>NC_088930.1:39472500-39545000 GCF_038396675.1 Hydra vulgaris
GTAGTGTGGTGAATTACAAAAAAAAAAAAAAAAAATGTTTCTATGTACCAAAACGCTTTTAAACAAAAAGAAGGCTTATTTTTATTGATTAAAAAGAAAATTAAAAATTTTTTTTTTTCTAAATTATATAGTTTTTTCTAATTATAAGTTGAGAAACTTTTATTTAAAATTTTATTAAATTCAGTAAATAAATATATAAAATTTTTTTATTATTTAAAAAGTATGTATTTTTTATGTTAAATGTAGTTTTTTAAAACAATTTGTACGATTGATATTATAAAAATAATACTTTTAACAACAATTGCAATTTTAAAGTTTTTTTATTAATAATCATTAAATTTAATAAAACTTACAATCAGATAAGCATACAGGAACTTACAGGTGACTGAACACAAACATATATATATATACATAGTGAACTAAAAGTTGCCAGAGGTTCTAACAAAACACAAACATACATTTATATATAGTGACTTGTAGGTGAACCAGCACTGCACTAGATGTCCATGTAGAACAAAAACATACGAATACATAAAGTGAATTATTGATGTCCTTACAGAACATAAGCATTAAAAATTGAAAAAACCCACGCACTAAACATCATTCTAGCTATATCACCATGCTTAGAACACACACAACACTTTTTCAGTTTAGAGGCTTATGGCCTTAAAAAAAATGCCAGCTTTTTTGTTCAATTTAAAGCATTTTAAAAGAAGGCAGAGCTTCTGCTCCTTATTTCTTCCTAAACTTTGTTGAATCTTACTGAATACAACTGTTTTTTAGCTTTTCACACTCTATCTGCAATCAAGTATAATCAATGTCTAAAACTTATACTATTAAGGAGTGTTTTTCAGAAGTATAAAGATCAAGACCTATATCTCAAGAAAAAAACACTCGTATTCCTCTGTCACATATATATCACTTTTTTCTGAATCATTAATTAACTTTACAATATTGATGAAACCTTGCCGCCATTATACCTAAGGACTCCGGGTTCAAAAAACGATTGTTCCTCTAACCTAAAAGTCTTAATTTTTTTGCTATTAGTAGTCCATAAACTTATTTATATTTTTTTAGAACTCCTTGATACCAAAAACTAAGATAAAGTAATCTTTTTGTAAATTTCAAATCCGGAGTCCATTTTGGGACTCCGCATCCCTGACGCAAAGCTTTTAATGTATTAGAGATTTTAATGCGTATAGCAACCCAAAACTCACTCGTCCTTGCTTTCTTGTTTTAATACAAAGACCAATTAGCCTGACACTCTAAATTCTTACACACTATAACTTATACAGTTTTAACACTATTCCTAACTTAGTATGCAAAACAAGAAGCGCTACATTATATAATTGATTTATGAAACTTACCTAGAGCTCTCAAGTTTCCACCATATCTCTTCACACAAGTTCTCATTGTAAGTACTTTCCAGTGTTTGTAAGTATTTTCCAGGGTTTGATTATATTGTTCTTATTGGGATGTTATAATTAGGTGTGCAGGTGTGTGGGCATTGAGGCATGGTTTCTTAGAGAATTTACTTCAACATGATCTGGAGAACTAGGTGTGATGATGTTGTGGGACACTGGTGTCCCACAACATCATTAATAAAATAAAAATCTTCACCTAAAAACAACCTAATTTTTTTTTGCTTTTTAGTTTAAAATCTGACTGAATTCTTTTGATGTTATTGGCATAATGCCCATGAAGTAAGACAATATTCTCACAAAAGTCTGAACCGTAACACATAAAAACTAAATAGACATATACAGACCCACATGATTTAGAATAAACAATTTTTAAATGGATTTTTAGGCATGTTTTATCAAACTCATATCCAAAATTAACTTTTTTTGGATTTTGTGTAGTTTAAGCACTTTTTCTTAATTAATTTTTTATGCTGATTTCGAATTACTTAATATATCTTTTTTCATTGTAAATATTTGGCCTTCTACTTCAATTTCAATAAAAGTGATTATTTTGACAAAACAATAAATTGTTAAATTAAATGAAATCATTATTATTATCAAAGTAGAATCCACGGTAAATGTTTTTTTTGTTAGTTTTATCAATAAAATACGTAATCATTATGTTCTAGTTATAAATAAAACAAAAAATTTGGCATTATACATGAAATTACTTCATATAAGGAACAATTTGTAACAATTACTAGTAAAAATGCAAAATAACTTTATTGCAACTGTGGTACAGTGATTTGAGTTCTTTCTCAAAATCAGATTTAGTTCTACTTCTCAAAATCACACTAAAATAAAAGTTACCTAAATCTTGATGTCAAAATAGTTTGGGTATTTAACTATATTACCACGAGGAATTTTTGTAATCGATGGTATGTGTATGTTGTAATTATTTTATAAATTGCAAAAACCTGATTAAAAATGTAATACATCAGTTATTTCATCATTGTATCTTTTTCTAAACCTATAATACTTTCTTATTTTCTACTTTAAATTTTGTTTAACTATTTGCAAGAATGATGCATTTGTCCAAGTTTTTTGATGCATATATACGGACTGCATCTCATTTAAAGAAAATTTCCAAAAGATAATTTATTGTTGACTTCATTCAAGGCAAGTACAAAAACAACCCTGAGTAAAAGCAATATGATAAAAATGTATGATAAAATTTGTTGCTGGGAGATTTCTAAAAAAGTTTATTAATTTTGATTTATTTGTTTACGAGTTAATAATTTATTTATTTATTAGTTGGTACTTCTTGTTGCTATATATTTCATTTTAATTGGTATCTAAATTCAATTTACAAAATTAATAGCAAAGTATTTTCTAGCAAATAAAATCAAAAAATCAAAATTTAATTTGCATAAATTTTAACATAAAGTTGCATAATTTTAAATGCTACAAAGTTTTCTAGTTTTTAAGTTTTTTAATATTTTTAAAAATTTTAAATTATTTAAGTTAAATTTTTTTATTAATTAATTATTAATTTAAATTTAAATTAAATTAAATTTTAATTAAATTTTAAATTTAAGAAGTTGAATATGATACTTCCAGGTACTAAGTTGAGTTAAAAATTTAAGTAGAAGGTCAACCACAAAAAAATAGCAAAAACTGAATTGTTTATTGAATATTTCTAAAAAAGAATTAAGAATAATTGGTTAAACAAAAAATATAGAATTTTGAACCCCCCTACTCATTATTTCACCCAATGTATTGTTTCAAAATTTCCTCATTTGAATATATAGTTATTAAAATAAAATTGACTTTGTAATAAATATAATACAAACAAATAAAATTATATTAATTAACAAGTATATGCACTAGATAAAAGTGGAAAGTTATTAACTTAACCACATAACTTTGTTTATTTTATACTTCAATATTTGACTCGCAGAAATAGTTCTTTGATAAAATTTGTTAATAATAGTTTAGGGCATAATAAATTAAAGGTTACCTCATCACTATGAATGTAGCACAAAAGTACACCTAAAACTAATTAATCTTGTATTTTACTTTTATTGCATAGTTTTAACAATTTTACTTGAAATTAATCATTTTACTTGCTATCATTTTTTTAAAACTTTTTTTCTATAAATGCAAATTAATTGTTCTTTTTTCTATCTCAGAATGCAGAAATAATATTGGTTAATCATGTTAAAAATATTATTGCATATATGTATTGTACTAAAAATAATTTTATAACTTTTTGAGAATTGTTGAAACAAAAGCATATTATTTGTGGTATATTGTTTTTTGAATTTGTAAATGTATTAGTTTGTGATAAATTATATCAACTGTAAATTTGAGTCATACAATTATCATAATTGTATTTAACTAATTACTTAAGTTATTTTAAAATATAAAAGTTAAAAGGTGTTGCAAGCATTAATGTAGTTTCTAATTAAAGTAATCATATTATTTAGTTATTAGATTTAAATAAAGCATTAATAATAACACAGTAGACACTGTTGATCAAAAAAATAAAAAATTAATAAATAAAGTTGTTGTTTATTACATTTAATTATGTATTCAAAATTGAACAAAGTTTGAAGCAACAAAATTATGAAAAGAAAAAACAGCTGGTTTTTTTATTAATCAAAAAAATCTATTGCCTAATTTGCTTAATTCTCTGTTCACACAAAATAAGTAAACAAAAACATTATAAGAATCTGTAAAACTAAAAAAAAAAACAAAAAAAAAACTACACTAAAACCAAAAAAAGCCCAAAAAAACAGTGAAACTCATTTAAAAAAAAAGATGTAATTCACTTCAAACAAGGCTGCGAAGAATCATTATTAAGTTGGAAGTTACTAGAAAACAAAAAGTATAGTTTCTTTTCTTTAAGCTAAGAAACAGTTTACAGAAGATTTGAAAAGATGGGAGAGAGTTCCAAAGGATTGAAGTGTGGTGAAAAAACAGTTTTTAGACCTTTCAGGGACAGATACAGTAAAATGATGCCATTTTGCTGAATGACAAGTCAAGGGAGAATGAGTTTTGATTGATGGAGCTAGAGATAATTGCTCCTTTAAGCAGCGGCAATGATAGTATTTGTAGAAAAGAGATGCGACATTACAGGGATGGAAGAGAGGCTTGAGCTTGGCAGATAAAGCAGGTCCAACTATGTTTACAATACTTATTTTTGGATCTTGTCTAAAAGAGAAAGAGCATCATTAAACAAACTAGAACTTCATCAGGTTGAATATGATACTTCCAGGTATTAAGTTGAGTTTTAACCCCTTTAAATTCAAAACAATAATTAAAACCTTTAAATCAATAATTTGAAAAAAATTTTAAATTCAATTTTGATTCAGATAAACTCTTATTTTAACAACTATATATTTTATATTTGATATTATATATTTATTCTTTCCTTAATGATATATTTGCATTTTGAAATTTAATGTAATAAGGAAGTTAAGTTAATCCTCATATAAACATTATTATAGTTGTTTACTAATTATTTAAGAACTAATTATTTAAACTCTTATACAGATTATCCTCACCAGACCTTTACTGCAGTTATGAAATTTGTATACCTTATTTAGGCTCTAGACACTTCAATTTGTTGCCTAATGTTTTTTTAAATATAGCTTTAATATACTAAATTATACTTTAGTTTTTTATTATAATTTAAATTATATTTCTATCATTATAATTTTGCTTCTAATAAAAATATTTTTTTTAACCATTTTGTATGTAATATTTATATTTAAATGTTATAATACATAATAATAATCTTTAAATATTTAAATGTAATCTTTTGAACACTTGAAGCCTAAAAACAGTTAATTATTATATTAACTACTTTAAGTAATAAAAATATAATTATTATTTATAATTTTAACAGAAAAGTTGAAATTTATAAAATGGAATGGAGAAATCGATTTGACTTCAGCAAATATATTATTGTTGGAAGTACTTTTGGAGGACCTATAGGTATACACACTTTTTATTCTATTATAATTTTTATAAAATAAAAATATGCGTGATGAATGTAAATATATATATATATATATATATATATATATATATATATATATATATATATATATATATATACACACACATATATATATATAAACTATATCAGTGTATTCTACAAATAGAGTACTCAATGTTCTTAAAGAACAGAGTAATATTAATTTAGTAAAAACACTTATCTATCTTTTATCTTCAACATGTTTCAACATCAGTAGGTTCATCAGGAAGCTTCCTGATGAACCTACTGATGGTGAAACATTATGTTGAAGATAAAAGATAGATAAGTGTTTTTACTAATTTATATATATATATGTATATATGTATGTATATATATATATGTGTGTATATATATATATATATATATATATATATATATATATATATATATATATATATATATATATACATTAGGGTGTCGCAAAAAACATTTTTTAGAAAAATATATGCTTGCGCCTCCTTAATGTGTTCTATATGATAAAAAAACATTGGTTTAAAAATTTTTTTGAATTACACACATAGCATACAAATAGCAAAACAAATGCAAAACAACACAGAAATAGAACTAAGCACTGGTGTTACTGCAAATCAATTATATGGTAAATTTCAATAGCGAAATTTAGATAAGTATTAGACGGTTAATTGCGATTGAGCTATTTATATATATATATATAAATTATATATATTATATACATATAATATATATATATATATATATATATATATACACATATAATATATATATACATATAATATATATATATATATATATATATATATATATATACATATAATATATATATATATACACATATAATATATATATATATATATATATATATATATATATATATATATATATATATATATATATATATATATACATATAATATATATATATATATACATGTAATATATATATATATATATATATATATAATATATATATATATATATATATATATATATATATACACATATAATATATATATATATATATACATACATGTAATATATATATATATATATATATATATATATATATATATATATATATATATATATATATATATATATATATATATATATAAAATATTAATAAAGGTAGACAATGTAATATTCTAAGGATAATGCTAGATTAAGAATCAAATACAACATAAAGTTTAAAGCGTGCATACCGCCATATTTATTTTAAGTAATGATAATAACACGAGGCATATGTGTATTATGCCGAACACGGATATTACATCTTCCTTTCATAAATTTTTTTTTTTTTTTGATGTCTTTATATTATATAGTTAAATAAGTTATTTATAATATACACAGTTAAATGAAGTCCCTCAAGTAGGCAGGTCTGTTTTTAGTCCTTGACGACCTTCGAACATCAGGCTGCGGTTCAGTCGATGAAGTTTCATGAATACTTGTAGCTTCTTCGATTTCATTGTTTGCTGTTTTCTCATTTGATGTAGGTAAATCAAGTTGTTCATGCTGATATGATAGTGGTTGTTCATTGGTTTTAATCAGATGTTTACGATTGCGCCGATATACTCTTCTGTACTTATCTACCACGTTATATGATCTGGGTAACGTTAGTTTTTCTTTAACTTTCACTTTCTTCCATGTTCCATCTTTTCTCATCCGGGCGGTGTCATTTGCTACGAGATTTGGGAGTTCAGATGCGTTCCGATCATAATATTGTTTTTGATGATTTCTGGACTTGGTGATCTGACTATAAGCATTTAAAGGAATTGCTGGTATAAGTAAATCATGGTGGACAGGTAGGGTTGTTCGCGTTCTTCTGTTCATGAGAAGTTGGGATGGAGAGTAGTCCATACCTGTGAGAGGCATGTTGAGGTATTCTAGAAGACCAAGTTCAGGGTTGTTGCATTTTTTAAGTATTTTCTTCATAATTTTTACGCCCATTTCACTGAAACCATTTGATTGGGGGTAGTAAGGACTTGATGGAGTGAAGTTGAACCCATATTCTTTTGAAAAGTTAAGGAACTCTGCACTGTTGTAGGGGTTGTTATTGGCAATGAGAGTTGAAGGTATTCTGTGACGAGTAAAAATAGTTTTCATGAATTTAATTACAGAGAATGCCGTTTTGTGAGGAATGACACTGTTCTTAATAAATTTAGAAAAGTAGTCTATAACAATTACATATATTTTTCCATGCAACTCATATATGTCTGATCCTACTTTACTCCACGGTAAGTCAGGAATGTCGTGTTGAATTATTTTTTCCTTTTTGTTGTTATTACGGTATTTAAGGCATTTTTGGCAATTAAGTATTAGTTTATCAATGTCGCTTGTATGTCCTGGCCAGTAAACAGTGTTTCGAGCTCTAGCTTTCGTCTTTTCGGTGCCAAAGTGTGATAAATGAAGCTGTCTTAATATGAGGGATCTCATAGCAGTTGGTATGACTATTTTATTTTCTTTTAGAATTATTCCCTCTGCTAGGTGTAAGTTGTTTCTGATGGGCCAATATTTCTTTTCTTCACTGCAAAGTATTTGTCGGTTTCGGGGCCAACCATAAGTTATATAGTTTGTTATTTGAGAGAGCACAGGGTCAAGTTTAGTGTCGTGCTGTAATTGCTTTAGTCTATCTGTTGGCAGATTTTGAACTAAAGTGTGGACCATAACGTTGCAGTCCTCATTTAGGCTATCAACCTTGTCAAAATTGTTGAGGTGGGCTTGTGATAAAGAGTCAGCAATGTGTAGATCTTTTCCTGGAACATATTTTACTACTATTAGATATTTTTGGAGTCTTATCAGAAGTCTTTGTATGCGAGGTGGTGCTTCTGACAGCTGCTTGTGTAAAATGTATTCAAGAGGCTTGTGATCACTTTCTATAGAGACCTGTCGCCCATAGGTATATTGGTTGAAACGTTCACAAGCAAAAACGATTGCTAAAAGTTCTTTCTCTATCTGGGCATATCTCTGTTCTGCTATAATTAAACTACGAGATGTATAGCTGATCGGGTGACTGCTTGCATAATACAGGCTCCTAATCCGTGTGAAGATGCGTCTACCTAAATCTGGACATCTTTTGATGTGTCGAAGAATGAGAGTACAGGAGAAGATGAAAGAACCTGTTTAATTTTTTCCATAGCACTGGTATGTTCATGGTTCCATGACCAGAGTATGTCTTTTTTAAGCAGCTGGCGGAGGAGAGCTGTTAACTCCAACATATTTTAGATGAATTGTCGCAGATAGTTGACCATTCCTGAGAGCCGTTGCAAATCCGCTTGACATGCAGGCAATGGGTATGCAGATATGGCTTTGGTTTTATCAGGATCAATTCTTATTCCTTCATGACTGATTATATTCCCGAGATATTTGACTTCAGGTACTCGAAATTGTATTTTTTTTAGGTTGAATCTAATGTTTCTTTCACGAGCTCGTTGTAGAATTTGTTTAAAAATTGTATCATGCTCTGCATCTGTTTTAGCTGCAATGATCAAGTCATCGTGGGTAGCCAGAACATTAGGAATATCACCAAAGTTAATTTCTATCATCCGATGCAGCATCCGATGCGCATGATATACTGAATGGCATGCGGTTGAATTTGTATCGACCATAAGGAGTGTTAAATGTGTATAGCTCTGAAGAAGGTTCATCTAGTTTTCTATGCCAATAGCAATCAGCCATGTCTATGACAGTAAAAACTTTGTTGCCACAAAGTTTGCTAGAGATTTCTTTTGTAGATGGAGTGGTTTTGTATTGTCTTAAAACAGACTTGTTTAGTTCTTTCGGATCAATGCATAATCTTAAGGATTTATCTTTTTTTTCTACGATGACCATTGAGTGTACCCAAGGTGTAGGTTTAGAAATCTTTGAGATAACTGAGGTTTTTACAAGACGGTCAAGTGTGCTTTTAGTTGCGTTTTTGATGTTTCATATGCTCTCATAAAATTTATTATTTTTTCAAGAGTGAACTCAGTGTCTCGAAGTAGTCGTTCTCTGGCAGCTTTAGAGTCGATACCACAGACTATTCTGTCATGTATTATACTTTCTTCGAGGGTTCCAAACTCGCATGTTTTAGCTTTATTTCGTAAATCGATCGAAAAGTCAGTAAACAGCCTGCTGTCTTGCACACTAGTATTGAATAAATAGCGTTCATAAGTTATGTTTTTTTTTGGGCTGAAATAACATTCAAACTTTTGAACTAAAGGTGTTAATTTATCATTTTCTTCGATTGTGAAAATGAATGTATCGTATACTCTTAAAGCGTCTTCGCCAATCATATGAAGGAAAATGGCACATTGAATATCTTCATTTTTATCATTGACTCCTGAAGCTATTTTATAAAGATTCCATCTCTGCTTCCATTTTCCCCAGTTTTCTGAAACATTGCCATTTAAATTCATGGCCTCTAATGGTCTAAGTTGTTCCATTTTAAATTAAATACAGGTTTACTTCTGGTACCATGTAATATTCTAAGGATAATGCTAGGTTAAGAATCAAATACAACATAAAGTTTAAAGCGTGCATACTGCCATATTTATTTTAAGTAATGATAGTAACACGAGGCATATGTGTATTATGCCGAACACGGATATTACAGACAAAACATCTAATTTGTATAAATTATCTGAAAATAAATACAACAAGTTGCTAACAAACGCAATTTTTTCTACCTACAAAATATCGAAGTGAGAAATAAAAGATCAAATAAATAAGGAAGGAAAAAGCATTTATTCCACCATGAAGTGTATAACAATATTGAGATAAATAGATTGTCTGGCTGTTTTTTCACTTTAAAAGACCATAAGAAAAATTTTGTTTACAACCCTTCGGTTTGCCTTTTAAATCCTTTAGAAAAATTAGTAAAGTCATTTTATCTAAAATTATTCATGAATTAAAAAATAAACTACATTTGAATTAAAACTACAGTACAATTTGTTATAGATGGGTTCAAAAAAATCAAACATAAACACCTCTACAAGTTTTTAGTTTTTGATACAAATGATTTTTACCCATCTATTAGTGAAAACACTCTTATCATTGCAATTAGTTTTGCTGAACAATATATTATTATAAATTATGAGGATAGAAAAATGAATATATCATGCAAGAAAATCTTTATTTTTTAAGCACTATAAAGTCTGGATAAAAAAAGAGGCACATTGTTTGATGTCACAATGGGAGCATTTGATAGAACTAAAGTTTGCAAACTAGTTTTTTATATTTTTTGGCTTGTATCGTGCAACAAGTTTGCTATTTTTGGAAACAAATGGAAAAAATCAAAAAGTATTTTACGCATATTTTTATAAGTAACAACTTACTTATGTCCATACCATTAAATATTGAAATTGATGTTACATTAAACCTGATTAACAGTTCCTATCAACCATATTGTAAACCTAATAACCAACTTATGTATGTTCATTCTGATTCAAATCATCCACTTAATGTAATAAAAGGAATCCCTTGTACTATTAAGTTAAGATTATTGACTATGGCAGTAAATAAAACTGTGTTTTATAATTCCATTCCTCAAAATGTTGTTAATAATTCAATTTCATAAAATAATTAAGAGGCTTCATGTAATCAGGATACAATTCAAAACTCACCTACGAACCGCAAAGAAAAAAAAATCAAATAAAACATCACAAATGTAAAATTTTATGGTACAACCATCTGTTTAGCAAAAATGTTGAAAATAAAAATGGAAATCGCTTCTAAGCTTTAATTGACACTTTGCAGTAGGACACAGGTTATGTAAATTTTAAATTGAAACTATATTAAAGTAAGCTAGAGTTGCATGCCTAATGTCAGTTCTTTAATAAATGCACATAACAACAAGATTTTACAACGCGATGAAAATATAACATCAAAACAATGCAACTACATAGATGAAATTTTTTTTCCATTAAATAACCCATGCCTTTCTAGTAATATTGTATACCAAGCCACTGCAAGTTCTGGAGATCCTGAATTTAAAGATAAAGTTTATTTTGGTATAAGTGCAACCGCATTTAAATATACACCGAACTTTCTAAAGAAATATGGACTAAAATCTTTGTCTTTTTAATTTTGTTTTGTTTTATTTTTGTAAGGTCAGAACTTGTTCCACCGTAATTTTAATTTGTATTTTTTAAATGGTTTTTACATTATAAATCATACACAATAGCTGATGATTGCCAAGAAGCATGAAACTCAGAGTTCTATAAAAAGTCGTTTTTATTCATTTTATATATATATATATATATACTCATATATATATATATATATATATATATATATATATATATATATATATATACACATATATATATATAAATATGTACATATATATATATATACATATATATATATATACACATATATATATATACATATATATATATATATATATATATATATATATATATATATACATATATATATATATATATACACATATATATATATACATATATATATATATATATATATATATATATATATATATATATATATATATATATATATATATATATATATATGTATATATATATGTATATATATATGTATACATATATATATATATATATATATATATATATATATATATATATATATACATATATATATATATATATATATATATATATATATATATATATATATATATATATATATATATATATATATATATATATATATATATATATATATATATATATATATATATATATATATATATATCAGTTGTGGACAGGAAAGGCATGCGATTGCACTCCAATGAATTAAAAACGTGCTGAAAAAAACAAACAGGAAAAAAATTATAAACAGGCCAAACTATATAAAAAAGAAAGAAATCATAACGAAAGAGAAACTTAAAAAAAAATTAAAACTTATAGCTCTAAAAAAAAATCAACCAATATAAATCTGAAAAACTAAAACTCTAATAGAAAATTATTTTTAATTATATTTTGCAATTACGTTAAGGTTGAATAACTCGTCGTGTTGGTTTGATGAGTTTCTAACTGATTTTTTTTATATTAGGAGAATAGCAATTAAATCTTTCTTTTTTTTTTTATGTCTAAATAAGAATATTTATATGATCATTTTTTTATTTATTATTTTTATATATCAATCAAAAAAAGAATACATAAACAAATAAAAAAAAAGAAAAATAATAATTTTAGTTAAACATGAAAAAAAATTAATATATATTTTTAAAATTCTATTAATACAAAAAGTTTCAGTTAATAATCTTTTCAAACCAATGCTACAAACTATAAAACTTCAATCTTTTCTAATGTTTTTATAATATTAGGCGAACTCTTTTAAATAAAAAAAAACTTACATTTAACTATTGTTTAATAAAAAACTAACTTTATTTAAATTATCAAAAAGTGTTTTTAAAAAAAGTTTATTAAAACGCATTTGTTGTCGTTGTTGTTTATAAAATTAAGAATACAAATTGTTTAATAAAAAAAAAAAAAAACTTTTGAAATAAGTTTTATTTAATATTCCATGATTATTTATTTAATAGCGTTTTAAAACATTATTTATAAGGGATTAAGTGTAAACAAATTTTATTAGAAAGTTTACGTAGCATAACAAAAAGGCAAAAGCTAGGAGAAGGCAACTCCAACTTGAAACACCCACTGCCTTGGGGCTCTTGGTTGAGTAAAGGCTAGAGATGGTGTCTCGATAAAAATACTCATCTTGGGCAGATTTTAAATGCATCCGACTACTGTCTTGTAGTAGGCCTCCTAGGCGAAGACTTAAGGGTTAAACAGATTCTATCTGTTGACCAGCCTTGCACCCCTTTTTTATCTATTAGGCTAGCACAGATGTATTTTTAATATATTGTTTCTAGTTTAGGATGTTGAATGATGGATCTTCTTGACTCAATGCATACATTTTGCATTGAGTCAAGAAGATCCATATATATATGTTATTTCTGATCAAATTGACCAAGCCCTTTGTCTTTGTTATTTTGCAAATATTATTGTTGTCTGGGACTTTAATGTTTATCACACTGAATGGCTTGGCTCTAGTGTCAGTGACTCTGCTGGCGTTAAAGCCCTCAATTTTTGCCTCTCTCAATCCCTAACTCAAATAGTCAACTTTCCAGACAACCCAAATCATTTACCTTATCTTCTCGACTTATGTCTTGTTTCTGATCCTAGTCAGTGCTCAGTTTCTCCACATTTACCCTTAGGTGCTTCTGATCACAGTTTGATCTCTCTAAAACTATTATCTCATTCTTCTTCATTATCTGAATACCCATATCGACGTGCCTCTTACAACTACCTTAAAGTTGACTGGGACTCTTTCCGTGATTTTCTTTGTGATGGCCCTTGGGTAGAAATCTTTTGTCTTCCTGTTGACAAATGTGCTTCTTACATAACTTCGTGGATTCAGGCAGGTATGGAATCTTTTATTCCCTCTCAACAATTCCAGGTCAAGCCTCGCTCTTCTCCATGGTTTTCCTTACATTGTGCTGCTGCAATTGCCAATCGAAACCGTTACATCCATATCTATCAGCAAAACAGTTCTCCAGAAAACAGATGTCTGTTTATTACTGCTAGAAACCATTGTAAAAAGGTTTTGTCTAATGCCAAAGTCCACAATTCTCAGGTCATGAAATCTTGTATTTGATCACAAAAATTAGGCTCTCGTGACTTCTGGAGAATCTTTAATAGTATCAATAATAAGAGCAATTCTGTAATTCCACCTCTCATGTATGGTTCAGACTTAGTCACCTCGCCTAAAAATAAAGCTGAATTGTTTGCTAAGAACTTTTCATCAATTTCATCTCTAGATTCTACTAGTTATGTCTGACCTGAGTTTGCCATCAAACAGGTTGATCCATTGCTTGACATTTATATCACTCAAGCTTCTGTATCTAACGTGATTTCCTGCTTAGACTCTTCTACAGCTTGTGGCCTGCAAGACTAATATACATAATATAAATAACATAGCTGTTATAGTCTTGCAGAAGTGGTCTCCGTAGCTCTCGTCTTTACTTTCAAAACTATTTAACAAGTGCTTATCAGAGTCTTGTTTTCCAGCCTGCTGGAAAGTGGCATCTGTTATCCCTATTTTAAAAATTCTACAGAGCGATCTGGATTATCTAACTACCGTCCTATAAGTCTTCTTCCTATCATAAGCAAGGTTTTTGAATCTTTAATTAACAAACACTTCATCTCTCATCTTGAATCTAATAACTTATACTCTGATCATCAATATAGATTTTGTTCTTCTTGTTCTACAGCTGATTGCTAACAGTAATAACTGATAGGTTTTATCATGCATTAGATAAAGGTGGAGAGGTTAAGGCCATCGCTCTTGACATTTCTAAAGCTTTTGATAAAGTTTGGCATGCTGGTCTTCTCCATAAGCTTTCTCCGTAGGGTGTATCTGGTAACATCTTTAAGATTATTGAATCCTTCCTTTCTAATCGTAGTATAAAAGTTGTCCTCGATGGACAGCACTCTTCTTCATGTTCTGTAACTTCAGGGATTTCTCAAGGTTCTATCCTTGGCCCTACACTCTTTTTAATTTACATTAACAATCTTCCAGATATTCTCACATCTAAGGTGGCATTGTTTGCTGATGATACTACCATTTATTAATGTCATGATAAGAATCCAACACTCTCTGATTGCTTGGAGGGGGCTTTTGAGCTTGAAAAAGGTCTCACTTCTGCTACAGCATGCGGCTCACAGTATCTGGTTAACTTTAATTCAGATAAAACTCAATTTTATTCAGCCAATTGTTATTGTAATAATTAAGATCTTCCTATATTTATAAACAGTAATGTACTCGATGAGTCATCTACCCTACATCTTCTAGGATTGACTCTTACTTCCAAATCTTTCTTGGAAACCATATATCAAATCTGTTGCAAAGTTAGCATCTGCTAAGGTTGCATCTCTTTGCAACACTTTCTTATTTTGGATTCTATTCTCTATCTCTATAAATCTCAAATCCGGCTTTGTATGAAATACTGTTGCCATATCTGGTGCGGATGTTCTAATGATGCCCGTTCTCTTTTAGACAAGGTGCAAAAATGCAATGTAAACATAGTTGGACCTGCTCTTGCCGCCAACCTACAACCATTATCACCTCATTGTAATGTTGTTTCTCTTTTCTTTTATCTACAAATACTATAATAGGCACTGTTCTAAAGAGCTAGTGTCTCTTGTGCCATCTACTAAAAATCATTCCTGTGTTACTCATCATTCAATTAAGTCTTATCCTTTTTCTGTGGCTGTTCCTAAATGCTCCAAAAACTCTAATTCCTCTAGTTTTTTTCCTCAAACATCAGCTCTTTGGAATTCACTTTCTTCATCTTGCTTTCCTGATTTATATAATTTGCAATCTTTTAAGTCGTCTGTCAATCGTTATCTTGCTCTACAATCTTCATCTTTTCTCTTCCAATAACTTTCAACTCTAATAGTGTTTGCTTGCAGCCTTGTTGGAAGCGAAGATGTAAAAAAAAGATAAAATAAATTTATTTTACAGCATACAATCTTTAAAAGCAATTTCTTGCTTTTTTATCTTATACTGTGGTCAGTCATCACATTAGGACCACACGTTTTTTTTACAACTTATTTCAAATAGATGGCTCAAACCCACATATGATAAAATAAGAATGATATAATTTTTTGTTACATGCCAAGTTATTTCTACTTTTAGTAGTATTTGATAAAATTTTTATCAATTTGCAATTCTGGCTGTTAGCAATCACCTTTCATAATCAAATATGTACGTATTTTTTATTGGACAATTTAATTTAATTACAATTGGTTATTTTTAGTTGTTAGTTTGATTGATATTTTAATTTGAATAATTTTAATTTAAAGCATCTTTGCTTTATTTAATTAATTATTATTTTTAACTTAATAATAATCATTAAGTCAATTTCTTTAAATAAAGGATTTTATGTTTTTTTTCTGTTTATGTAAAGACACCAAAGTATTGTCATTTTTTCAAGTTCTTTATTTAAATTATCAGCTATGGGGAAACAATGTGAAACAAAAATTAGTCAAATCAGATGTCTTTTACAAAATACAGAATATTCTTAGTTAAAAATTGCACAAATTGTAAAGGTTCCTCATCAAACCTTAATGCAAGTGAGAAAAAAAAATTGATACAGGGGAAGAGTTTGGTCCAAGGAGTCCACCTTCTAAATGCAAAACAACACCAAGAGCAGACTGTATAATCCAAAATATCTGCCTGAAAAACAGAAAAAAACGGCAAAACGTATTGACTAAACTTATCCATGAAGCTGGTATTGTTGTGTCAGACCAGACCATTTGCAGAAGGCTGAAAGAAGAGGAATTGATGCCCAGCCAAGAAACCAAAACTAACTTCACTCATGAAAAAAAAAGACTGGAGTGGGCTCGAAACTATTGACACTGATCTGTTGAGGATTGGGAAAAAGTATTTTTATTCGCATTGATATTCATAAACTATTTTAAAATATTTTATAATATTTTATAATATAATATTTTATAAATATTATAACTTAAAATAAGCATTATTTTAGATTTGCTTCTCAGATGAGTCAACCTTCTCAGATGAGACAACCTTTCAAGTAATGATAGACAAAACAGCTTTTGCTTGTTGCAGAACAAACAAAAGAGTTTCATCATAACTGCATTGTGCAAACAGTCAAGCATCCAGCTTCAATAATGATCTGGTCTGTCATTTGTGGGCAAAGTGTAGAACGTCTCTACAAAGTGGTTGGGACAATAAGGCAGGACCAGTATAAAGAAGTTATAGAAAATAAGTTGCTTCCCCAAACAACAGATTTGTCTAAAAAGGTAGAAAAAAATTCAAAAAATGTCAAAAATCTTACATTAATGCAAGATGGTGCAACTTGCCACACAGCAAAAAGTGTTATGGTTTATTTAAAACAGAAAAAAGTTGATGTATTGCCATGGCCAGGCAACTCACCTGATCTTGACCCAATAGAAAACATTTGGTAAATTGTAAAGTGAGAGATTATTAATACTTTATATAATTTATTGTATTAACCAATAAATATTCAAAATGTTTAATTTTATTTGTTTATTTTTTATCAAGTATAACATTATAAATAAAAGAACAAGCTTTAAATTGCACCGTTATTTTTCTTTTTGCTTAAAAATTCATTTTTACACGATTCATTTTTACACGAAAATAACAGCTGGTCCTAATGTAATGGCAGACCACTGTACTTTATTTAGCGCATTTTTTAAACGTTTTCAAAAATCTAAAAAGCTGTGGTTAAGTTGTTGCAAAAATAATAAATATGTGGTCAGGAATAGAGTGCGATTGCACGCCTTTCCTGTCCACGACTGATATACATATTATATATATATATATATATATATATATATATATATATATATATATATATATATATATATATATATATATATATATATATATATATATATATATATATATATTAGTAGAAAATCACTTAACAAATTTTTTTCATTTTACACTGTGTTTCATCAACAAAGATTCATCAGAAATCCATCAGAAATGATTTCTGATGAATCTTTGTTGATGAAACACAGTGTAAAATGAAAAAAATTTTTGTGAAGTGATTTTCTACTAATATATAATTGCTCTGTTCTTTTAAGAACATTGAGCACTCTATTGTGTAGAATACATTTTAAAGTTGTTTAAATATATATATATATATATATATATATATATATATATATATATATATATATATATATAAAAATATATATATATATATATATATATATATATATATATATATATATATATATCTGTGTATGTATATGTATATGTATATGTATATTAGGGTGATTCAGATTGTAATAGAAAAAAAAAATGTCACAAAAAACATTCTTATCAAGGTTGCCTGTGTTCCTTTATCACCTAGGATCATGTGTACCAAAAATTAGACTAAAAGAAGCAATTTTAGGGGTTGCCATGTTTCATAAGATGAATTAACCATTGGTAAAATTTTGTGATTTTCTCAAATTTCGCAAATTTGTTTTTTCATTGTTTATTTATTTATAATTTAGAAATTGATAATATGGCAACCACTAGATCTTCTGCTGAGGTGTGGCTTGTTGGTAAACCTACACAAACTCTGTCGACTGCCAGACTTCCTTCAAGACGGGATGTTCTTCGGAGGTTGCTCTTCCATCATATAGAAGAGAAACAAGAAGTGAAAAAAAGTATTCGGGCAACAATTGAAGCAGTTCTTGTTATATGGGAGAGAGGAAAAATTCCAACTCAAAGAATTGACAATGCGGAAAGAAAGTTAAAAAAACTTTATGACGAATATCTGCTGCTGAAAAAACACCGAGGATCAAAATTGGACAGCTGTCAAATGAAAGAAGGAATTTTCCACGCTGACCTTGAAGAACTTTTTGATATTTCAACCAAGAATGCATCAGAAGTTATGAAAAACGATGAAGATAAAGCATTTTTACGTCAGCAGCAAGAAGATCCATTAAGTTGTAGTATGGCAGGAATTGATCGGAATTTAACAGCTAGGGAGCTGTAGTTGCGTTCCAAAGATTGATCGAGGTACAGGTGAGCAACAGGCTGATGCTTGCATGAAGGCTCTTAAAGACTGGAAATTAAAAGAATTTGTTCGGGGACTGGTTTTTGACACTACTTCATCTAACACTGGGTTGAACAATGGTGCCTGCACAATAATGGAGCAGAATCTTGACCGTAATCTTATATGGATAGCATGCAGGCACCATATGTTTGAAGTCATGCTTTCCACCATTTTCACGACTGCATTTGGAACCAGTGGAGGACCTGAAGTTGGAATTTTTAACCGTTTCCAGAAACAATGGCCAGCAATCAACAAGGAGGTGTTCACTATAGGGAATAAAGAATTTTACAACTGCGATTTTTTTCTCAAACTCCGTGAAGAAATGGTAGTATATTATAGTGAAGCAATTAAAGGTCAACAACCCAGGGATGATTACTTAGAACTCTTGAATTTGTGCCTTATTTTCCTTGGAGGATCAACTACAACATCGGAGTTCAAAGTGAAGTTTCGGGCTCCAGGTGCAACACACAATGCACGTTGGATGGCAAAAGCTATATATTGTATAAAGATATATTTGTTTCAGGATCAATTTGTTATTACTGCAAAGGAAAAGAAAGGAATAACAGATATAAGTCTTTTTGTGGCATTTGTATACGAACAGTTTTGGAATGAAGCTCCGTTAGCTGAACGAGCACCATTCAATGATGCCAAGCTTCTTCAACGGATTCAAGAATATCCAAATCGTACAATTGCAATTAATGCAGCAAAAGTTTTGCATCGCCACCTCTGGTATTTTTCTGAACATCTAATAGGATTGGCTTTCTTCGATTCCCGTGTCGACAACAACACCAAGAGAGACATGGCAAACAACCTGAAACAACAGCCAAGGCAGAAATCTCTCAAAAGACTTGATGCTGCCACATTCGATTGTCACAGCCCATTGTCTTCCTTCGTCACACAACGCACCGCAGAACTTTTCGATCTAATTTTGAAAAATGGAAAAGAAAAAGCTGAATCATTTTTAATGAAAGAATCTTCAGAGTGGGATATGGATTCAACATATCTTGAAATGAAGCACAAGGTTCGTCAAATGAAAGTCGTCAACGATTGCGCGGAACGAGGCATAGCACTTATAACATCCTTTAACTCAAGCGTTACGAAAGATGAAAACCAAAAGCAGTTTCTTCTTAGATTGGTTGATCTTCACCGGAAGGAATTTCCAGTTGCATCAAAGTCTACCCTGATGAAGATGACTGTTGAATGATGAAGATGATTGATTTATTATTGCCTAGTAATAGTATTTAGTATTTATTATCAATAAGAAATTGATAATAAATAATTCAGTAATATAATATAAAAAATGTAAAAATAAAAAATATTTTTTTACTTTTTGTAACCTTATACCAAAATGTGACATAACATGGCAACCCCTAAATATCATCCGATTTGATTCAAATTTTGCCCAATAACTACTATTGTCATATAGAACAAGGGCAAGCTTGAGGACAACTAAAGTTTTGAACCTACAAATTTTGCATCACCCTAATGTATATGTATATATATATATATATATATATATATATATATATATATATATATATATATATATATATATATATATATATATATATATATATATATATATATATATATATATATATATATATCTTGACTGCAAGTTTCAATGAGAAAAAAACATTTTACTCCTAAGGAAGAAATGGTAGTCTCATTTCTAGACTTCTAATCTTTAATTGATTTTTATTTTATGTTTGAAATGTTAACGATTACAAAATTTTTCTAACAACTAAATATAAAAACAGTCTAAAAATATATAAAACTGATATATACAAACTAAAAAGTCTGATAATGAATTTAATATGAATCACTTAATAATCATTTATTTACTTTTTATTTTAATTAACAGCCATTAAAATGACTGCCATTAGTTGTTACTGTTATTTGTATGTTATTATTCTTATATTATATATGTAAAAATTTTTTTTATTAAAAGTATGTTTTTAACTAGAATTTAAATCCGCTGAGTGACTGAAGATTTTTTAGGTACTGAATTCTAAGAATTGGCGATTCTTTTTGTGAAAAGTCATCTTTTACCGCAGTTATGGACTGTTGTTTTTTTAAGCTATTTGTTATATTTTTATGTAGGTTGTACATAAAAGATTCAAAAAATATGGATTTGTACCTACTCGATAGTAAAATTTATTATTACATTGCCTCTTGTCGTTTTTTTTTTGTAGCAGCAAGTTCAGTTTTCTTGAGTCTCTTCTCATTCGATAAATATTTTAGCTTTGAAATTAGCTTTGTTGCATGCTGCTGAAACTTGCACCAGTTTTTATTGGTTTCTAATTTCATTGACTATACTGGAATAGCGAGTTTGTGTGGCTTGTATTTAGATACATAGAATGTATGCCAAAGAAAACTACGCTTTGAAAGCTTTTTCAGCTTGTTGATAACTCTGTTTGCTTTTAATGCCTCTGCCACTATTATCAATTCAACTATTGATAATAGCATCTTACTAAACTGATTGATGAAAAGTCATCAGAGTTTGTTCTGATAGTTATGATGATAATCTATGACAATTTTATAATGATTTGTTCATATGTTATGTAATTATACTTATGACAAGCAGTTGACAAGCTCAAAATGTCACATTATTTTTAAGTTTTTTACATTTATAAAATAAATAACAAAATTAAAAAACATGAATTATCTTAAAAGATAAATTTATTTTTTTAAGTTTTATTAAAATGAAAGTGCAAATGCACTTTTATTTAAACTATAACTTTATTTGAACTTGACTTTTTTTTGAATTATAAAATATTTTATAGGCACTTGCCTCATAAGCG
Source organism: Hydra vulgaris (assembly GCF_038396675.1). NCBI lineage: Eukaryota > Metazoa > Cnidaria > Hydrozoa > Anthoathecata > Hydridae > Hydra > Hydra vulgaris. The sequence continues at coordinate 39,494,301 of NC_088930.1, forward strand.
AGAAGTTCCAAGTTTGATCCCCACCTTGTCCCATGGTAATACCATGTTCAGCTTGTTTCTCCGTGCAGCGACCTTGTTCATCAAGGTTCGTGTTTCGGAGTTTTAGAGTTGAGAGAGGGTTGTAACCACAAATAAAGCCTCCTCGACTGTAGTGACCTTGATGGCTTTGGGAAGGTGAATTAAAATTAAAAAAATAAAATAAAATTTAAACAAAATAATGTCGAAGATAAATACTAAATTTGTTGATTTATTTTAGCTGTTACAAAAGATGATACATTTGAAAAAAGAGAAGATTCTCGAAGTATTATTTATATATTCTCTGCATCTGGCATTGAGAAAGCAACTATTAAAGTAGCATTGTTTTTTTTATTACTTAATGCATTACATAACAAAAATACATTATAAATAATAAAAAAAAGTTATTTTATATAAAATAAGTAACATAATGTTTCATAAGTAATACAATATTTCATAATAAAAAGTTATTTCATAGTTAAGAAAATATATAATGGTAAAGTAATATCTTTAAAGTCAATAAAAAGAAGTGTTCCAATGATTTAATTGTCTAAAAATTTATTATCTTTTTTGCTATTAATTTAATTACTGTTTTCTGTTATTAGTTGGATGGTGGAAGGATAGTTAAAATGGCTTGGTCTAACCAGGAAGATTTGCTTATTGTATCAGATGTTGGCGTCATGTATATATATGATATGTTTGGTGTGTACAAAAAGGAGTCTTCATTTTTTCTTGTAAGTTTTTACATTTTATGTTAAACAGTTTTTATATAGAAATTTTGTATTGTGAAAAGTAACAAGTGGAAAAACAAGAAAACATCAAGCAATCTGGTCTGTTAAATGTTGTTGACTAATAAACGTGATTGGTTTTCAAACATTTCAGCATTTGACAGCGTTAATTTTTGCCACTTTAAAGTTTAATTCTAAAAAATTTGCTCTACTATGAGTATTGTAAAATATTATATAAATTTTCAGAATATTGAGCTTTTTAATAAGCTCTTATATCGTAATTTTTAGAATAGTTGCCTAAAATCTAATCTTATATATTTGCTATTATGTTGTAACATAATAGTAAACATATAAGAATTTTTTTAAATATTTTTTTAATTTAAACTCTTTCCAGTAACCAATTTTCTTCTTCTGTAATACTGAGAAACATTTATTGGAATCTTTCAGCATTCTTTTCAGTTTTTAAAGGCTGATATTTTAAATATAATATTATAATTTATAATTAATTTAAATAGTATAATTATATAAGTATTATATACTTAAGTTTAATCAAAACTAATTTCAATCATTTTTTGCTTTTATATCAAATCTTAAATCTTTTTTTTAAAATAACTTTGTTTTAGTAGTTTTTGTCCACAGACATTATTTTGGTATGTTCACAGACATTATTTAAAGTGTGAAATTAAACTTAATTAGTAGTAGCTAACATTATGTCTCAGATACACACACCCGAGCACACGCATTAAAACAGGGAACAGTTTTAAGTAATTATGTAATATATCTGTATATCTACTACAGCTTTATTATGTTTACACGATAAATTTTTTTGCTTTAACTTTAATTTAAAATAAAACTAATATGTTTATTTTTCCAGTTTTTCCAGATCTTTTCATATTTCCAGTTATTTTCAGATCTTTATCATATTTAAATGGTTTTCTCATACTTTTTTATGCTTTTGTTAGGTTTTAACGATTTATTTAAAATTTGTAATCATTTAAAGTTTGTACAAATTATAAAACTTAACATTTTCAACCTTGATCTCCTAATCTGGAAATCTCTATTTTTATATTCTTGATTTGTTTAATTGTAAAACACTATGTGCTATCGAAATCATTCAGGTTAATAATGAATAATATATAAAAAAGGTTAATAATGAATAATATATAAAATAAATTGAGCATCTAGACCAAATTATTTCCCTAAAAAGTTTTAGCAAACAACAAAATCTTTAGGTGAAAAGAGAGAAATAATGGTGGGAGAACTTAAGATTTTTGTTGTAAATTAGTTTTTTATATTTAGGAGACATATTGGATTTAGATATGAAGAAGAGAAGGCATTAATTACCAGAGATATATATTTGAGTCAAGAAATGAGAATTATCTCTATTTTTAACATCAAAAGATGCACAGTACATCAAAAGATGCACAGACTAGCGTACAAAAAAGTTCATGCTACACAATGACTGGAAAGAATAGACAAGATGACGATCAGTTAGGTTTCTTAGTCTAAAGGTTACTGTCCTTTAGTTGTGAGCTTAGGTAGAGGTTGAGAATAGTTACTGTACCTAATAGGATCTGCCAGAAAAGGCCAGGGTGATTTTAGCATGTAGAGTGTAGAGGTACAGATAATTGGTATCAAAATTTCTGTTTCTGGAGAAAAAAGAATAGGCTGAATACACAGAAAATTACACAGACAATGATATGAGTTGGCTGGGCCTAAGTTGTGCTAAGTTGTGAGTATTGAAATAGTGACATAATTAGAAACAGGCTAGCCTATGGAATTGTTGAGTAACAAAGATTAAAATGATGATAATAATGATGACAATAAAACTCCGTTTTTAATTACAAATTTTGCATCCTCTTAATAATCCAAAAAACTATGATTCATTGCATTTATTCAGCTCCAGAGTTACTTATATTAACATAATCGTGCTGTAGAATATAATAATATTATTAATAACAACAATAATAACAATAATTAAAATAATAATATTAATAATTTAAATAATAATATTAAAAACAATAATGATAAAAATAATAATAATATTAATAACAGTAATGACAGTAATAAAAACAACAATAATAAAAATAAAAATAGTAAAAATATCAATGATAATAATAATTATATCAATATCAAAAATAATAAAAATAATAATAATAAAATATTTCAAATCTTTTTCCAAATAAAAAGGTTTTACTTTCTAATTTCAATTAAAGTCTCTGAAAACTAAAAAAAAAATTTATTAATAAAAAGTTTTTTCTCAACTCATTAAAATTATTTAGGAACCACAAGGAGTTATAGTTTTAGAAGTTGAAGTTTTTACAAATACTTATGGAACAGGGATATGTTTGCTGACGAGTGAATATCAATTTTTTGTTGCAAACAACATTTATGATATTAAGCTTAATCGTTTGCAATCTCCTCAATCATTTTGTGAGTGATTTAAATATTCATGTTTTTTATTTTAAAGTTTGTATGTAACTTCACAAATTTAAGTTGACTTATAAACTTGACAGATGCTAGCTCTAATATTCTCACTTAACTAAATCTTCTATCTTATCCCAGAGGTTAGGTTCTAGAAACCTTTGCAAAATCTTCAACAGTGTCATTAACAAAGGTGAGTATAACATTCCTTCTTTAATACATAGTTAAGATGTTATTACATCCTTGCGTATGTAATAATATCAGAACTTTGTTAATAACATCTGAAGATTGCTCTAATTTTAAAAAATTCTGTAGAACACTTTAGAAAAACTCTGTAGAACACTCTCCTTGCTAATAATCTCTATTATTTGCGTCTTTGAGTCAACAAATTTCTCATCTTGAGTTTAACAACTTACTAACTGACATGGATTTTGATCTTCTCATTCTACGACTGAATTACTAACTTTTGTAACAGAAAAGTTCTATTGTGCATTGGGTAAAGGTGGCGAGGCCATTAGTGGAGGTGGTGAGGTAAGGGCTATTGCTCTTGATATTTCAAAAGCTTTCGATAAAGTCTAGCATGCAGATTTTCTTCATAAACTTGCTTTATATGGTGTATATGAAAACACTTTTGTGATTATTAAATCATTTTTTTCTTCCTTTTTGAGTATTAAAGTCATTCTCGAAAGTCAACTTCTTTGTTTCAGTAACTTCTTGGGTATGGCAAGGTTCTATCCCTAGCTCTGTATTTTTTAAAATCTACATTAATGATTTTCCAGACAATCTTACATCTAAAGTGGCTCTATTTGCTGATAACTCAACTTTATACTCCTATCTTGGCATAGCTGATCTTGAGTTGATCTCTTTTTTTTTTAACTGCTTGGGGTTGTCAACAATATTGTTGACTGAATCTTCTACTTTATGTTTTCTCAAATTATCATTCACCAATGACCTCTCTTGGAAACCATATATTTAATCCATTGCAAAGTTATCTGCTATGGTTGCTTCTCTTTATTGTGCTGGCCTCTATTTTACTACTGATTCCTCTTTCTCTACCTTACAAATCTCTTATTTATCCCTGTATAAAATGCTTTATCTGCCTCTTTCCCATTTTCATAAAGTTGCATCTCTTTCTCTTTTCTACATGTAGTTATGTTTGCTGCTCAAACGAGCTATGATCTTTAGTTCTATCAACCAAAATGTATTCTGGCTTGACCAATCACTCAGCTAAGTTGTATCCTTTATACTGTATATGTTCTTTCATGAACTAAAAATTTTTATTAATTTTCTTTGCACATCAATGCTTTAAACTCTCTCCCATCTTTATGTTTTTTCAACTCATAGAACCTACAATTTTTCAAATCTTCTTCAACCGCTTCCTTGATCTTTAACAATATTCATTGTTTTCTAGTAACTCACTTCTTAACAGTGGTTGCTTGCAGCCTTGTTGGAAATGATTTTTTTTTTTTAAGTTATCAACCTGTAAACTTAACTATAGCAAGTTAAGTGTGTTTTTGAATAAACAAATACTTTTGGATAAGCAAATAGAAAAATATTTGTAAATATATATTATATCTTAAAAAAAAAAAGTTTATTCTGCAAACATAATTTAATATAACTTATGTTTTTTTTTTAAATTTAGCTCTTGAGGTACCTCCAAGTAGTTGGGCTGTTCTAAGTTTACCTGAAGAACAAGGAACTAAAGTAATTATGGCAAAAGACAACATTATATTTGAACTCGATACTTTTCAACATAAATCAAAGGTGATACCTATAATAATTTATTTTTATCACAAAATGACACCTATGATGATTTATTTTTCTAACGCTTGTAATACATTATCAATAAATGACAATTTATCATACTGGATCAGCCATTTTTAATGGTTTTAATACATGTAACAGTTATAGTTTGGGAAGTATTAAGTATTTTAGTTTGTTAATTATAAGGCAGCAATTTGTATGAAGGACATTTAATATGGCAATCCTTTCTAATTTTTTAGTATTAAGTATTTTTATTTGTTAATTATAAGGCAGCAATTTGTATGAAGGACATTTAATATGGCAATCCTTTCTAATTTTTTAGTATTAAGATTTTTTATCTGTTAACTATTATTACTTTAATTAATTTGTTTCTTAATCAATTGTACAAAATTTTTTTTATTTTTTATTTGTAAATGATTTGAATTTATAAATTATTTTTATATTACAACAAGTATATTTGTATCGCTGCTGAATCCTTCAAGTTGCTTTTGATATTATAAAAGAATCCTATTAATTTTTTTCGATATTATAAAAGAATCATATAAGTTTCTTTTGATATTATAAAAGAAATGTATTAGTTTCTTTTGATATTATAACATTTTACAAAGTATTTCTTTCATTTTTTGCTACATTTGAAGCAACACCCTATGAACAGTCTTAAGAATAAAAATATACATTTGCAAAAATGCGTATACAAATAGTGGCTAATCATTAGAACTTCCACTGCAACAGTATTTCTTCTTATTTTTTCACGCTTTACTGTTGCTTATATAGAATCCACCTTATGGACATCCTGTAAATGCATTCATCAAAATTTCAGTTTCATTTGATCAAAAACTTGTTGCTATGTTTGCTAATACTGGACTTTTATGGATTGGATCTTCAAATCTATCAGTAGGGTTTTTTTTGTATTATTTGCATTGATATTTTTGTGTGTGTGGTGTTGATAGTTTTTATTTAGCCTGGGATCTAACCAGATCAGCTTGATCAGGCATTTTTTTTCCTGGGTTAACTTAAAAACTGAGTTATAAAAGTATACTAATACTTTTATTAATTTCTATCGGTTCTTCTATTATTATTGTTGTTCTACTGTTTTTGTTTTAATTATTGTGTAGTGAAATAATTTTTATATCAAAAATATTTGATTATTTCAAAATATGCAGTCAGTTTCATTTTTTACCCCTGCTGAGCTGAAAAAAATTTTGCCAACATAAGTTATAAACCTTTTTTATTAGTTAATTATAAAATTTTATTGTCTCTTAGGATGTTTATTGTCAGTACAACTCAAATTATCTGCAGCGGCCAATGCAACTTGTATGGTGCGGTTCTGGGGCTGTAGTGGGTCATTGGGATAACTATCTTTTAGTTGTAGGACCAAGACAGGATATAATAAAGTATCTTTTGTTTTATTGCTTTTTTTTTTACTTTTTAGTTTCTCACTTTTGTGTTTTGAGTCACTAAATGATCAAATTTATTATAATAATCAAAATTATTTTAAAATAATTTTTAGAGGCTAAGATAGTGTGTGTGAAAATGGTGTTGATGGTTTTTATTTAGCCTGGGATCCAATCAGATTAGCTTGATCAGTCATTTTTAGTTTTCACGAGTTGACCTTAAAAATTAGTTATAAAAGTAGACGAATACTTTTATTAATTTCTATTGGTTATTATTATCGTTATTGTTATTCTACTGTTATTATAATTGTTATTCTACTGTTGTTATAATTGTTATTCTACTGTTATTATTATTTTTATTCTACTGTTATTATTATTTTTATTCTACTGTTATTTTTTTTTTAATTAGAGCTTTAGTTATAAATGGTTTGGCAGTTTTTTTTAGTTTCAAAAAAAAACAACCAAACATTTTGTTTTAGTAAAGATCTTTATAAAAATGTTAAATATATAAAATTTATGTGATATTTATATTTTATATAAATATATAAATATTAAAAATGTTTAATTATGAAACTTTTTCATTTTATAATATAAATTGGTTAGTTTAAAATTTTAGTATAAAAAACATAAAATTTGGATCAACTGATCCAAGACTTTTTTGACTCTGGATTCAGTTTTTGACCCAAATTCTCATCCGGTTGGGCTTTGTGGTCAGCCTAAATTATTAACAGATAGATAAGGCTATCAGTAAAGCTGTAAAGACTTACTGGTTAAATGGTTATCATTATGTTAAAAAGTTGGGACCTTTCATATTCTTTCTCAATTCACCTACAAAGAAACTAAAAAGATTTCATTAAAAAAAATGAAATTTATTTTGCTCAGAATGCTGTAAATTGTTGGGCTTTTTCAATTTGTTGCCACTGAAACAAAAAAATAGTTATTAAAAATCTCCATTCCTTAATTGAGGGAGTTGTTTCTTGTTGTTAAAAGAAAAATCTGTTGTTTGTTCAGTACAAAACTTGCAACCTGAGGAAACACTCTTCTTGTTAAAGTGAATAGAGACCAATCACCTGCAAGGCATATAAAAAGGTGGTGAAACTTTATCTGCAAGCTTTTTTCAGAAAAAAGCTTGCAGATAAAGTTTCACCACCTTTAAGTTCCTTGTTAATACTAATTAAACAATATACTTCTTTTCATGCTATAAATGATCTCATTGAAATTTGTTTTGCTTATGTTTTAAAGTACCTTGATGTTTATCTTCTTTTTGCTGGACCATCATCAAAAAAATATTCTGAAGAAATATTCAAATTACTAAAAACTTTTCTCATTCCATTATAGCCAACATTAAAGTTGATAATAGCCGATCTTGCACACATTTGTAAAATTTTTTTAGAAATTCAAAGTCCATAAAAAAATTATAATTTCTAAATTATTCTAATGTCTACATTTTTCATTTGTACAGTCTACATGTTACATTTGTACAGTCTTCATTTTTCATTATCTTACAGTCTACTTTTTTACAGTCTGGTTTCATTTCATCAGTTTATTTGAAAGTTTTAGCAAAATGATGGTTTAAAATTGTATAACCTTATTTCAATTTTTATTCAACAAAAATTGATGATGTTTTGTATCTTAATTTGAATTTGTTAATATTTTGTTTTATAGCTGCAATTCTGAATGAAAATCTCAAATATTCAATTTCACATACTTTCTAAATGTTTTCTGATATCAGCAAATGACATCTTTTTTAAAAAACATGTGGAATTGCCTTTTTAAATTTATCGACATTTAAATATTGCTTTCCTTAGGCATTTTAAAATAACAAAAATTTATTTTAGTTATTTTAAATGCAAAATCAAAAAACATTTTAAAGTTTTGGAAAAAAAGAAGGAAAAAACAAAAACAAAATTTTTTTAAAAATTGTGTTAAGACAATTTTATTTTCTTTATAAATATTATATATATTATATTTTAATTTTATTAAGTTTGAATTGTTTTACTTTTATCTTTATAGTTTTTTTTGTTTTTTTGTTTTGTTTAATAGTTTCATTTTATGTTTGAAAGGCTTTATGTAGACAAGAATGTGCACTTAATCCAAGAGCTGGATGGGGTTAGGCTAGTAAGTAGCGAGACTACAGAGTTTCTTCAAAAAATTCCTGGTAAATGGTTTTAATTTTTTAATTTTTTTTTTATATTCTAAAATTTGTTTTAAATTTAAAATTAATTTTTTAAATTTTTTTTACTTAATTACTTTTTACTTTAATTTTAGTTATTTGTAATTTTAAATATTATAAATTTAATTTTAGTTTTTAATTTCAGTTTTAGTTTTAAGATTCAATTTTCTTTTTAATATTAGAGGTTGTTGAAGATATATATAAGTTAGGATCTGTAAAACCTGGAGCAATGTTAGTTGATGCTTCAATGGAGTTTGAGGTAAATTTTGTATGTTTGAGGTAGTTGAGGCACATTTGTGATAGATCTTTTTTATTGTTAATTATGTTTAGTGTATAAATTGTTTTAGAAAAAAAGCATTCGTGTTGATGAATACATGAAAACAATTAAAGATCATTTATTAAAAGCGGTTCAAGAATGTATTACTGCTGCAGGCTATGAGTTTGATCCTAAGAAACAAAGACGTTTGTTAAAGGTATGCATTTTTTAAAGGTATGCATTTTTTAATGGTATGCATTTTTTATACAAGTAATCTTTAAAATTTTAGAATAAAATCCATATTTTTATTCATTTGAATGTTTCTGTAGTTTCGTTAAATTACTGAATTGATTAAGAAATCTTCACATTATTTTACAAATGTTGATAATAATAACTTATTTTAATGATACTTTTCTAATGTTGAGTGAACTAGAAAACTGTTATGAAATACAATCTGTTTTTAATGTTCAACAATTTTTGTTATCATTATTATATATATTATTGTGTTTTTTTGTATGTGAATTAATTTTTTAGTGTCTTAATATGTGTTTTTTATATTTTTTTAAAATAGTCCCAGAAATTTTGAAATCTTTTATATTTGTTAAAGTTAGATCATATATATATATATATACATATTTTTTTGCAAATATGAAGACAGGGTATTCTTTTGAGTTATAGATTTTTATAACTTATGTGTTATATAGAACTTATTTAGATATTGTAAATTTTGACTTTTAAAAGTTGACAGAGCTAATAAATTTTGATAACTCTGCTAATTCTCTACAAGCCCTGATTTTATACTTATTAATTTGAAATTTTCCTCATTTTTCTTTCCTTAATGAATTTAAAGGTTAAGCATTATAAATCAAAGAAAATGTACTTGTACTTTGTAAATGTACTTTTTAACTATAATAATTGTCTGGCCAGAAATCACAAATTCTGTTTGGCTAAAAAAAGATTTGAATCTTAATTAGTTAGTTGAGTTAGGATTATCAAATTATTTATCAATTTATATAAAAGTAAATGCTAAAAAAAAATGTTATATAAAATTTTATTTAAATAATTTTACAGTTTATTAAAGTTTCTATCCAAGTAGTACATTTAGTACCAGTGAATACAACTCAATACAATTGCTAGATTTGGTATTAATATGATAATAAAGTAATTTGAATTTTATATAAAACCAATAGAGACCAATGATAAATACTTAAGCAAGGTCTCTGATAGATTTAATTAATTGGGAAACAGCAGAGATCAGCGAACCAGTTACTTAATGTTTAATAAAGCAAAATATAATACAATTTATTGACAGTACAATGGTTGTACTAAACTTACCTGTTCACAGTCAGTCTGTGGAATGCATTGTGAAAGAGACCACCAGAAAACTGATGCCTGAGTGCCATTCATAGAAAGATTTGCTGAAAATATTTAATCAATATTTAAATTTTTTTTATGTTTTAACGTTTTGTACACATAAACAATATATTTTAAAGACTTTAAAAAGTGTAGTATCATTGTTTATGGTCTAATTTTAAAATGTTTTAATGTTATGGTCTAATTTTATTATGATTTAAGAAAATCTTTTTTATTTTATAAAAATTTTTGAAGAGTGATCCACCTTAATATATATATATATATATATATATATATATATATATATATATATATATATATATATATATATATATATATATATATATATATATATATATATGCATATATATATATATATGCAACGAAGTGCTGCTACATCGACTATCTTATAGTCTGACTCGCAAGAGAGTGCTGCTACATCGACTGAGGGCTTGGTTGGGGCAGGCAGTCCATCAAGTAATAAAAAAAAATTCCGGTCTTGCATTTTAATTTTTACTTTTTGTCAACAAAACTTTCTGAAAACCAGTTAGGAGTTATATATTTACACATACATATATAAATATAGTTATATATGTGTATATATATATGTATATATATATGTATGTATATATATATATATATATATATATATATATATATATATATATATATATATATATATATATATATATATATATATATAAATATAAATATATATATATATATATATATATATATATATATATATATATATATATATATATATATATATATATATATATATATATATATATATATATATGTATATACATATAGATACATACATTTAAAAAAAATATATATATATATATATATATATATATGTATATATATAAGCCTGTATTATAAGTATTTAACAATAATTTATAAATTATAATAAAGTTTGAATATAATAAGTACTTAAGTTCATTAGTACAGTTTACTTAGTTCATTAGTTTACTTTATGCACTATTTTTTTCTTGGAAAAAAAAATTGATTTTAATCATTCCATCCAGTTTAGATGGAAAGAATTATTTATAAAACTATTCATTATTTTTACTAAAATAATTTAGGCAGCTTCGTTTGGTAAAGGATTTCTGCAAGATATGCATCCTCGAGCTTTTGTTGACATGTGTCAGATAGTTAGAGTATTAAATAATGTTCAGTACTTTAAAGTTGGAATCCCAATCACTTATGATCAGTATCTTTTCGCTTTATAAAATTATTACTAAATTGCTTTATAAAATTGTTACTTTATAAAGTTGTTACTAACACATGAAGAATAATTATTGTTTGTTTAGAGAGGAGGTATTTTAGTTTGTTTATTTTTTTCTGCTGCATTATTGTTTGAATCTTTTTTAGGTATTTTTTAATCGTGATTTTAAAGTAAAATTTTTTTTGTTTGTTTATTATAGATGATTTGCTTAATATTTTTTTTCTTTGAATGTTGAATGTCGAATATTAGAATACTTAAATTTAATTGAATATTAGGGTACAATAATAGTTATAGCACATTGCACGTTAGGCGTGCAATAAATGCAAGATAAACATTATATTAAAATACCCTAAAACTACTTAAAAACTCATGTGGTCAGGTAAACATGATTGTAGAGTATTTTCAACTTTATTTTCTAAATAGTGACCTAATACTTTTTCCTGAGAATACTGGAAGTATAAAGTCAAGAAGATTGAACGTATGATGTTGAGCAAATAATACATATTTACTTTATTATAAAACAATAAATGAAATAATTAGATGAGCAAACACATTGTATTGAACTAAGTTTAGAGTTAAAGTATCAGTTAACACCCAGTGAGCTTGAACATCCAGTTGATCTGATCAACTGGATGTTCATCAGTGATCTTATGATCCAGTTCTATTAGTTAAAATTAATAGAACCAAATCATCATTTAAGTTGAATCATAAAAATAAAATTTTTTTTTATATTAAATTTGTATAAAATTCCAACATATTTTAATCAGTTTTTTTGCTGTTTATTAGTTCTTTGATAAAAACTCAAATTTCAAGAAACTGGGACAAATAAATGTAAAAAACTGATATAAAAATAGTTGCTACATTTTAAAAATAATAATGCACTAATATTACTATTGCTTTTGTAGCATTTTTTTTTAATCCAAATCTGGTATTTGCAAATATTTTAAAATCCCTATCAAAGTTTCTTTAACAGTCAACATATTACAAAAAATTACTACTCCTGTCCTTATAGATAGGTAAGGTAATTTCTTTCTTCTTTTTCTAGTGCGTTAAAATTTATTAAATCTGAAGTTTAATGTGACAAAATTAAACAAAAAAAAAATTATTTACTAGGTTGATAGCGAGGCGTTTATATCCTTTAGCAATTAAAATATGTGATTATCTTCGTATTCAGAAAAGAGATGGGGCAAGTCGAGTTCTTGCCCACTGGGCATGTTACAAGGTTGTTATATTATTTTAAACTTATTTTTGAATAATTTTTTTTAAAGATATGTGAATATGTATCACCCTTTCAGTACAGGATAGTAAACACCCTTACAGGGTAGTGAACAAGACAAAGTTATTATAAGATTAAATTTTTTAAATTTTTTTATACTTAAAAAAATTTAAAAAATTTAATCTTATAGTTTATCAATTAAAACTTTGAATTCTTTTGGAAATCTTTTATATTGCAAATAAAAATATTTAAATTTAATCAACTATTTATAAATTCTACAAACAGTTATTTTTAGCATATTTTAATATTTTTATTTTAAAATTCTTTGTAAATGTTTATAGAAATCAATATTACATTTTATTAAAGTTTTAAAAGAAATATAATATTTAGGGGTTGTCCATACTTCATGCAATTTTTGACAGTTTTAGACCCATCCTCTCTCTCTTTCCCTAGTAAATATTGTCACACTTTACTGCCTCTCTCCCCCCCTCCCATATTGGGTTGTAGACCACCCTTAATAGTACACAATATTACATGTTTTTACAAATTTTTTGCCTACTGTAATTTTTTTTTATTGTTTATTCCTTAATTTTCTCTGCTAATTCCAAAAGTGTAAAAATTTTTTCTGTAACATTGACCAATTTAAAGTTATAACATTTTTAGCGCCCACCAGTAACTGAGTGCCCATACATTGCCAGTGCCTCACAAAACATTTCATGGGATGTTGTTTATGTGTTTCTCTTGGAGCCTAGGTTTAGATAAGAAAAGAAAAGTAGTACAAGACAATAAGATAATAATACATATAGTAATACGTAGACAGAAAAAAACATCATTAGTAAGTACTTTTGTCTTTTTTTAAAAAGTTGAAGTAAAAACTATTTTTTCACCTCCCTAAGTCCATGAAGGCCACTACAGTTGAGGAGTAGCCTCCTCAACTGTAGTGGCCTTCATGGACTTAGGGAGGTGAGTTAAAATAAAAAAATTTTAAATATGAAGTTTTCTCTTTCCTTGTTGTAAAACCTTTCATGAAATGTATAAAAAACGCTTTAAAATCTTTCATAATACATATAAAAAATGCTTTGCCTGCCTGTCATCAAATACACATTAAAAGTTGCGCTCAAGATCAAAGTAATTTATTTTAAAAACATCTTAAGCTACACTAAATATGTATCTAGTCTCTGTTCTTATCATAATGGCTTTTAAAAGATGTTGAAGTTCTCCTGATGTGTTTTGCTATATATGTGGATATTATATTGGCAAAAAGTAGATATTACAGCTTACACTAAATATTTTGGATTGCCCATGGGCAATCAAGACAAACCATAGTGCCCATTATGTAAAGTGTGGAATCTACTGCACTACTTTAGCAGGATTATTACTAGGTTGAGGAAAGGCAGTGCCTTTTGCTGTTTCCAGAGTATGGAGAGAGCCAAAGAACCATCACAATGACTGTTACTTTTGTATGATTGATGTTAGGAAGTACAGAAAAGCTACAGTACCTGTTCCACATGATGATAATCTTCCAGTACTACAACCATCACAATATGTAAGTATACTTCTCATCATGTTCTCCAAAAGTCTTGCATTTTATTTAATTAAACATGAAGTATTTACTATGCCTTTTTTTAAGGAAGTTTTGAATGCTACTGTTATTTATGTCTATGTTGAAGTTAGTATATACATTTTTTTCATTCTTTTACTAAGAAAGATTCAATAAATATTTCATCTCAAGAATTCTTTCAATTTTTTTCCAATTTTAAAGCGTTGGATTAGGTCTCTGTGGTATGCCACTTGTTACTTCAGTACCTTAAGGTATGGCAAAAACAGATTTTCACTGATTTCACTAAAACTAATCAAAAATAGGTTTATGAGAAGTTTAAATATAGGTGAAAAACATTCCTTGTCAGTGGTAAATATGCAGGTTGATATTGACAATAGTCTATCTTTAATAGAAATAGCTGAGCGATTTTTTATCACATATTTGAAATTTTTTCAGTATTTGAAGAAAATTTCCAAACAAAATTTTTATTTTCAAAACTGATCTCTTATTGAAACCGTATATACAATCTATCTTTCTTCTGATTTCAATTTTTACCTCAATGCATCCTTGTATAAAATACTTTTGTCACATTTTTGCAGATTCTTCTAATGAGGTTCTCTCTCCTAGACAAAGTCTGAAAACACATTGCACCAAAAGAGCCTCCTCTATAAACACTTGGAAAATGCTGTGGTGAAACCATAGACAAGTCTATGGTTTCACCACAGCATTTTCCATGTTTATGCAGGAGGCCCTTTTGGTGCATTTTTTCAAGGCTTTAGCAAGTCAAGATATAGAATGTCAAGTGGTATTTTTTTTGCTAAGGGTTTTGTGGCAAAGTTGATACTTTCCAGGATATTTTTAATGGAGCTTTTTTTGGGGACAAACCCATGTTTATCTTTGCAGAATAGTTTATTACTAGTTAAGCGGTAAGTTATTCTTTAAGTAATATTTTAAGTATCTTGCACACTACAAATGTTAGGCTGATTGGACAATAATTGCAAGGTTTTGGCCATGCATCAGTTACTTTGCCATATTCTAGTGATTTCTTGTAAATTAAATATAATAGATGTGACTATTCCCTAAACAAAGCTTGCAGAAAGTTTGCAGAAGAAGTATTTACTTTGTTCTAACTATTAAGTGACTTGGGTTAATATTAGACTGGAGCCATGGTTGGGTTTTAGCTAAAGCAGGGTTTGATAAAAGATAGCCAGGGATGGGGCCAGGGCCAGGTTTGTTACCAGGGCTGTATAAATATTGAAACATTTCAAAAATATATAATTTTTATTTGAAATTCATGTTATATTTTGTTTATATATGAATATATATATATATATATATATATATATATATATATATATATATATATATATATATATATATATATATATATATATATATATACACACACACACACACACATATATGTATACATCATGGTTATTACAACCATCATCAATATCATCATCATCATCATCATCATCATCATCATCATCATCATCATCATCATCATCATCATCATCATCATCATCATCATCATCATTGGTTTAGCCTTAGCTTTTTTTTGCTATTTGCTAATCCCTAAACCTTTTTCTCCTGTATACTCATATCATCTATGTTCTCATTACTTAAGATACCCAAACCACCTTAATCTTTTCTGATTGAGGTGGTTTGTCCGATACACTCGCTATTCCTAATCTTTGTCCAAGATCACCGCTGCTTTTCCTGTCTGGTTAAAGGCACACTACACATATTGTCTTGTTAGAGTCTTTAAATACTAAATTTTATACAAATATGACAAATATGTAAGGGTAATATAATTTATAGGTATGGAAAATATGCTATAAATAAACAGTAGACATACAATAGTGATCTAATATTTTCTCAGCACATATAATCAAAACAAAAAAAAATTAATTGAGATAATGTTTCAAGAATATTTTTAAAAATTTAATTTAATTTGTTGCCAAATAATTAAAAAATAAAAACCTTTTATATAAACTAAACAATTTTCATTTTCTTTTTGATAGTAACTTTTATTGTTTTAAGGATTCTAATCCTAATCTTTTATCTAATCTTTTAATTTTAAGGATTGTAATCCTAATGTTAAATAAAGTATATTCACTATAATGCTATGTTTAAATTCATTTAAAAATTAAATTACTTACTGTTAATAAATGCTAAACAAAATCTTACCTAATTTTTACCCAGTTTGCCTGAAAATATTTGGAAAATGGGTTAAAAACCTATCACAATCATGTGTCAATAAAACAAAACCCATGTGGAAAAAAAAAGGTAGCCCATTGCAAAAATCAGATATGAAAGACCCATAAAAACTTTAAAAACATAAAAATCACTGATGATATAAGAATTCTCTGGGGTTGTGTCGCATATGACAGACTAGGACTATGTATGTTGGTAAGATGAATCGATACAGATACATTGAGATGCTTGAATTCCTTTGATTCCAACAAAAGACTTTTTTTTGGAGATGAGCTTCAATAGACGTTTCAGAAAAATTACATATTTTGTTATTTTTAAAATAAATTAGTTTAAACTTTTTTTTTGTTTCTTGTTTTTACAATATATCATAGAGAACTTGATAAATGCTAAACCCTATTAATAACTAAAATAGAAACGAAGCCATTTTTCTAAAACCACAAATAGCTTAGAAACAGTTTTATTCAAAATATTTGAACACTATTATATATGTTTATATCCATATTGTATGTCAGTATTTAATAAGCAGTAAATACATGCATAAATTTATAATAAATTTTTTCTTTGCAACTAGTAAGTGACCAGTAAGGGTTGCTTACTAATTGCAACCTTGTGTTTTTTTTTTGTCAAGTGTTTTCAAGAGATTTTTAACTTCTTTTTGATTGTTATTGATTATGTTGAGTACATTGTTTGTCTTTATTTTCTGCATTTCATTGTACAAATGACTTAGTCAAATGTATTGGATGAATATTGAGTTAAAATGAGTATTATTGAATGTTGAGTTGTTGTTCCTGTTTATCTGTTGTAAGTTCTTACAACAGATGTTTGAATATTTTAGAGATTGTATGTTTGCAGCAATTTTTTGTTTTTTGTTGATATAAGCAAGTAGTGTTTTGCATTTTTTTTTTTTTGTCTGTTGCCAGCTTTTATTCAATGTTTTTAGTGGCGTTTTTTGATTTTTTTTAATATGACCCCTAACGATTTAATGTTTTTGAGCTCTTCCATTTTAAGATTTTTTGAAACCTTCCAAATTTTTCATTTGAGATCTTTTAAGGTCTTCCATTTTGATGCTTGATTACTCTTCCACAGTCTTTTTTCTTGCAACCTTTATTTTTTTTTAATTTCTTCCACACTCTGCTTTTTTCTTGCAACATTTTCTTTGTTTCTTCCACAGTCTGCTTTTTTCTTGCAACATTTTCTTTCTGTTGTTAATCTTATTAAGATTTTCGTTAAGTAAAAAAATTATTATTAACAATTTTTATAATGTTATAACTATTGTGATTAGTTGCCTTAATTAATTAGTTGCCTTAATAATTCTTTAACTTCAATGATCACAGAAGATTTACAGTAGGTTGCAAGATCACAGACAATTTACAGTTCTCTGGAATAAGGTCTAAATAATAAGACATTTTTTTCTTCTTTTTTAAAAAAAAGCAAAAAAACAAACATAAAAAGTTCTTAAAAAAAATTTCAATTTTAATTCATTTGAAAGAAAAACAAAAAACCTTTAACAACATGTAAATTGGGGTTTCACCTTGGATTTTTGTTCATTAAGAATGTTTAGAATCATTTTGTTTTTAAATTGAAATGAACTCATTACACTTTCAATATAATATCAATATTATATTTTTTTATAATAGGTGTATTTTGTAATTTTAACAAAAGCTTAAAAAAAAAAATTACTTGTTGGCATTGTTCATTTACTTAAATAGTAAACAGATTTTTAACGAATTAGTTTTAACTTTTAATGAATTTGTGATTGGTTGGATTGGAATAATGATTTGGTAGGATCGAATTGATGATTTTATGATA
This sequence comes from Hydra vulgaris, assembly GCF_038396675.1. Taxonomy (NCBI): domain Eukaryota; kingdom Metazoa; phylum Cnidaria; class Hydrozoa; order Anthoathecata; family Hydridae; genus Hydra; species Hydra vulgaris. The sequence goes on from NC_088930.1 coordinate 39,512,427, forward strand.
GGATTGAGTTGGTAGTTGAGTTGTTAGGAAAAAAGTATTTTTAATAAGTAGCTTAACAAGTTTATTTTTTAATGATTAATCTATTGTTCTTTTTTTAAAAATATTTATCAATCTAATATATATAAGATATAATTATTTATACGTTTTTATAAATTTATAAATTTAAATTTTATATATGGTTTAAAAAGGTTCGACAAGCTGATATTGGGGATGAACTACTTGCTAAGAATATTGCTGATAAACTAAAGAATGCACCTGGGATTTCCTATGCAGATATAGCAACAAAAGCATATGAAAGAGGGCGAACTGAACTTGCATTAAAGGTTTGTTTTCTTATGAAGCTTTATAAATTTTGAATTTTCCGGATTTGTGATTTGTTTGTTTAGCATCAATGTTTCAGCACTTGTGTGGTTTAAAAGTGTTTCTATGATGTCATTTTCTTATTTCTTTTTTGTACTTAGTAAGTGGTTGATATTTGACCAGGGTTGGGGCTGGGTTTGATATTTGATCGGGGCTGGGGCCAGGTTTAATAAAATATAGCAGGGGCCGGGTTTGTGACCGAGGTTGCATAAACATTTATACATCCTAAATTATATTTTTTTAATTCAAAATTTATGTTATATTTTGTATATATATGCATATATAAACATCATTATGATTGACATGATTATCATCATCATCATCATCATCATCATCATCATCATCATCATCATCATCATCATCATCATCATCATCATCATCATCATCATCATCATCATCTTCATCATCATCATCATCATCATCATCATCATCATCATCATCATCATCATCATCATCATCATCTTCATCATCATCATCATCATCATCATCATCATCATCATCATCATCATCATCATCATTATCATCATCATCATTATCATCATCATCAACAGCATAAAATAGAAAGGCTAAAGCCTGATGATGATGATGATGATCATCATCATCATCATTATCATCATCATCATCATTATAATAATGATCATCATTATCAGGGTTTAACCTTCCTCTTTTATGCTGTTTCTCTAATATAAGCAATCTAGAGCATTTTTTTTTTTTCCTTAACTAAAGCTCATTCATACAATATGTAAGGCACTCTCTTCAAGTTTTCTTATATCTACCACTACCATTTTCTACTGAAGCTGCTACCTCTCTACATGCTGATACCTAAATTGCTTTAATTTTTACTAACAAACGTTGTTTTATACAATGTTTTTTCAAATCTAAGATTATGCCTTCTTATTTTATCTTGCTAGATTCACACCTCACGTCCGTCTGATTATCTTCTTTTTTGGCAAATACTAATCTATATAGATACTAAAGTTTATATAACAATGAAAGGATATTGTATGCCAGCATCTAAATAAATAGCAAACATATATGTTTATATCCATAATATGTATGAATAAAGTGCATCTTGGAAGCTTTTATTGTTTCTGGAATAAAATTTTGGAAGCTTTTATTACTTCTCTTCAATTTTAAGTCATGTCTTCCCCACATTTTTCACCATCTTGAGCAATTGCTTTATTAAACAATCATTTTTTTCATCTTTTTTACAAGAACATCTCTCTTAAGAATAAATGTTCTTTTATTATTGCAAAACAATTAAAAGGTCTAAGCTCTGTTATTCTCAGTTTACTAAATCTTTTATCTTATCTCAGATGTTAGATTCTAGAGACTTTTGGTTAGTCTTCAACAGTGTCATTAACTAATGTAAGTCTAACATTTAATCTCTAATTCATGGGTCTGATATTTTTAATTCTCCTCAGAATAAAGCAGAGTTATTTGCAAAGATATCTTACTCTAATTTGTGGCCATACTCTTCCTAACATTTAAACAGATTAACCCATTATTAAACATGGAAATCACTCTAGCTTCCAAAACTAAAGTTAATTCTCAATTAAACACTTCTACAGTTTGTGCTCCAGAATAGATTTCCATCATATTTACAAAAAAGTGTTCTCCAGAACTCTTTTCAATTTTTACTAAACTTTTAAAAGTGCTAAATAAGTCGTTCCAATTTTTCAAAACTCTACACAGTAAATAAAAAAACCGTTATATTTTTATAAAACATAACGGGAGTTTTCCTGGCACATAACGGTTAATTGCCAATATGTTTAATACTTAATATGTATGAAAATATCATAACATTTTTAGCGTTATGTTTTTTTGTTGCAAAATTGCCTTAAACATAACAGTTATATAACGCCAATTAGCTGTTATGTGAGAGGAAAACTCCTGTCATATTACGCGTATTTTACCATTATGTTTAAAACCGAATATAACGGGTATTTATTCATTTATCCGTTATATCAAATTATAATTATTTATTTTAAAGTAGGTTTTCTGAAATGCATGATTAATAGCAGAAACTGCTAAATAAGCAAACAAACTAACTTTGAACATTTTTTATGTTTATAAAAGTTAAATTAAAAAATAAAACAAATTTATGCAGTTTAATTTCCTTATATATTTATTTTAAATTATGTTTCATTATCGTGAAAATTATTTTACAAAATAATTGAAGAAATTAACTTATTAACATTCATTAATTCAAAAATACCTCACATTGCTGTGAAAAGATTGCAAAAGAAAAATGCGTTTTTTAGATAGTAAAGCCACAAATATCTTGTCCAAAGCCACAAATATCTTGCAAACAACCCAGAAGCCGCCCAAAACAAGAAGGAAATGTCAAATCTAGCAAATAATAAACGGCCATCAAGGGCTGAACATCCATTTCGACACCTCTATGATTCCTTACTCCATATTCCGTTTTATTATAGATAACTTGTGGACCATACAAGCTTGGCACTTTTAAGTATTTATGTATAGAATCACACTAAAATATTATAAATACAAAATAAGTATTGCAACCATAAAAAACAAAACTATTATTAATACATTAAATGGATTTGAATCAATTTTAAATTTATATTTTATAGAACTGGCTTAATACCAAATAAAAAAAACAAATAAAACTTACATCAACTTTCATAAACAACTTATCAGTTGTCTTCTTAGAAATAAGTGATTTTTGGGGCAGCATTAAACTTTCAGTATGGGTTTGCGAATCAGGAGAAATTCAAACCAACATCTTTTGAATCTTAAGAGGCGAGTCTTTAAAAATAGGGTACAAACGAATCACTTCATCAATCTAGGAGCATATGTAACTCTTTTTGGAAATACACTATAAGTCTCGTTATTAAAAAGATGTCTTTTTAGAATAGACTGTTGAAAGCGATGGCTTTTTCTTATCAAATTCATTCTAGGTGAAAGAAAGAGTTATATACATTCTTATTTTATAGATATTTAATAAAATAAAATAACAACACTTAATATTAATTATAATATTTCTAAATTTTTTGCATCTAAGTTTACTTAACTAGACTATAATGTCTGATATTAGAAATCATTTTTATACAAAAATTAATAAACACAGAAAAAGTCTTACTACAACATCTTGTAATAGCTGACTTTATCTACAACTGATTCGGACAAAATTGGATTTACTGCTCGGCTGCTATTATTGATGGAACTATTTACAACAGAAAAATGAGGAAATCACTTTACCTTTAAACTATGACATTTACTAAATTGTCTTTGTCGATAATTATTAGGTAACTTTTTGAACAAGAAATCCTAACAGAAAATTAGAAAATTAAATAAATTGAATCAAACAATCAATATATGCAGCAGCATATTTGAAAATCTGAAGTAAAATATAAAAACGATGGAAAAGGAAGGAGATCAAAAATTATATTAAAATAATAAATATTACAAATTTTAATTACAAAAAAAAAATTATAGTATCAAAGACGTGATTCTTACCCATTTATGGCTGTAAGAAGGATATAAAGAAATGCAAGTAGACTTTAACTTTGCAAAAAAATATTTTTTGTAACAATATTCTGTTTTTGATATTACTATGATTAGGCACATGCCAACAACAAAAAGCTAATAAACAAGACATTAGCTCTCTAGATATCACCTTATCTACAATAGAAAACTTGCTGCTCAAAAAAAGTTTTATGCGAGGTGGAGAAAAATTAATGAGAGTTTGTTTAATTTCACCATCAAAAGGGATTCTGTTAATCTAAAAATTTATTATTAATGTCAATATTAAAAACATAACAGGAATAATAAAAAACATTTAGTTTCATCTTGTGAAAATTGACAAAATAAAACATTTACAACTACAGAAGTCAGTGGTGTACACTGGATTTTTAGCTGTTTGAGTTTTGACACTTACAGGCATTGTGTAAACTCCAAACTTTTGTATGTTTATGCTTATATCAAAAAAGAATGTTTTGCAAAGAATTGGGGTGATTGGAGCTTGGGAACAAAAAACCCCCAATTTTTGGGCCCACCTAGCCCTTAACGTGGGAGCAACGAATTTACAAAATATTTTCTTTACTATTTTTATCTAAATTTGTATTCATAAACAAATTTAAATTTCATGCAATAATCTCTTAATTTTCAAAAACTATGACCATATAAAGTTTTAACCCCCCTCAATTTGAGGGGGCTGTATACATTGCAGGGTCATAGAAACTGAACACTAAGAGATTATTGCATGAAACTTGAAATTTGTTGATAAATATGAATTTAGATAAAAGTAGTAAAGAAAATATTTTATAAACTCGTTGCTCCTACATTAAGGGCTGGGTGGGCCCAAAAATTGGGTTTTTTTTTTTTCGAAGCTCCAATCACCCCAATTCTTTGCAAAACATTCTTTTTTGATATAAGCATAAACATACAAAAGTTTGGAGTTTGCACAATGCCTGTAAGTGTCAAAACTCAAACAACTAAAAATCCAGTGTACACCACTGAAAGTTGACAAAATAAATTAAACAAATTAGACTAAAGCAACCATATTTATTGCAAATAATATAAACTTTTTATAAAATTAGTTTTCTTTCAATTTAACTATATGATAAAGATTGGCAATGCTGAGGGTACAACATTAGGAAATATCCCCTTCTTTAAAATAAAATGCTGGCCAAGGAAAAGCTAAGCCTTCAGCTGCAATAGTTTTAAAAGGAATTCTGTTGTCCTCAACATCATTAAAAAAACCTCGTAACACATTGTAAGTAAGGCACTGAAACTGTGAGGTAATAAATACTGTTTTCTCTCCTTTTACTTGTATTTCTTTAATAATATAAGCAGAAAATTGAAAACCATCATGAAACTATAAAGACAATTCAGGACAATATTTAATACCATTAATCTGAATGCAGGTAACAATATTTTTTTTTAAAGTAACTTGATTCAATTCACAAAGAACTCCATTACTAATTTCTCCAAAAGAATTATAAAAAGATGCAATAGTGTTTAAAACCATACTCTTCATAGCACTATAAGGCATATTTTTGAAGTTAAAATGCCTAATACTTTTTATTACTTGGTGTTTCCTCTCGCCATACACATGTTGTATCGTAGTGGACCAAATTGTCTGGATTGCTGAGGATAATGAATAAGAAAATGAAGCTTTGGTATAAACTTATCTGGATATAAATTCATAAAAAGAGTATGATGGGCTGCAATTGCTTCTTCTAAAGAGATGAAGTAAGCCTCAGTGGTAACTGGAGAGACACATTTGAAGAATACACAGCAGCTTAACAAGACACAAGAAATGACATTTAATAGTGATACTTCGCAAAAAAATTGGTAAAACATGACAAATAGAAAGAACTTGAGCACTGCCAAATTTCCCCTTAATAACCAAATCTACTATTACAGGTGGTTTTTCACTGTCTATCAGGTATTAAAAAAATTTTACAAAATCATTCAAGCTATCTATTGTAAAAAAACCTTTCAAAACCCCATGATTCAAGTAAAGTTCTATCTGCAAAGGTATTACACCTTCTAACAAATCATGCATTGGATCAAAAAGAACTTGCTCTGTCACATCAAATTCCTTAATTTCAGATAAACTACTGTTAGATTGAACGCCATATAGTTTTGACCATTTTAAACGTTCAACTCTGGGAAGACTAGGATTATCTAGTTCTTTGACTCTCATCTTGTGTTTCTCTAAACTCCTTACTCTACACTGAGAATGTTTATTATAAACTAACATTTCTGACCTGGTCGAATTACACACTCTACAGCACCTCACAACTTTCTTGCTAAAACCCTCTTTAAAACCAGCAATTGCATTGCAAGTTAATGAATCGCCAATAAAGTGTTTTAACTTTACGACGAATTTTTTACCGTTAGTATTAATTAAAGCTGAGCAATCAATCAATGATAGTTCATTTAGAGGTATCAAGTCAAGAAGAAGAGATTTCATAAAGCCTTTTACCTTAACAGATTTAGAACTAGTTATTGCTAAACGGAATATTGAGAAAGATTTACTTAAACAGCATTGCGGAATGTTTAACAACTGAAAATATAAACCTACAACTTATATTTTCCTCTAGATTTGCCTATTGGATTAGTTACACCTAAATCATCTGAATACAATGAGATAGATATTTCTGAAGAATACTCTAGAAACTTATCATAATCATTTGATGTAAAAATAAACTGAAGTATTTCTTTAAATGGAATAAAACATCCATGTAAACTATTTTTGGATACTAACTGAATTTGTGGCATTTTAAAAGCAGTTTGAAAATATCTTGTTCTAAGATATTCTGTTGATAGTTGTTAACAAATTGTAGAAATCTCTTCGTTTTGTGATTTATTATTAAAAATATTTTGCAAGTTTGAAAAAATAATATTGACCACATTTTCAGAGCATCGATATTTTCCTCACAAATGAAGAGCTAATGCAGCAAGTTGATCTTTTCTATTCTCATTCAAAAATTGAAAATTTAATTTCAGTATCAATAGGAGCAAAACAGTTTTTATTGTGAAATTTAAAACCTTTAACACTTTTAAATTTTGAAAAACAGTTTTCACATACAGCTGAACCTTCCTTGCCATGTTAAATTTAAGATGTGATATCATTACGTATTGTTTACTTGTTGAAAACTACAATTAGAACAAGATGAAATTACTTTTTGAGATGCAGGTGGTTCAGCACTTGATTTTGGTGGTTCAGCAACTTGTCCAGCAGTTGATAATAAACTTGAATTTTGAGATTTTGAAGACACATCTAAATCCTCAAGTACATCTTCATAATTGGAGTCTTGGTATAATGTAGATTCAGTTGAAAAATGAGGAATAATGGATTGTTGGTTGTGAAAATCGAATGAAACAGGATCAGAGTGACTATCTACAGCAGAAAAAACAGCTTTAACAGCAGAAAACCCTTTAAACTTTAAATAAAACTGCTGAGCTCATTATATTTTGCTAAGGATACAACTTCCACTTCCAGATTTTGTTCATTTAAAATGGCAGCAAATGTTTCAGAATCAACTTCACATCCATTCCACATGATGCCACTTATATCACTGTCACCAAACTTCTTAGAAGCTAAAAATTTATAATTTTAAATTAAATAGCTCAACCATTGTTTTTGGCATATGTAATATTTTGAATATTATGAAGACAAAAATGAACTGTGAAGAACTTGAAGATTGATTAAAAAAAATGAAGATTGAATAAACAGAAATTGTGCATTAAAAAATAAGCTTACCATTAGTTAAAAAGTCTGCAATTTTGCTATTACTAGAAAGAAAAATTCTTCTTTCACCAAGATACTTGACAACAATATCAACAAGCCTTTATCATTTTGAACTATTAATTATTGTAGAAATCAGTAATGCAGTTATTATTACTTAGAAAACTTAAATTATACAAATAGTATATTTAACATTATTTAACACTTGCAATATAAAATAAAATTAATTTTAAGAATAGTAATATATAACAAATAGTAAGTATTAAATAAATAGAAGTAAAGAACATTATTAAGCAACATACAAATACAGTGAACTCCCAATATCTTGAAGCCTCCAAGGGACCAAGAAAATAGCCGAATTAGCAGCATTATTAAATATATATTTAATAATTGAAATATAATATCTATATGTGTATATATATTTATTATTAATATTATCAATAATTACTAAATAATAATAATAATATAAATAAATATAAATACTAATCATTAACAACCCAAATGTTGTTTAAATGCTTGAGAAAATAAAATAAGAAAACTAAAATAGTAAAGACCTTATAAACAAAAATTGCAAAGATTCCTTAGATTCGCGCTATTTTTTACTGATAAAATAATCTAACATAACAGTTAAACATAACGGTTAAGCATAAATTTACAAATATATATTACTATTGCCATACTAATGATTTAGGCGTTATAACACTTAAATAGTTATTATTCAACATAATTTCAAGTTAACATAATGGTTAACATAACGCCAAAATTTTCGTTTACCATTATGTAACCGTTATTTTAACGTTATGTTTTTTGCTGTGTAGAAAACACTTTGACCTCTCTAACTATCCTATGATTTGTCTTCACTCTGTGATTTGTTTCTTTATATAAAGGTTTTGAGGTTATTAAATTATTTCTTTCTAACTATAGTAGTAAAGTTATTCATGAAGGCCTACCCTCTTCTTTATTTCAAGTAAATTTAAGGGTACAACAATGTTCTATCTTTGCTCCTGTATTATTTCTTATCTACAATATTGATCTTCATGAAACCTGGCTCTATTTGCTGACAACTCAACCTATTACTCTTCTATTGACAAAAAGTCTTCACTTTTTGATTGATTAAACTAGCAACCAATTTTTAATTTGATCTCTCTTCTGTAAAAGCCTAAGACTTGTAGTGGCTTGTGGATTTTAAGTCTGGATTTAAAATCCACAATTTTTTTTAGATAACAAAACTCATTTATTTACTGTAAAAAAATATTGCAATATTGTTGGCATTCCTATATTGATAAATAACAAGCCTCTTACTCTCAGGCAAAGTCTAAAAGCACATTGTAAATGTAGTTAGACCTGCTTTATCTGCCAAGCTTGAGCCACTCTCCCATTGTTGTAAGGTTGCATTTCTTTCTTTTTCTACAAATATAATCATGGTCAATGCTCAAAAACAATCATCTCTATAACAATAAATCAAAACTCATTTTTGCTTGGCTTTTTATTCAACAAGTTGCATCCTTTTACTGTATCTGTTTCTTCATGGTATAAAAACTTTTATTAATCCAGTTTTTTTCCTTGAACATCAATAAAACCTTATAATTCTTACCCATCTTTGTGTTTTCTTTTTTTATACAACTTACAACTTTTTAAGTCTTCAGCTATACGTTTCCTAGTATTTTAACTTATTCTCTATTTTCTATGTAAATTAGAGTTTAAAAATATATAAATATATGCCAGTATTTAATAAATAGTAAATGTAAGCATAAAATTATAATATATTAAGTATTATAAATTTTTTTCTAGCCCCGGCTATCAACCCCTGCTAAATCCTATAAATTGCCGGGACCAGGGCCGGGTTTGCAAAAAGTCTCATTTTTAGTCGGGGCCGGGGCCCCGATCACTTACTATTTGTACTTATTGTTATATTATATTATTATTGTTTATATCTTATAACAATATGGAAGAGTTAAAGCAATTTTTAATAGTCAAATGCATTTTTTGGTATTAACTTGCTTTACAGATAAGGACTAAGTATTTTTATTATAATAATATTACTTGGAAGATTATCATCCTTAGTTTACGAGTTCCTGCTACCTTTGACAATCTGGTTAGACATATTTACTTACTATTTGTACTTATTGTTATATTATATTATTATTGTTTATATCTTATAACAATATGGAAGAGTTAAAGCAATTTTTAATAGTCAAATGCATTTTTTGGTATTAACTTGCTTTACAGATAAGGACTAAGTATTTTTATTATAATAATATTACTTGGAAGATTATCATCCTTAGTTTACGAGTTCCTGCTACCTTTGACAATCTGGTTAGACATATTTACAATGTTCTCAAACTTGTATAACACAATCAAGCAGCTTTATTCCTGTATATCAGTATCAATTTAAGTGAAAATTGTTGCTGCGGCAATGGTTTTACCTGGGAGAGGAGGGGGAGGCTACCACAAGAACATACTCATACTCATAAGAATGAGGCAAAATCATATCAAATCAATATAAATCTTTATAAAAGTAAAAATATCTAAATAAATAAATGGTATAAATCGAAATTAAGATGGTGCCGCATTGAAATTTTAAAGTAAAAGTAAAACTGAATATATTTTTTTTTTTAACATCTTCGCTTCCAACAAGGCTGCAAGCAGCCAATAATTAAAGTTGGAAGTTACTGAAAGAGAAAAGATGAAGATTGTAGAGCAAGATAACGATTGACTGACAACTTAAAAGATTGCAAATTATATAAATCAGGAAAGCAAGATGAAAGAAGATATAGCAACAATATTCCATGCAAGGCCGGATTTGAGATTTATAGAGATAGAAAATAGAATCCGAAGTAAGAAAGTGACGAGCTCAATAAAGAAATGCAACCTTAGCAGATGCTAATTTTGCAACTGATTTGATATATGGTTTCCAAAAAAGTTTGGAAGTAAGAGTTAATCCTAGAAGATGAAGAGTAGATGACTCATCGAGTACATCACCGTTCATAAATATAGGAAGATCTAAGTTATTGCGATAATGATTGGCTGAAAAAAATTGAGTTTTATCTGAATTACAGTTCACCAGCCACTGTGAGCCCCATGCTGTAGCAGAAGTGAGATCCTTTTCAAGCTCAAATGCCCCCTCCAAGCAATCAGAGGGTGTTGGTTTCTTATAACAACAAGAATAAATGGTAGTATCATCAGCAAATAATGCCACCTTAGATGTGAGAATGTCTGGAAGGTCGTTAATGTAAATTAAAAAGAGTATTGGGCCAAGGATAGAACCTTGAGGAACCCCTGAAGTTACAGAATAAAAAGAAGAGTGCTGTATATCGAGGACAACTTTTATACTACAATTGGAAAGGAAGGATTCAATAATCTTAAAGATGTTGTCGGATACACCATAAGAAGAAAGCTTATGGAGAAGACCAACATGCCAAACTTTATCAAAAGCTTTGAAATGTCAAGAGCGATGATCTTGACATTTCAAAATGAAACCTCTCCACCTTTATCTAATGCACGATAAAACCTATCAGTTATTACTGTTAGCAAATCAGCTGTAGAACGAGAAGATCGAAATCCATATTGATGGTCAGAAAGTAAGCTATTAGAGTGTTATTTAAGTGTTTGTTAATTAAAGATTCAAAAACCTTGCTTATGATAGGAAGAAGACTTATGGGACGGTAGTTAGACGAATCAGATCGCTCTCCAGAATTATTGAAGATAGGGATAACAGATGCCGCTTTCCAGCAGGCTGGAAAACAAGACTCTGATAAGCACTTGTTAAATAGTTTTGAGAGTATAGACGACAGCTCTGGAGAACACTTCTGCAAGACTTCAACAGGTATGTTGTCCGGGCCACAAGCTGTAGAAGAGTCTAGGCAGGAAGTCACTTTAGATACAGAAGCTGGAGTGATATGAATGTCAAGCAATGGATCAACCTGTTTGTTGGCTATATCAAGTAGAACGCAACTAGTGGAAACAAGAGATGATTCCACTAGTTGCGTTTTACTTGATATAGCCAATATTGCGATTCCACTATATTGATGAAAGGTTTTTAGCAAACAATTCAGTTTTGATTATCCAGAAGTCACGAGAGCCTAGTTTTTGAGATGAGATACGAGATTTCATGACCTGAGAATAGCAGGTTTTGGCGTTAGACAAAACCTTTTTACAATTGTTTCTCGCAGTAATAAACAGACGTCTGTTTTCTGGAGAATTGTTTTGCTGATAAATATGGAAGTGGTTTCGATTGACAATCGCAGCTTGTCCTGGAATCGTCAAAAGGGAACAAAAGATTCCATGCCTGCCTGAATCCACGAAGTTATGTATGAAGCACATTTGTTGACAGTGATGAAGAAGAATGAGATATTAGTTTTAGAGAGATCAAACTGTGATCAGAAGCCCCTTAAGGTGAATGTGGAGAAACTGAGCACTGACTAGGATCAGAAACAAGACATAAGTCGAGTAGAGAAGGTAAATGATTCTGGTTGTCAGGAAAGCGAGTTGGAAAGTTGACTATTTGAGTTAGGGATTGAAAAAGGCAAAAGTTGTGGGCTTTAATGCCTGCAGAATCACTGACACTAGAGTCAAGCCATTCAGAGTGGTGAGCATTAAAGTCACCGACAACAACTATATTAGCTGATGGATAAAGAGAGAGGGCTTGGTCAATATGATCAGAAATAACATCAAAAAGAGTGCAGTCTTGAGATGAAGGAGAGCGATATAGAACAAAGAGAAAGGCAATAGAGTGAAGTGGTGCTAAACGAAAGCACATGAAAGAATAGTCTGTGGATTCGAACCTAATTTCACAACAAATGGGTGAATTCTTACGAATGTAAATGCCCAGGCCAAGCATGTGACTATTGGAGTCTTTACGAATTAAAGGAAGATGACCATCAACACTAAGATCACAAGATAAGACAGCTGAACTCAAATTAATCTCACAAAGAGCAAGTAAGTCTGGTGAACTTTGCAAGAGATAAGACTCAACAGAAGAAAAATTACTTCGAAGACCACGAATATTAGTGAATGATACGTTTAGAGAACTTGGTGATGATGATGGTTTTTTGTGTTTTATAGTTTTTGGTACTTTATTCATTTTTAAATTAGATTGAAGAACTTGACTCAAAGCATAGATAGTACTCAGAACACCGTTTAATAGCCCAAGCAATTGCTTCATTACTACTTATAAACCCTAAGCCGTAACAAAGGGCTCCAAATGTGGCCTCCACAATGCACACCAAAAGTACAAACAGGGACGCCATCCATGCGCAACATGGCACTGTTAATACTTTGATATTTTTCAGCTGTTGATGGAATCAGCCTCTATGAGAGCTACCACAGAGTTCGGGTAACCTGACTACCAGCCGGCCTCAGAACTATAAAATTGAGTTTTAGAGCTGTACCCTCATTAGGAGATAATAGAATGAATTGCCTAGTCATAAAAACAGAGACACAAGCAAAACCCATGCATTGAGTCAAAGATCCAGCATTCAGCATCCTAAACTGGAAACAATATATTAAAAATACATCTGCGCCAGCCTAATAGATGAAGAAGGAGTGCGAGGCTGGTCAACAGATAAAATCTGTTTACCCCTTAAGTCTTGCCTAGGAGGCCTTCTACAAGTCAGTAGCCGGGTGCATTCATCAACTGCCCAAGATGAGTATTTTTATCAAGACACCATCCAGCCTTTACTCAACCAAGAGCCCCATGGCAGGGGGTGTTTTAAGTCACAGTTGGCATCTCCTAGCCTTTGCCTAAAAAGGCGTATCCTACAAGGCAGCAGGACATGAAACAGACTTCTTGATTGACTTCTTTGAGCATGTTCGAATGATTTTATTGAGGCAGGTTGGTATTTGTCTGTCACAAAATATATTTTGGATCCTTCCGGAATTAGATTTAAAACAAATTCTGAAATATCTCCAAAAGTTTTGAGTTTAATGTTAGCAAACTGTTGCAGAATTGCCATTTCATCAAAAACATGTGCAGCACTTTGAGGAACCAGTAAAACAAATTCCTCAAAGTGCTCTTGATCCACCAAAGATTCTTTTGCATTTTTAGTATAAGTTTAGTAAATTTAGTAGCTTTTAAAAGCTACTAATTTTACTAAACTTATACTAAAAATGTTACCCAAATACTAGAATTTATTATTTATGTAGTATTGATTAATTATTTTAGAATGACTATATATATATATATATATATATATATATATATATATATATATATATATATATATATATATATATATATATATATATATATATATATATATATATATATATATATATATATATATATATATATATATATATATATATATATATAAATAAATATGTATATTTAAACAACTTTAAAATTTATTCTACAAAATAGAGTGCTCAATGTTCTTAAAAGAACAGAGCAATTATAAATTTGTAGAAAATCACTTAACAAAATTTTTTTTATTTTACACTGTTTCATCAATAAAGACTCATTAAAAAAACTTTTTCTGATGAGTCTTATTTATTAAAAAAAAATTTTCTTAAGTGATTTTCTACTAATTTATATATATATATATATATATATATATATATATATATATATATATATATATATATATATATATATATATATATATATATATATATATATAAAAGTTAATTTTATGAAATTTCAAGACATAAAAGTTTTATGAAACTTCAAGTTACAATAACTTTACTTGCAACCCTTGAATTATGGTCTTAAATTTTTATTTTTATGATCTTAAATTTTTGCAACCCTAAACTTGCAACCCTTTGAATTATGGTCTTAAATTTTTAGTTTTTTTTTCTGAAATGACTAATAATAATAATTATATATATACACACATATACATACATGCATACATACATATATACATACATATATACATGTATATATGTATACATATATACATATATACATATATAAATATATAAATATATAAATATATAAATATATAAATATATAAATATATACATATATACATATATACATATACACATATACACATATACACATATACATATACATATATATATATGTATATATATATATATATATATATATATATATATATATATATATATATATATATATATATATATATACATATATATATATATAAAATCTAAAAGTTCCATAAAAATCCTATTACCCAACTTCATTTTTATAAAAAAGCTCTTTATAGTTTAGGTGAGTTTCTATCGAAAAAATTTACATCAAATTTATTTATAATTAGCTTTTAGATTATGAAGTGAAAGCCGACAAACAAGTTCCTTTACTAATAGAAATGAAAAAATATGAACAGGCTTTGCAGAAAGCAGTGTATAGCTATGACACAGAGCTTGGTATTTTTCTTTTTTAATTATTGTATGTTTGATTGATGTTTTATTTTTAATACTATAATTAATAATAAATATGTATATATACTTACATATATACATATATATATATATATATATATATATATATATATATATATATATATATATATATATATATATATATATATATACATATATATATATATATATATATATATATATATATATATATATATATATATATATATATATATATATATATATGTATATATATGTATATATATATATATACATATGTGTTAGAATATATACATATTTTTTGTATATACGCATACATATATGAGTCATTCCATGCCAACTGGACCAAAGTCCAACATGGACCCCCTCAGATTTTGATAAAACTTAGTGGGTTTGTTAATATCAATGAGAAAAGCAATTCCTGAAAATTTCAGCATAAAATCTTTCGTTGTTCATAAGGTACGGTCATTTAAATAAGGTTCATAAGATACGGTCATTTGAAATTTCCGATTTTTCCAAAAATTAAAACTTCAGTAGCAAAAACATGTTTTATTCATACTTTGAAGCTCTATATTTTAAAAACAAAATTTCAAAAAACCTTCTAGTTCTAATAATAAATTTTGACATTGAATTATTAAATGTCACATTTTTTCCATAATGGCTACCTAAAAAAGCTAAAAATTTGTTTGCAAATATAACAAGTTGATTTTTGATGAGTTGATATACAAAGTCTGCAATTTAAGAAATTAAAGACATTTTTTTAGTTTCTATATATGGTTAGCTTCCAAATTTTTGAAAATTTACTGATAAATTTAAAAAAATTACAAATTAGTAAAAAATTATAGACTTCTAAAAATGGCTGCGACTAAAACTTAGGAAAATGTGCCTCCACTTCAAACCACCGGTAACCAAGGATCAACACTGGTTTTAATAATACTTTTTTTTTCTTTTAATTTAATAGTCTTTATTACAGTGATTTCAGAAAAAAAAATAGTGGGTACTCATGGGGAAGTTATAAAATCAGAACAATGAAAATTGCCCAAAATGCATTAAAAACAATAAAAATAAAGTTATTGTTGTACTTTAGTTTGTATTATATATTCTAATACAAAGTATGTATGAATTTAAAAGTATTTCATAATAAGTACTAGAAATAAGTCTTTAATTAGGCTTGAATTAAACTCAGTTTTTAAATAGCCCTAGTTCTTACCTGCCCTTTCCACCCTCCCCCCTCTCCCAACCATTTACTTTTTAACATGCACATTTTTGCCCAGAACTTAGAAAAAATTTGTAATTGGGCACTTCTCATTACACGGCGTGTCTGGTTTTATGTCTGATGTATGAAGTGCCTTAATCCCCAAACACACTACTAAACATACACATATAAAAACTGTGAAATTTAGTTTTAAATGTCAGACAGTAAAAAGACTACATATAAAACTTATAAGAAGCCTATTAGATTAAAATGAAAAAATGACTTTCTAGTCTAATTTACCTAATATTTAATACCATGACTATAAATTTTGTAATATTTTTCCAATACACTTATTATTCCACCCCTCCCTATTAATTTGTCTTATTGGATTATCATGTTCAAATTTAGATTACAACTTATACCAAGTTAATATAATAACATATATGTAGGGATTGCAATCCGGGGCATGAATTACGATCCCGGGATTTCGGGATTGAAGTAAAAAATATCCCGGGATCTCGGGATTTTATATAATGTGAGATATTTGCTAAAAAACAGAACCTAATACTGCATATATGAATATACTTTTTGATGTTATCAATTTTTTATTT
Source organism: Hydra vulgaris (assembly GCF_038396675.1). Classification (NCBI taxonomy): domain Eukaryota; kingdom Metazoa; phylum Cnidaria; class Hydrozoa; order Anthoathecata; family Hydridae; genus Hydra; species Hydra vulgaris. The sequence continues at coordinate 39,529,147 of NC_088930.1, forward strand.
AATTTCATTATGCCTTAATGACTTAAATTAATTTTTTATGGTGCCTTAAATTGTTTTAATTGTGTAACAGGCAGCAGGTGTATATAAAGATCTTAAAATAATGCAGAAATATATATACGGTACCTTCCATATTATGTTTTAAGATTACAGACTTTACAGAATAACCTTCATCAAATAATTGGATATGGAAATAACATTTGAACATTTAAAGTGTATTTGACTAAAGTAACTAAACAATCAAAATTTCAAAATAAATTTGTAAACATAAATTTTCTTAAATTTGGCTACCGATGTAGCTGCTGTAGCAACAAGCTACTTTGTAAAAAATAACATAATAAGTTGTTTGTTAATATTGAGAGACAAAAATTAAAGAAAATCTTTATTTTATATTTATAAATAAATGGTAGCTAAATAATAAATGTAAAACAAAAAAACAATTCATATTAAATGCATATTTTATTTACAAACTTTCTTTTTTTGTCTGAAAATATGCCCGGACGATTAGTAGAGCATTTAAGGTTTGGTCATTTAGCCTACTCCTTATTTTACTTCCCAAATACCCAGCTGCAGAAAATGCCCGCTCAGGTTCGATGCTTGTCAGTGGAATAGAAGTCTTGCCAACAAACTTAACGATTGTTTTTTATACAATAGTCAAACAAACCTGCCTTAATTTGTGTTTGTGAAACTTTTTTCAATGATAAACTCCCAAACTCCATGGTCTATTCAAAAATTTGTTCCATTTATCGTAAGGATAAAGCATAAACAGGATAAACCTGCAAAGCAGCATTATATAACTCGTTATAATTCAGTATAGTTACCAACTTTGAACATTTTGTTTTACAAAATAATTTAATTAGTTCAATCCTGCTATAATCCTGAAAATCCCGGGATTTTGTGTTTAGAATTCCGGGATTTTCGGGACCCAAAAATGTCCGGGATCCCAGGATTGCAATCCCTACATATATGTTATTTGACTTGTCAACACAATGCACAAGTTGATTATGTAATAAAAAATATTATCTAATAAACAATCAATATAAACATTCAATCTTTCAAATAAATTTTTGCTAAAAAACTATGTTTAAAACTAATAAATCAAATTTATAATAATTTTGCTACGTTTATTACAGTTATTTAATTATGTTACTTATGCTATTGCACAAATGTAATATTTTAGTTCATAGCATCTACCAGTTGTTGACACGCTTTATGCAAAATTTCAACTTTTAAAGTTGAAATTTTGCATAAAGCGTGCGTTATTGGAACACAGCAAATATCTTTTTTATGTGGCCAAGTAAAAGTGTTTAACAAAATAGACTGCTTCATGAACTTGATAAGAACATCTTGATTTTCCTTAGATATTTCCACAATATTGCCTAAAAACCATTTTGCTTCATAAACACATATTAATTCCTGGTGAAAGAGAAGCAAGTGGAACCATATGATGCATTTTAGAAATATTTACATTAGTATACATATTGTCAAATGACACCTGTCTCATCTGTAAAGTAGATAACGATTGTGATATAAAACAATGGTGGTTTCTTGTTCCTGGAATTGTTGAACAAGTAGCATAACATTCTTCTAATTTAAACTTTATGCAATGTAATACAATTGCATCATTTGAAATGTATTGAAAATGTATTCCTTTAATATTTTGTCTACACCAATCATACATTTTTTCAGGTGAATTGATAGGATCTGTTAGTGATTGTAAACTGGCCCTAGCTACAAGTCTTTTGACAGAACCCCCAATGCCATCACAAGCACTCTTTCCATGGATGTGGCAAAAAAGTGCCATTCTGCAGATTCTTTATGATCTAGTTCATGGTGACATAAGTTAGATATGTTTTTATATTGTGAACCTGCACCATCACTAAAATAAATGCAGTGGTTAAAGTAAGGCATCAACTCTTTTAAATGTTTGATTACTTCATAAATGAAACAATGCTTTTTATTGTGTTGTAAATGATCAGAAATAGTACAAACACTTTTACATTTTATTATATTTTCTTCCATATAGTAAATAACAAAAGGATGCAATGTTGTTTGACTGTTGTTCCAATGGAAACCTTGTACTGCATCTTGAATTAAAAAACTGTAATTTTCAGCAAAGTCTAGTAATGCTAAAATTTGATTACTTGGTAATGCTATTTTTAGATGCTGCAAATATGCTGCTTGATTTTTGGCTATATAATGATGATCTCTTAATTGGTCTATTTGTTGACAAGCTTTTTCATTAAAATAATCCACTGGAAGAGTTAGTGGAACTATATCATGTTTTTTGTTGGCTTTTTGCCACTGATTAAAGGTGATTTCTTCCAAGCTGTGCTTATCAAATAAAGCAGTAAGATACTCTTTTAGTGTGTTGGTATCTGGGCAGTTATCGCAACTGTGCAGCATGCAATCTCGATTTGTTAAGTCACATGCAACTAATGTCAAGAGGTCTTTATAGTATAAAATAACTGGTATTTTTAATGCTATTTGCATTTTGGTGGTACTCACAAACACATACTGAATGGAGACCTGAAGCACCTCCAAAAGAAATACACCACAAGTTCACAAAAACTTAGAAAACTTAATCTTGACGTCAACGTAAATTTTAATGCACTCTAAATAAAGTTCTTTTATATTAACTAATATAAGTCTTGTTTGAAAATGTTGTCTTTTACCATCAACTTGGATTGAGACATACTGTTTCACACCTGGACACATTCGAGAGTATTCATCTGATTGGTAAAATTCATGGACTTGATTTTTTACTTTATCACTAATAGATCTTCCTTCTTTTTTAGATGATTGTGCCATTATGCCATACATTTGTTTCAAATACCTTGCAGCTTTTATCATTCTTAGTGAAGCAGAAAAATAATTTTATGTATGATTAATGTTCCAACTCTCAGGAACCAAAAGTCAGTAAATTAAGTTTTTCTGATTTTGAAGAAACATCAAACTTTGCTTTAATTAATTCCATTAATTAAAGCAAAGTTTGATCCAAGAGTCCAAGTTTTAGCTGTGTTTACTTTTGCAACACAGCTCTTTTGTTTTTGGTTCATCTTTAATTAAATCTGGAGAAACTTCCAAAACAGTTGCTATTTTCTTTTGGTTAGCAGTTTGGATTTTGTTCATTTTTCTTTTTGCAAAGCTGACCATGTCTTTATGAGCTACTAGTTTTAAAAGTTATTAATGTTTGAATCAAAGTTTTTTTTTTAAATGTTAGTCTCATTAAAATCATTATCTTTATGTTGACATGAATTGCTTCCATAATTTTTTTTGTTATTTTTTTAAATGCAACATTTTTAGACATTCTGTACAAAGTTTATGACCAAGTATTAAATCAAACTCCTTCGCAACATCCAAGCTGATTACTCTGATAGATTCTAAAAAGTAACACAATGATAAAACATTAAATAAGCCATTATCTTTTGAAAAATTAATTAAATAATAATTTATAAAAGTCAATTTTAAAGAAAATACTTTTTAATTTAACTTTGTGTTTGTTAAATGGATCGCAACCAAAGCTTCCATCATACGAAGTCACAAATCTATCCAAGTAGACCTATTCATGGTGATTACAAATAGTTTGAATTTGATTTACTTTACTCCACAAGTATACAAGTTCTTGATCTTTTTTTGTTGATTCCTCAAAACCTTAAACTTTTTTGGTTTTGGTAAATTTTACTTCATGGCGATTATAATTTAATGCTTTTCCAATGCAACATTGAGTTGTATAAATAGTGGTGTGATTTATTAGCCTTCTCCTTGCAATGTACAGGATTCTGTTGAATCTGCTATCGTAAGATATGCAAACCATCCTAGTATTACAAGTATTTAAAAGAAATATATAAATTGTATCCTCAAAATTTTAAATTTCATCAAATTACTTCCTATGATATTACTAAAATTATTGATTTTTTAAATATCAAGAAGAAGACTAGTTGAGATATTCAAATTTTTGTGGTAAAGACCTATGTCATGGATTTTAGAAAAAGCCTTACTTCCTATATAAACAATAGTATATCTCCCTTCCTTTTAAAAAAATGGGTGATGTTATTCCATGTTTAAAAAAAATGACCCAACAGATAAGTCTAAATATTGCCAATAAGTATTCTACCAGCACAGCTTGTCATTGAAATAGTTATTTATGAGCAAATACGGGTTTTTGTCAAGCCTTAACAAAGGCTTTGTATGGATTTTGGAGAAGGTACAACCCATGTGCTTTTTAATTAACTTAAAAGTGTTTGGATAAAGGAGGTGCTGTTGGTTCAATATTTATGGATTTGTCAAAGGCATATGATTTAATTCTTCATGATTTACTTATTGCCAAGTTAGAAGTTTATACTTTATATCGAAGGTTATACAAACTTTTGTTATAGTAACTCAATATTTTTATAAATGATTTTTTTAAAAGGTTAAAAAATTCTACTTTGTTTGGATAATAACCCTAGCTTATATAAATTTAGGTAATAAATATATACAAATACATACAAGTTAGCATTTTAATCCTCCTGAAGTTTAAAGGTTCAACAAAAAGCTTACTAAAATCAATGGATGCACTAAACACTATAAATCAATAGTGTAACTATTGAAGACTATAAATCAATAGTTACGCTGAACACTATAAATCAATGGTTACACTGAACTAGTGATCGACCAAAACCGAAATTTGAGCCGAAACCGAAACCGAAATTTCGGTTCAGTGAAGCCGTAGCCGAAACCGAAACCGAAATTTCGGCTGAAACCGAAACCGAAATTTCGGCCGAAATTTGAAAGTGAATGTTTAAAATCCCTGAACCTTTTATGATCACCGAATTAAAGCAAAAGAAACTATTTTACATATATCTAGCCAATCACCATGTAATATAGTTTGATAAAAACTTTAATATGTCAAGACATTTCAATAATTAAAGGTAATAATTGAAGTATTTTCTCTGCGAAATACATATTTTTTCATGTTTTCTGGCAAAAGTCTGTTTCTTTCATTTGAAAGAATTTCTCCAGCAGTTAAAAACAACCTTGTAACTTCGGCAGATGTTGGTGGTCTAAAGAATCTCTTTGCTACTTTTGCCAAACCAAGCTTTGCTTTTAATGTTGTTTTCTAATATAAATCTATGAAATTTTTTTTTTTTTTGTTATTTAGGTGCCCCAAGAAGACCTATAGGTCTTGTCACAGAGCACCGCGGAAATGCATTTAACCAGGAAGTTCACGCCTCCTTCATTACCGTGACGCAAAAATATATCCGAAGCTCGTTTTGAGCCTGGATCTCCTGCTTAAAAGGCAAGCGCTCTAACCACTGCGCCACGGTCGCACAAGAAACTTCAGACCTTCTTTAAAGTTTGAATCAATTTTTGAGATTTATAGGACTGCTAGTAGTTGTATTGCTTTTTCAGTTAAGAGATTTTTCAGAGTAAACCACTTCTTAAATGTGATGAAAGTCCGCTAAGTGATTGAAGTTTTGGATCGTGCGATCCACGAGATATTTTCAAATTGCAAGTTCCGTATTTGAAATCACTTACTGTCACGGTAAAATGATTCCATAAACCAGTTTTTTATCGATTATTTTCCATTGTAAAATTTAGCACTGAGAAACTTTTGATGAAACTATTGGTTTGGGTTGCTTTACTTAAATGTTAATTTATTTTAAGAATGATTTGAGAATAGTAACTTAAAACTATTATGTAACGTGATTTCAATTAAAATTTTTACAATTGTTATAATTAAAAATTGATTTACTAACAAACGATTACAATTAGGAAATCGTCATGATCCCACTCTATATTAAAACTTAAAAAAAATCTTTTAAAAGTTTCGGTTCATTTCGGTTGCGGTTTGAACCGAAATTTCGGCCGAAACAGGAAAAGTAAAAAAACTGTTGAAGCAGAAATTTCGGTTTCGGCCGAAATTTCGGCCGAAGCCGAAAGTTTCCGTTCACTACACTGAACACTATAAATCAATGGTTGCACTGAACACTATAAATCAATGGTTGCACTGAATACTATAAATCAATGGTTGCGCTGAACACTATAAATTAAATACTAAAAAAATTGTTTTTATTGTTATTACACTAAAAGATTGTAAGAAGTAAAACAATCTTTATTTAATTTTTTTAGTGCACGATGTAACAAACAAAATGAAAAAAAACTTGCAATCCGGTGAATTTTTAATGAAGATTAGAACATTCCCATTGGCTTTGAGTTTGTTCATAAAGGCAATATTTAATTTTTTGATTAAGTGTCAATTTAGTCAAAAAAAATTTTGGCTGCTAATCTGTGTATCATTGTTCTTTTATATTTTTTATTATTTTGAGTAAAATCATTTGTTGGATTTCCTTTTTTTTTAAAGATATAAATTTTATTGTGCTGTTTGCTGTAGCATTGCAAGAATGATGATCATCACTTACTTAAAGACATATATTATCAAGAAGACATGTTTCAATATAGTGGAAATGTATTTGTGCAAGACAGTTTCTTAGAAAATATGCTAGATGCAAGAATTAAATTACTATGGAAAGCTAAAGAATCTTTTGATAGAGGTGGTTGGTTATTTTCTTCTCAGGTAGGTTAAATGTGCTGTATAAAATTATTAGCCTTAAAATACTAAAAATATTAGTTTAAATAATCAGTAGTAACAGATATTGAAAATAAATTTTTTGTGTAGTAGTAGTTGTAGTAGTAGCAGTAGCAATAGCAGTAGCAGTAGCAGCAGTAGTAGTCGTAGTGGTATTCATAGTGGTATTTGTAGTGGTAGTAGTAGCACTAGGTGTAATAGTAGTTGTAGTATACATTGTACAACTGTTCATGCATTAAGTGTGAAGAGTCAAGGTGTGAAAATATATTTATCTGGAAAGAGATTTATCAAAAAAAGTTTATTTTAATTTTTTTTATAAACGGTTCTAGTAATTTACAAATTTAATGTTAAATATTTATTTAGTATGTTATATTTATTTATTAAATATATTATATTATTATTACATATATTTATTTTATATATGTAACCTGCTCTAGCAAAATGATGTTTTTTGACCAAAAAAAAAAAAGTTTTCATTAATTTGTTTCATAGTTATAGCATTTTGTGAATCAAATAATAAATTTTTTTTTTTTTTGAGGGTTTGAAGATATATAAATTATCTAAGAATGCAAAACTAAGAAAAAAGCAAGTGAAGCTTATCATTCATATGCTGTAAAAAGTCCTTAGCGAGGCATGTTTATTGTAACAATTTTTGTTCAAAATGTTACAGGACATCAAGTAGAGTCTTATAATACATTTGGGATGTCTTTATTAAAGAGCACTCGAAACATACTTTTTAAATAAAAGGTAGAAATTAACTTAAATTCTAATTATTGTTTACTTTGCTACATAAATTAGTTAAATTTTTCATGAAAAATAATAAACGTGTTAAATAGACACTTTTTTTAAAAAGTTCATATATTTTTATCAATTTTTTCAAAATACAAAAATTAAATTTTTTTTGATAATTTACAGGTAATTTGTGACAAAACCCCCCTTTTGCTAGAACAGGTCACATGTCTTACATATATCAACTATATATACAATATAATGTTATATATTTTAGATTTAATTAATGTGTGTACTCAAAAATTTTTTAGGCTATTGAGGAAAGTGTTAAACTACTTGAGTTTCAAAGTAAACTGCAAGACCAACTAAAAAAAAAATTTGTTAATCTTTCAGTCACTGATACACTCTATCAATTACTCAACCAAGGGTTGAACAAACAGGCTGAGCAACTTCGAAAAGATTTTTCCATCCCTGATTCACGGTATTGGTGGACAAAGATTGAAGTTTTAGGTTTTACCCGAAATTGGGATGAGCTTGAAAGGTTTTCTAAATCCAAAAAGTCTCCAATAGGATATGAGGTTTATTTTGTAAATTTTTTGATTATTTAAGAAATTGAACATTTTACACCAACATTATTTAGCGCCTTTTTGCTATTATGAGATTGCAAACAATAGATAAAAAGAAATAAGTTTATAAAGGAATAATAAAGATAAAATTAATTAACAAAGTAAAAAAAGCAAAAAAGGTTGAAAAAATTTTGAAAAAAGTAAAAGTACTACTGTCTAAGTAAAAAACTCTGATAAGTTATATGAGTTATCTATTAACAACATTAACAACAAAAGTTGATATTATAGGAATAACCAAGACTTGACTTACAAATAATGCTACCAATAGTCAAAATGCTAAACTCAGCAAAAATAAAAGAAGACTGTAGGAGTACAGTTTGTATCCTCTTGAAATTTAGGAATTGGTTCCTGTGAATTATTTAATATTTGTACCTTCTAGAACATACATTTTTTTAAACAGTATTTTAAGGTTCACAGCAACTTCAGCAACAAAGAATCTTTGACAACTCACAACATGTTGCAGGTTCAGCAAAAAACTGGGTTTTTTTTACCAATAGGGTGCGAAAGCTAGGAACTGCATTGAATCTGTTGAACCCTGTCAGAATTTTCAACAAAAGTTTTCAGAAGCAGGTCAAAAGCTGAATGAGTATTTCACAGTTACAAGCTCAGTGAAAACAATCTTATGAGCCAGGTTGTACACTGCCATGATTTCAGCAAGCTCAGTGAAGTATTCGTTGCAGTAAGAAACATTCTGCTGTTTTGAAACCTTAAATTGATCGATGAGGATCATTTCTGAAAGTAAGATTCACCCAAATGATTCAAGATGAAACTTCACATTCCAGTTCAGAAAACTGTCAGATTGTTGTCACATAAAAAACTACCAGTGTCAATCAATACATGACATTGTCTTGAAATATGCTCATAGACAATAGTGTTTCAGGCACTCCAGACACAAAGGCTAAGGTAAAGTCTGTTTTGATCTCATCAAAGTTCAAAAAAATTGTGCTCTGAACCAAATCTTGTGTTAGAAGCTATTCTTCCAATAAAACTACATTTATTGCTGAGCATTGTGGGTCATCTGTTGAAAAATCTGGTTGATCTTTGGTCTGGCTCTAAGGAATGTCCATCAGCCCTGCATATTCGACTACAACCTTACCATATCAGGCACTTCAATGCGATTGATTGCATGAAGCTTTTGAAATTGCAGGAGCTTACTGATGCTACCTTCTTCATTCAGGCCAGTCTCTTCATCCAATTACTTTCACTTTTTAGAGGTATCATGCTTTGAAACTCAGCTGTCAAAGCATCAGACTTTGAATCAAAAATTTCCAAATTCTGGGACAACTATGTCAAACTCCCAACCTCCATCACTAAAAGTGAATGCCCTTTTTCACCATGTGCCACAATTGGTCAAATTCAAAAATGACTGAACTTAGTTATTTTACTCTTTTTCTTGTGAACTTTTAGAGTTTTTTTTTGAAAAACAAAGTTTTGTTCAACATTTTTCGAAAGAATCAAAACTTACCACAGGCAAAAATTGGTAAAAATGGTAAAAAATTCAAATTAGAAAAAGTCTCACAGACGGTGTAGTGTTATCTATAAACCAATTAAATTTGTATTAAAACTGAAGAATGATTTACTGAACTTGTAGTTTTAACTATGAGTTCAGTAATGTAAAAATTTTAAATTTTAAACTTTCACAGACATTTTAGAGGCCTTTTCAAACTTTTTCAGATATAGTTTCTAAACAAAAAATGGATTAGTTTTTCTCTGAAATCCTTTTATTTATTAAAAACATGAGTTTGTTAAAACATTTGGATTTTTGACAACAAGATATGGTACACAGTGTTCAAGCCTCTTTTTCAGATCATAAGAGTGGTATTTGGTCATCAATGCAAAGCACATTTCAAAATTTTTGTTCTCTTATGTAAACAAGAAATTAAGAAAGTTTAAACATTAAGTAAAGGTTATTAAATAGCTTATAGCTTATGGTATCAATGGAAATTTATGTAACTGTTGAAATTTTTTTTTATATAGAAAGCTTAGGCAAAGGGTTATTATTGATAACTAAATGTAAAAGTGATCATGTGTGATCATAGTTCATTTTTTAGTCATGTGTGATCATGGTTCAGTTTTAAGTCACGTGTGATCATGGTTCAGTTTTAAGTTATGTGTGATCATGGTTCAGTTTTAAGTCATGTGTGATCATGGTTCAGTTTTAAGTTTGCTTCTAATATTTTGTTAGTTAAGCATAATCATTAAATGTAATTTAAATATTTTTCCATAAGTTGTGTTTAGCATTTTTAAAATTTGTATTGACAATAATAAAATCATAGCAACAAAAGAGTTGTTATTAAGCAAGCACAACTCTAAATAATCCAAAAGAGTCAACATTCCAAGTGTTAAAAGCTAAGTACATCTGAGGTGTTAAAGGCTAAGTAGATCTGAGGTCTAAGTACATCTGAGGTGCTCAAGAAACTAAAGCAAAACATTGAAGCCAAAAAATCAAAGCAAATAAAGAAACGCAAGATTGACTTAAGTGAAGTTTCAGATGAAACTCAGCAAGTGCAACATTCAAAAACTGAGACAAGACAAAGACATCAATAGGTGCAAAGAGTGTTGCAGAGTTTGAGAAGAAGCATTGCTAACTCAAATTAACATAAGGTACCAATGTGAATCATGTTTACCATGTAATATACCGATGATACCATGTGGTACCATGTGGTACCAATCCTTTTAGTTGGAAGTCTTGGGTTTGTTGATCGTGTTTACCCAAAAAATATAAAATTGGTGAAGAGTTTCTTTGCATGAAAAAATGCCGCAGATCTGCTTCTTACCATAAAACAAATCAAATATATTTAGTTAATAAATAGTTTTCTTTAAAATTAACTTTTAATAAGATTAGCTTTTATTTTATTTTTTAAATATTTTTGATTATATCTTAATCAATATTTTTGGTTTTTTTTTTTATATATTAATCAAAAGTTATTAAAGTTTTATGTTTTCCCCGATTATAAAGGGAAAAGTAAACGTTTTTTTTCTTCATAAAAATAGATTTTTTAAAAATTTTTTCGAAATATATTGTCTATTTTTTTAAATTTATATAATGTAAAAAAATTCTCTATAAAACAAAAATAAAAAAACCATAAAATATTTTTTCTTTAATAAAATAATTAAATTTTGTTTTGTTAACATGGATTTTTTATTTTGGTATTATAGCCATTTGCAGAAGTGTGCATCAAATATGGTAACAATGCTGAAGTTGAAAAGTATATATCAAAGGTTCCTTTAGAAAAACGAGTGAAAATTTATTCAAAATCAGGGTATGTAATTAAAAATAAGTATATTAGTGTATTTTTTGCATTGAAACTTGTTTCTGAACATTTTTATAGGTAGATAGTTTAAGTGGATCTTTTCTGTGTTTTTTTTCTGGTTGCATTTGTTTAACATTTTCTGATTGCATTTGCTTAAAACTTTCAATGTGTACTTGCATTTTAACAGGGTGAATAAAATTTTTTGAGGTTTTATTTTGAGATTTATTATTTTTTTTATTTTTTTGTCTTGGCTCTTCTCATTTGGTACCAATTTCCAAAAAAGTCATCTTTAAATCAGATACACGAGGCCTACATAGTAATTATAATAATTCAAATTGTTATATAACTTTGCTTGTGATTTTTTCTTTAAAATGGATATACAGATAAGACACTTCAAGAAAACCTAAGCTTAAAGCACTGTGGAATAGCACTTTAGGAGAAAGTTTTACGTTATCGTTTTTGATTGTGTTTTTCATATCCGTTAAAAATGCTTTACTGAGGCGTTTTCTAAATGCCTCAGTAAAGATTTTTAAGATTTTATATGAAATATATATATATATATATATATATATATATGCATATATGTATATATAATACATATATATATATATATATATTGATATATGTATATGTATTTTAAATATATATACATATATATATATATGTGTGTATATATATATATATATATATATATATGTATATATATATATATATATATATATATATATATATGTATATATATATATATATATATATGTATGCATATATATGTATAGGGTGACCTACAATTTTTTGTTCAAAAAGAGTACACTTTGCAAGTATTTCAAAGGTGAAAAAAAAGATGAAAAAAAGATAAAGCGTTTCTTTTAAAAACGTAATTTTCTTTGGAGTTATTTGAATATGCATATACATATATAGGTTTTCTAAACACTTTTTTTCTTCAAACCCTCAAACTTTATTTGATCCTCTTTTTTTAATTTTAAAATTCTATTAAGCATAATGCTGCTTTGTAAGTTTGTGTGAGAGATTTTTATTTCAGTTTCCAATGTTGTTAGCAACCCTGCTTTTACAATTTTTAACTTTAGCCAGTAGAGTGTACACTCATGAGAGAAGGATTTTCTAAACTTAAAAGACCAGTGGAAAGTTAATGCTTAAAAGTAACAGTAAACAAGACTTTGTTTACTTTTATTTTTAGGCAATAATATTCTATTAATCTTTTTCTATTCACTGAAACAAAACCTAGCTGATCTTTGAATAGAGGGTGATAGTAATTGAACAGCATCTTATTTCTGAAATTTGAGTTGCTATAGCTGGTAAAGTACATTTTTAGGATCTTCAATCCAAGTATATTCAAATTTGATCTTGAACCAACAAGGAAAATAAACAATCACAATGAACTATATATGATAAACCTTAAGTTTTCTAAATCTTTACCTTAAATGCCATATTTAAAGATTCATATTATACATACTCTGTTTGCAGTAACTAACCATCTTGAATGTGAAACAATTTGTAATAAATGAAGTTTTGATGGTAAAATACTACTTCTAACAGCACAAACAATTAACCAATGAAATTGATCTGCAGACAATTTGTTTATTATTTTATCATCGAGAGAAATAAGTGGGTTACCAATTTGAATTATTTCAATAATGAATTTATATCTAGATCTGTTGCTAGATCAAGTATGAGTTCAATAATACCAGACCATTTATTGTTTGATTTTATTTTACCATCTAAGTTGGTTACTAAGTTTTTTACATCTAAGTTGGAAATGCTTCAGTGGCATCTCATTTGCATGGAGTTATAAGCCAAACAAGTTTTTTTCCAAATTTTATTTTTATATTTTTGATGACTCCACCCTCCCAACCAGTATTTGCATCTGTAGAGTCTCCAGAAACAGCCATTAAAGATTTATCAATCTCTCAGTCAATCATTCAACAATATCTTTGCAAAATAGAAAATTTTTAGAATAACCTGCTTGGTATTGCCTATTTTTTAAATAACCTAACTTATTGTTGAAGCTAATAACAATTAAATTGATTACTCTATATCTGTACATGTTATTTATATTAAAAAATTTAAAAAGTTAAGTTTAAGTTGTGATTTGTGCGATTTTGAGCAAATCAAGCTTTTTTCAATATTGGTGTTATTTTATGCAATGTTATGTGTTATTTCTATTTAAAAAGATAATGTTTAATTGATTTAGTTATTTGTGTTATCACATGAACTTGTATTCAAATTTTTGCATCTTATTTTAACTAGAGTAAGTATTAGTTATAAGTACTGGTAGTATGGTTAATTGGACATTGTGAATGAAGTTAGTTGGAATGTTTTTATATAAGTAAGCTTTAATTGTTACAATCTCCAAACAACTGTTTATTTGCTAAATACTCCTCAAGTGCATATCTATTTATTTAAGAAAGTTAGTTTGATGAATAGTGTTTAATGAATAGCAATTGATGTGTCTATGAGTTTTGTGCTTCAAGCCTTTGTTATTCAAAGGTTTGAAGCAACATTTTTTTGAATTGTACCACATATTTTATAGATATAATATTAGTAAATTTTGTGATAATTTAAATGCTGTTAGAGCAAAAAGTAGCCTCACTCCTCCAGACATATGAAATGTGGATGAAACCATGTGCACAGCAGTTCAAAAGATTTGAGTAGTAATGTCAGTTGTGAGAGGTCAGTTAGTAACAAGATGTTGTGTGGTTAGTGCTTCTGGAAACTTGCTTCTGACTTGTTCTGATTCTTGTTTATTTTTCTTCATGCTAGTTATCAAGATCTTTTTGCACATGATGGTCCGACTAGGGTTTCTCATTTCCTATAAAAATTTAATTCCCAGGATTCCGGGACAAAAGTATTACATTTCCTGGGATCCCGAGAAATCCTGGGATTAGGTAACAAGCAAAAATTTATCCAATTAGGTGGGAAAAAATGTGTAAATTCAAACAAATACAGAAAAAATGCATTTTTAATACTATTATTTTTAATAACAAAAAGATAAGAAATTAAATACAAATTAATTCATAGAAACTAAGACTCTCAAAATAAAACAAATAAAAACTTTATTAACATTAAATTTATAAATATTATTTTTTTAAATAATTTTTAAAAAAATATAAATTGTCAATAATGCCAAAAAACTTAAGTATCTAATATTTAATCTATATTATCTAATAGTATCTAATATTTATGTATTTTTGTAAAATTTAATTTTTAAGTGGTGTTTTACAAAACATTTGTACAATTCTTTGGACCTTTTGAATTGATTGTGCAATTCTAATGATGTCTAATAATTGAAGTTGTAAAATTAATTTTTTCAGTCTCATTATCTTTACTATTGACTTCATCATCAGAATTCTGGGTGTCGGATGCATTACACTCACTACCTGATGAATTTAAAATCATTGATTTTTTTGTAGAGAACATCTATTATTGATACAACTATTAAATAATTCGACTTTTGACTAAATTGACTAATGTATTTCTTAATACTAATATATTTTTGAATAAAAGTCGATTTAGTCGAAGTATGGAAATAATTTATTTTCTTGAAATAAATTGTAATAAAATAATAAAGTAACTTATATTCACTTTCTATTTTTTAATATTAAAACATTTAAATAATAATGGAGGAGAGTATAATAAAAGGCTGTAACTTTTTTAGTTACTTCAATTTCTACTTCCTCATAAAGATGTTTTAAATGGCATAGAAGACCACTTGTTGTTAACTGTTTACACGTTGTTGTTTTACATATATTACAAATGGCAAGTTCTGTGTTTTTATCTTTTGTAAATTTTTGCCATGCTTTAGGTTCACTTGACGTGATGCAGTAAATTTATTATCTTATTTATAAAAATTAAAATAGAATAAAATATACTAAAATATAGAGTTATATTACTTACAATATAATCCCGAAATAATGTGGTTATAGTAGATTTACAATTATTTTAAATTAGTTACAATTACTAAACATATATTTTAAAATTCGCATACTTGGTTTTTTCACTTTCTTGTTTTTTTTTAATACTAAACAAAATATTTTTTTTTGTACCAATCTAATAAAAAATCGCAGTTGCAAGAAATTTTCTTGCATTTGCGATTTAAAGTCTGAGTCTGCATAGACATTCCTTTAATCACTTCTTGTTTTGCTACATGGCATTGATGGCGAGTCTGTTATATATAAAATAACCACAGACAAATTACAGCAACTTGTCTGTAGTTGTTTTTTATATAACATCTAATGTAAGGCAATATCTATTTTCATAAACTTTTTAGTGACTTAATTTTAAGATGCAATGCTCTGCATGTTTTTTTTGGGCTCACGAAAGCTTGCTCAAATGCAGATCAAAATGATGGAAACTTTTGTTGGCTGTGGCTACAACTTGTGCATTAATGCATAAAAATATCTATTAGTTTATATCTTATGGATAATAATATATCTTTATTATTAACTAATATTAAATTACTTGTGTCTAATAAGTTTATTATTATCATTAAATATGTGGTATTTTACAGATTTCTGTTTTGTTTCAATAATCCCCATATTATGTTCCAACTAATCCCAATGGCAAGTTTTTTGGAACATATTGTCAAATATGTTCCAAAAAACAGCATATTTTTTAAGTACAAGTATCAAACTACTTAATCAATATCGTTGAATAATTGTC
>NC_088930.1:39550000-39627500 GCF_038396675.1 Hydra vulgaris
CACATCCTTGGTAGTACCACCCTCAACTTGTATCCCCACACAGCGGCCTTGTTTGTTAAGACTCGTGTTTCGGAAGCATAGAGAGGTTTGTAACCACAAAAGCCTTCTCGGCCTTGGGGAGGTGAATATAGTAGTATAGAGTTGAGAGAGGGTTGTAACTGCAAAAGTAGCCTCCTTCACTGTAGTGGCCTTCTCGACCTTGGGGAGGTGAATAGTTAAAAAATAAAAATAAAAATAGTACTGAATAACCTGTCTAAAAGTGCTTAGATCTGTCATTGATAAGTCACATGGGCCACCACAATATTTTTTTTTTCACTTTTCATCCATGTAATTGTAGCCTTAACTTTCGGCATTTTCATAGATTATAATATATGTAAACTGTATTAAAATATAACATTTAGAGTCATGGGTCGCGGTGTGACTTTTTTGTGGGGGCCAAATCACCAAAAAACCCTAAAAAACTTACTATTAAAAACCTGCTTTGTAAAAAAAAACAAAATCAGGACTTGAGTAAAACCATTAGTTCCTTCGACTAAATTAAGTAAAACCATTAGTGGTTCCTTCAAAAAGCTTTATATTTTAATTTACTTCAGAAGTTGTAAAAGAAAACTTAGGTAATATTAAACAGGTAAAAACATTACTCTAAATATAATAATCATAAGTATTTACTTTTGATATTAAACGATTTCTTTAAATTGCAATTTTATTTTTGAACCAACTTTTAAATACTTTATATTTGATTTTAAAATCAACTTTTAAAAACAAACAAGATACAAGATACTTTTAAATACAAACAAGAACTTTAAATTTAAATGCGTGTAAATGATTTAGTAAAAATTTATTGGCTTCTTAAAACAATTGTGCTTTTTAAAAAATCGTTCATTGGTTACTTTATAAATTTGAAATGAGATATTTTAAAATGAGATTACTGCACTTAAAATAAAATATTTCAATGTTTGAAAATAACAATCTAATAAAACTAGTCTAAAATTATGACTAAAATGTAAATCTGCAGGCCATTTTTAAACTAGGATACTTGAGATTTGGCAAAACCTCATTTCTAACCTAGACACAGTAACCGCAACATTACGCAACTCAAAATTCAAAAAAAAAAAGCTAAAATTGATTTACCCTAATAAATATATACATATATATATATATATATATATATATATATATATATATATATATATATACATATATATATATATATGTGTGTTTGTGTGTATTTATGTAATTAATAACGTATGTATGTATATATCGGTTAGGCTCAGTACTTTCCGGCCGGATATACTTAGCAATAACTCAAAAAATTCTTTATGAATTAATTTGAAATTTTTTTTATAATTTAATTTAATTTTATAACATAATTTAATTTATTGTACCATTTAAAGAGTTTAATC
The DNA here is from genome assembly GCF_038396675.1 of Hydra vulgaris. Taxonomy (NCBI): domain Eukaryota; kingdom Metazoa; phylum Cnidaria; class Hydrozoa; order Anthoathecata; family Hydridae; genus Hydra; species Hydra vulgaris. The sequence goes on from NC_088930.1 coordinate 39,551,404, forward strand.
ACTTGGTACAGATTTCAAAGGACTCTTAGAAAGTAATCAAATTTTTTTGAGAGTAGCCAAATTTTTTTGAGAGTTTGATGATAGTTGCATATTGTAATGTTTTGTCTTCTTATTTATTATAAAAAAGAGAATTGCTTTAATATTTGTTTGATATTTATTTCTATATCTATATGTTAAATTGTTACAACTAGTTATTATACTAACTGGCTTGGATCTTGCTTTTAGTGACCTTTTTTGATGCTGCTATCCTTTTTTGCTTAAATTTTTTTTAATCTTTCACTGATTTGCTACCTTTTAACAAGATTTCTTCCACAATTGCCAATAACTCTCGATAATGCGCTGCTCAAGGCAGTTATGAGGATTTGAATCAATTGGGACGATTTTGATGCGGTTATGATTGTACCACTTGATTGTCTTCTTGAAGTAGTGATCATTGCCAAATAGGGCCAATAGATAACTGCCTTGCTAAGTTTGTTAATAAATGACAAAAGACGTTTCTAAAGACATTCAGTGATTTACAAATTGGAAGTTTTTTGAGAGATGAATGGAGCACTCTTAAGGCCAAAAGAGAAAATCACTTGCCACACGGATCTTAGAAGCAAACTTTTCAGTCTCTTTTTAGTTACTGACATAGAAACCTTTTGAATGATAATAATATTTATGGCCGAACTGTGAGGAATCTTTTTTGCAGTACGTTTCATTGTTCTCAATAATGCATACATTTTCTTGGTTAAAAAGTTTGACAAGCTTTGTTGTACATTGAATTGCTTCTAATTCTTTTTAAATTGATTGCATCAAAGTGATTAAGTTCACTTTGTCAACAAAACCTTTTATTTTTCCACCGCCTCTTATTTTTTTGATAGTTTGGTATCTTCTTGTATCGCATTAATATATCTCCCAATGAAGATTTAGTAACTTTTGATAATTTAGCAATTGTTAAATGTGAGGTTGGATTTTGATAGAAAATTTCCAAAACTTTTTTCTGATTATTCAATTGTTTACTCATTTTAAACTTATAAACTAATAGTATTAGTAAAACACCAATATAATTAAATATATATGAACATAGAATGTCATTATAAAAAAAAAAATTATTTGTGAAGTATTTCTTAAGTTATTGCTATCTATCTATCTATCTATATCTATCTATCTATCTATATCTATATATATATATATATATATATATATATATATATATATATATATATATATATATATATATATATATGTATATATAAACATATTCAACCGGAAAGTACTGAGCCCAACCAATACATAATTTTAAGTTTATTGTTTTTATAAAATTTATAATTTAGAAATTATGAAAAAGCTTGCGAAATAGCATTCGAAACAAAATCTCTTGACAGTCTAAACTTTCTGAGTGTGAAATGTGCAAGTAATAAAAAGATATTGGAAAGAATAAACAGTTATCGCTCTCAACTCATTCAAAAGCAATAACCTACTATAAATTTTTTTATATTTTTCATAATTTATATTTTTGATAAAAAGAATTTAAAAACCTCTCATTTTATTCATTATATATAAATGTATGTATGTATGTATGTATGTATGTATGTATGTATGTATGTATGTATGTATGTATGTATGTATGTGTGTGTGTTTCTTTGGTAAAAAATAAATTATTTAACAATTAAGTAAGATTTTCTATAGGTATTCATTTTTTTTTTGTGAATCCATGCTTTTTAATGAGTTCTAAAATAATCATGTGGAAAAATCTTTTAACTCTTGACTCAATGAAGCCATACATCATCCAAAGCCTAATAAGAAGCCATACATCATCCAAAGCCTAATAAGAAGCCATACATCATCCAAAGCCTAATAAGAAGCCATACATCATCCAAAGCCTAATAAGAAGCCATACATCATCCAAAGCCTAATAAGAAGCCATACATCATCCAAAGCCTAATAAAAAGCCATACATCATCCAAAGCCTAATAAGAAGAAGATAAAATTAAATTAAATAATAATAAAAGGTGTTAATATCAAATTAAACTAATAAATAAATTTTCAACATTAAATAGTGTTCAATGGTCTTCTGGTAGAACGATTTACTTTCAACTACGATTTTACTATTTTATGTTTATTAGAAATTGTTTTTAGGTTTATATACTATTCAATCTTTTTAATTTTATAGTCTTTGTCAAATAGAACAAGTTTTTTAAGTTTTTTTTTGCACCTTAAACATCGATTTTTTTAAACAGGTTTTACCATTTTGTAACAGGTTGTACCATTTTGCAGCATACCTTGTACCAATTTGTAGCATAGGTTGTACCATTTTGCAACATAGGTTGCAGCATTTTACAACAGGTTGTATCATTTTGTAAAATTGGTTGTACCATTTTGCAGCATAGGTTGTTACCATAGTTATGGTTTTTATTTATGTTTGGGTTATTGCACAAAAGTGGTTTACTTATCAATTTAAATGTTATCAAAACATTTCTGATACAATAAATAAACTGATGGAATTTTGAGGCAATATAAACACTTATCTAAAGTAAGTGTTTTATATTGAGATGTTGGAAAGAAGAATTTTAGTTTTTTATAAGTTATTTGAGTATTTAAAGATAATATTGATTATTTCAAGATCTTTGTATAAATATTTCATATATAAATATGTTTAAGAGTTTTTTTTTCGCCTTTTTATTAAAAAAAAAAGTTTAAAAAATGATAAATACATAGAAAATGCATTTTAATTCAGGAAATTCAAAATTATGCAAAATATAAATATTACATATTTTATGAACAACAACCAAATGAAAAATTAAATGCAGCTTTAGAGAAAGAACTTTTAAATGTTTTATGATGAAAATGTTTTATGACAAAAACTAAAACACAACATTAGAAATTTTCAAACATGACAAGAATTAAACATGACATTAGAGTAAAATCAAATCATCAGTGTATAATGAGGATCACAACTCTAAATATTATTTGCTTGTGATTTGATAAAAAGTAAGTTCATAATCTTTAAAAACATATTTTCAATACTTTGCTGAACATAAAAGGTCAGGTAAATATTGAAATGTTTTTTTACTATTTGGCATTTACTAAGTGGTGAACGCTGTAAAAAGTTTATATTATTTGTAAATAACAATATATAAATAATAAATATATAAAAATTTAAATATATAATATATGAAAATATAATATTTAAATATAGTACATATAAAAAATTTGTTTCCATATTTAATTATTTTTTATATTTATAACTTTACTTAATTAAAAATCTTTTTTTTTTGGATTTTAAAAGTTATGTTATCATTTTCAAAGTTTAAACAAATAAAAGATTTAATTATTTGGATGAAGTTTTGGTTGAGATTAAGGAAGAAATTTTTTTTAAAGAATTAATTAGACTTATGTGTTTTTGTTTTGTTCTAAAAGATGTCTGAAACAATTCAAAATACCAAAAAATATGATAGTATAAGCATCCAACCATGGGTTTATGTTAATTGCCACTCTGGTGAACAGTTACTTTTAAAAACATGCTTTAAAAAAGAAACATTAAGTTACTGTGTGATGTGCTACTTCAACAGTGTGGTATGGGAGGAGGAAATAATAGGAAATGATTTTCTCAAAAAATGTAAGGTTAGTTTTAATTATTTTTTACACTGTTTATGAAAATGTAATAAAAAAATAAAAAGTTTTAACAAAACATTTTAATATTATAACTTTTTAATAAAATAAATAAATTACTAAATGTTTGATAAGTTTATATAATTAATCTTTAAAAACTACCTTAAATTGATAACTAATAAGTAATTTAACAGAAATTTATATTTTAATTTCAGATTTTCAATCCAAACATTGAAACAACACCAGCAAAACTGTTTACTTACTTAGAAAGCTGTTACAATAGTTGTGTTTTTTCTTTGCAGCTGAAGGTAAAAGTTTCTGAAACTATTTTTCTCATATTTGTAGTCAACTGATATTTCATTGCATCAAATACAAATTCAATTAAATGTTTAGTCTGAAACATGTTTTTATGTTGTTGTTTTTTTTAAATAAAAACTGATTGGATTTGTTTGTGAAACAACCTCTAAATAAGTTTTGGTTAAAAAGCATGTTTTATTTTATAAAATATGCTTTTCTAAATTCTATTTTATAAAGTTTTGTTTTCTAAGTTTAGTTTCATTTTAATGCATTACAATACTTGACTGCATAAAGTCTCAACACTCAATTACACAAAATGTCAAACCTAAATTGCTCAGAATGTAAACACTGATTTACAACAAAGGTCTACACTAGATTAAATTAAAATAAATACACTAAATTAAAACAAATTAACTAGATTTCTCAAATTGCTCTGGGTTGTAACAGTCAATAGAATTTATATATTTTTTTAGTTAATTACAAATTTAGCTCTTGCTCTTGCCCACACTTCTCTAAAACGGTTTACGAGAGCAATTTACAGCTTTCACAAAAGTATTATTTTTTCTCTCAAAAGTATAATTATCATTGTAAATAAAATGAAAAACGCAATTCAAAAAAATTTAATTAAATGGATAATAAACAGGCATGGTTTTTGCAAAAAATTTTTATCTAAAGAATTTTTTCACGCCACAATAAATGACACTTGTTATGTGTAAATTATTGTAACATTAACGTTACAAACATATGATTGTAACAAGTATAAAACTGAGTTTTATATTTAATAAGCAATTTTTATATAAATAAATAGATAAGTTGTGCAAAAACTAAAACCTCTCATAAAAAGCAGTTTAGAGGAGCAGCTAGTATGGCTCGCCATGTTTGTTTTTGGAGAGTTTTTCTCTGCTCTCGTGCTAATTTACTCATGTCAAGGCTTGATTAAGCTTCTTTGTTTCATACAATGATGCAAAAATGTTTTCATACAATGATGCAAAAAAGATATCAACAAATTAAAAATGATATCAACCAATTAAAAATGATATGAATAAATTAAAATTATATCAACAAATTAAAAACAATATCAACAAATTAATATGAAAGTCTTGAAATGCAGCAAATGCGTGAACTTCTTTGCTGGTTACAATTTTAAGAATATCTTTTTTTATTTGTGTTTGAAATTGGTTGTTTATGTTTCTGAATTTAATAGATTTTACTAAATTTTATGAAAAATACCACCAATGTTATTAATTTGTTTAATGGCATAGAAGACAAAAAATAGTTGTTTCTTCATCTAATTTGACATAAATGAATTTTATCCATCTATAACTACCGAAATATTTAATAAAGCCATTTCCTTTGCAAAACAACACACCACAATAACAGACGATCAACTTAGAATTATAATACATAGCCAAAAATCCCTCCTCTACTACAACAGTAACACGTGTATAAAAAAATTGAATCATGAAAGTTTTGATTTAACAATGGGCAGCTACGATGACGCTGAAATTTGCGAACTTGTAGGGATCTATATACTCAACAAACTATTCAATATAATTATACAAACTGACATAGGGCTTTACCGTGATGATGGCTTGTAGATAATACGTAATCCTATTGGCCAAATGGAGAAATGGAGTGAATGCAAAAAAACATAATCCAAAAGTTTAAAGATGTTGGATTTTAAATAGATATAAAAACAAATCTTAAACCAGTTAACTTCCTTGATGTCACTTTTAATTTAGCCTAAAACACCCATAAGTTTTTCAAAAAATCCAACAATAATTTTCAATACATCCACACATCTTCTAATTACCCAATACAAATTATCCAACATTTACCTACTTCAATATCCAACAGACTTTCACAAAATTCCTCCAACGAAGTTATATTTAATCAATCTATAAATGAATATGAATAAGCAATAAAAAATAGCGGATACAAAGCTACTCCCTTAAATATCAGATCAAACAAAAAACATCCTAAAAAAATCGTAAACGCAATATCATATGGTTCAGTCCCCCCATTTAATAAAAATGTTTCCACAAATGTTGCAAAAAAATGTTCTTGTATTTACTAGAAAAAAACTTCCCTAAGACACACAAACTTCACAAAATCTTAAACAGTAACACTGTTAAGGTAAGCTACAGTTGCACTGAAAATATAGAAAAACTTATAAAAAACCACAACCAAAAAAATTATCTCCCCAAAAATTGAAAATAATGACCCAAAATGCAATTATTATGATTGGAAAACCAGATATAACAACCACAAATCATCATTCAGTAATATTAAATACAAAAAGTCTACTGCCCTATCAAACTACGTCTGGGATTTAAAAACAATATTAACAAAACCCCTATACTAACATGGTCTATTCTCAAGTCTGTACCCCCCTACTCAAATATTTCCAAAAGGTGCCTGCTATATCTATAATAGAAATTTGCTATTATATCGTATCCAAAATCTAAGGAACTGCTAAATAAAAGAACTGCTAAATAAAATAAAAATAAAAAAATTATATCAAAGTGCTGCCACGAAAATAAATTCTTATTAAAAAATTACAAAGCTCGCTACAAACCTAACTAACAACTAAAAACAACTATATTAACCTACTCCATATATCTCTAGGCTAACTAATAAATTACTCACATACGCAGCTATTGTAATATATTTCATATTATTATATATATTTTTATAACAATTTTTATTTTTATTTTTTTAATATAAAAATAATGCACATTATCACATAAACAAATATTTAAAAATTATTTTAAATATTTGTTTATGTGATAATGTGCATTATATATGCATTAAACCTATAACTATTACTCAACTATTAGCTAAAAACAAATATTAACTATTAACTAAAAATTAACTATTAACTAAAAACAAATTAATAATATTATTAACCTAAATACTAATCAATTTCCGTCCCATAACAATCTATACATATATATATATATATGTATATATATATATATATATATATATATATATATATATATATATATATATATATATATATATGTATGTATGTATGTATGTATGTATGTATGTATGTATGTATGTATGTATGTATGTATGTATGTATATATATATATATATATATATATATTTTTTTTTTTTGAAGAGTTTTATATAGGTACTTTTCTAAAAGGAAGTGCAAAGTGTTAAACAGATTTATATATTTTGATGATAGTTTAAAAATATGGCCAAAATATTTAAATATAAACAAATTTGATATTATACTCTCTAAATTAAATGATTCAATTAGCTTTAAAATAGACTATAAAATTTAATTTATTAGAAGAAAAAAAATTAATAATTTATTTTTTGTATGTACTCAAATTTTTCCTTTGGTCACTTCATTTTATGACAATTGTCAGCCTATCCTAACTAAAACTTGACCTATTATACAGTCAATTTACTAATTAGAGAATAAAAGAATTGTTTCCAGTATTTGTCTAGTAATAGCTTACAAAGGACTTCTAAATTTCTATTTACTGAAGTGGCCAATCAATAGCCAAAGATTAAATGATAGCTATTGAACTGTTCTTCCAGCTTTTTTTAAATTTATTTATTGTATATACACGAATACAAAAGCATTATATCTTTAAATAATGTTTTCTGTACTAAAAAAACACTAGGCAGTGGTAACACATAGCAACAATACCTTAAAAAATATTTTTTATACAAAACCTAAATTTTTGTATACTCGGTGCAGTCAAGGCAATTTTAAAATATTATAGCGCCTGTATATGAAGTTCCGGTGCTTGGTATGAAGTTCCGGTGCTTGGCTATTCCATTGGTGAAGAAAGTAATTAGGATTTTATTATTAATCTACAAATGCTCAATATATATCAACAACTCAAAGCTTTTTGTATATATTCAATATATATCAACAAATTAAAGTCTTATAATTGTTTGTATATATTGAAAACAAATTAAAATGTATTCTTAAATAAAAATTTTATGGCTTTCTATTGCTGATGAGTTCGTAAATACGTTTCTCCAGTGATCCAAAATATTCAAAAGTTTTTTAAAAATTTTTTGACCAAATAAGTTGTGATGTTTATGCTAGCTCTGCATCACTACTAACAATGACATATTCAATCTTGAACAAAAAGTGATCGTAACCTTATGGTGTTGGCTGAAATGTTATGGTGTTTGGCTGAAATGTGCATATTTTTTAATTAAAATAGTATCTATGGTGAGAAAATTAGTATTTTTTATAAGTATTGTTTTAGGTCTACCTCATTTATGTTTTAGAAAAGTTACAAGTTGCATAAGATGATTTTTTTTGAAGGCGGTCATGGAGTTTTTTTTAGGCTGTTTGTCACTTTTTTTTTAATGTTAGCTACTGTCACTGCTTGCCAATATTTACACCTACATACCTGATGTGACTGTAATTAAATTTACCATACTTGTGCAATCGAGCTACCATACTTGTGCAATCGAGACTTAATAATGTTTGCTTTGCAATTGCAAGTGATTTAGATAAAAAAGCATTGGTATCCAAGGTGCCACTTGGTGGTTGGTATATGCAATCAATATCTTATCACTACTACTTGTATTATTTGCCATGATTGTTCAACTACCCTATTATTAAGTTGTATGTTATTAACAGATGCATCAATACAGCCTTTTTATGTATAGACAAGAACCACTATCAGCATGAAAACAGTTTTGCTTTGCTAAATTTCTCAAAGTTACTTGAATTATGTTTTATTGAATTTCTCAAAGTTACTTGAACTATGCTTTGTTGAATTTCTCAAAGTTACTTGAACTATGGTTTGTTGAATTCCTTAAAGTTACTTGAATTATGCTTTGTTTATAGATACTACTATGATTCACTAAATTTGCAATTTTTGGACAATAAAAAGTTTAACATAATGTTTTTACTAATACTGTGTAGAAAAAATCAGTAACTTTTTTTTAATTTGTAACATTATCTTGTTACATTTATTTCATGAGTTTGTTGACCTTTTCACTTAGCAGCCATTTTATTCAGTGAACTGTCTATTATCTATTATATTTTGTCTATTATCAGTTGGTTTATTTTTAAAGGAGATAAAAAGTTAAATTTCTTTTCTCAAACTGGTGTTGCCACTGTTTTATCAACTTAAGATTGTAATTTGCAAATCAATTTTGTTTGTAAGTTGAATTTGACTTTCAAATATATAGCTTTGTCACAAAGTGCTGCTGTTGTAAAGTTAATTCTGTTTTAGATATATTGCCAATTATAATAGTTGTTTTAGATATATAGCCATATATATATAACCATTTCTAACTTGTATTCCCAGGAACAAAACCAGCTAACCTATACTCATTAGATAATACCACTGAAAAAAACACTGATAGCTAATTGACTTTCTTATCTGCCATATTTCAATACTTTTAGTTACAGTAGGGGTTCCACCCTGAATACCAGATTACCTTTGGTTTGTTTTTGTAGTTTTTTTTTTTTTTTTTTGTTATTCACCTCCTCAAGGCCAATAAAGCCACTACAGATGAGGAGGCTACTTAATAGTGGTTATAACCCTCTCTCAACTCTATAACTCCGAAACACGAACCTTGACGAACAAGGCTGCTGCGCGGAGAAACAAGTTGAGCGCGGTACTACCAGGGACGTGGTGGGGATCAAACTCGGAACCTCTCACTTATGAAGCGAGCGCTTTACCACTTCACCACTACCGCATTTTACGAAGCGAGCGCTTTACCACTACACCACTACCGCACCTTACCACTACACCACTACCGCAATTAAAAAGGTAAAGTATTTATATATTTTTTTAAATACTTTATTAACACAACAGTTAAAAAAAATTAGATAATATTATCATATAAATCATCATATTAATCATTATCATTACATTATGATCATCCGTATTATCATTATCATTACATTATCATCATCCGTATTATCATCATCATTATCATCATCATTATGATCATCCGTATTATCATCATCATTATCATCATCATTATGATCATCCGTATCATCATTATCATGATATTTTTTAAATTTTATTATTTGAGCTTTAAGTAAAATAATCACAAGAAGAAGTATTTATAACTAATTAAAAAGTTTTTTTCTCACACCCTTGTTTTGTGGGGTTTTTTTTTTTTTTCAGTGTGACTCTTTAAATGATATTTTATTCAGATGATTCAATGAGAAGTTTAATTTCACAGGGAATGATTTTTTAAATCCTTATTCCAATAGGTTTATTGATAGATTAATGAGTCCTATTTGTAAAAGATTCTTATACCCTAATTTTAATTCATTTTTGCTTTTTATAGTGTAAGCAATTTGAAAGTGAAGATTTAATCTTGAAAATGTTAAGGTGCAGTCAATATTAAATCTTCCCTAACATTAACAATCAAAGCAAAAAATTAAAAAAAAAAAAAAAAAAAGCAATGCAAATAAATGCAATACTTAATTACTATACTCAACATTTTACTTTGTTTTTGTGTTTTTGAATGTTTTTAAAAATGAATTTTAAAGACAAATAAATAAACTAAGAATTTTTTGTTTTTAAATGTTTGTTTTATATGTCAAATTTTGTTAATCACATTTGCTGCCATTATTAATTTTATTATCAATTCTTAAAGGTTTTACTGCAAAATGATATGCTAGAAATATCATTTAAATGTAAACTTCAAGCTGGAATACCATTTTATTGGACCTTTATGATGGAAAGATCAAGTCATGAAAAAGTAAATTTTTTACATTTTTAAAAGATTTTATTATTTTTCAAAATGTGTATTTCTTTACAGATTTTTTTTTCTTTCTTGTTAGTGTTATGGGATAGCTTTCAAAGGCATTATGCAATAGTAGTGTAAAAGCGCCATTAGTGAAAGTTTCAAGTTCATTTCTCACCACGCCCGTGTTAGTACTGCGCTCAATGTTTCTTTGCACAACAGCCTTGTTTGTCAAGGTTTGTGTTTCAGAGTTGAAGAGTTGAGAGAGGGTTGTAACCACAATAAATCTGTCTCCTTAACTGTATTGGCCATCTCAGTATTGGTGAAGTGAATAGCATTTTAAAAAAAAAACTTCATATTTTAAAACTTAGTACCTTTTTCCATCGTGTAACACTCTTCTTTCTTGTTGGTTTTATGTCAAGTTTTATCCTACCATTTTAAAAATAATAACGATTTTCATCTTCTTATGCAGCTGCTATATCTAATCATAATCATTTTTTTCATCTTTTTCATAAGAACATAAGAACAACTTTCATGAGAAGAACATAAGAACTTCTTATTTTCATAAGAATATAAGAACAACTTTCATCAGAAGAAACCTCTTTTTATTAATATAAGAAATCAATATAAAAATCAGATTTTAAAATGAGGCTGTTGTGTGGAGAAACAAGTTGAACTTTTGTTGTTAAAGTTATTTCTCTCTAAAACTCTTCTACTGCTTGAGGTCCTGACAGCATTTCTGTCATGTTCTTATAAAGAGTACTTCAGAACTCTTTTCAATTCTCTCTAAACTATTTAATAAGTGCTTACCTAAATCTTTTCCTGCCTGCTTGAAAACAGCATCTGTGATTCCAACTTTTAAACACTCAGAATTCTGTAATTACTGTCCAATTAGTCTTTTCTCTATTACTAGAAAGTTCTTTGGGTTTTTATTCAACAAATTTTAATCTCACCTTGAGTCTGATAGTTTACTCTCTGATAACGAATAGGGATTTGATCCTCTTGTTCTAGAGTTCACTTAATAACTTTTATAACAGAAAGCAAGCCTTCCCCAGAAGCGCGCGTGGTCGCATGCCTTGTTTGTCCACGCTTAAAGTAATTTTTTTAGACAACTTGACCATAATAAGCGTTTTAAGAATTTGCAGCAAAATAAAGCTATAAGAAACTACAAAGAATAAAACAGCAGTACTCAAAGAAAGGAAACAAATACTATGCGAAATAGAAAATCTAAATAAAATAAACTAAAAAAAATTGAAAATTAAAAAAAAAAATTTATGAAAAAAATAGTAATAACCTATAGTATAACCAAAATATTTTACTGTTTTTGTATTCTTTTTTTTTTATGGCGTTTTTTATTTTCCACTACTGAAATTGATAAAAATTGAGGAAAAAGGCAGGTTAGAATACAACAAAATAATAACATTTTTTGATATACAATATTTTTTGCAACTTTTTTCAGTCAGTATATTATGGAAATAACGGGTTATAACTAAAAAGGGTAATAACTTTGAGGACAAAGTTATGTAACATACATTATATTAATTATAGTTGCAATCTTACCTAGTTTGTAGCATTTTTAATTCTCTACAAAAAATTGTTTTATTTTAAATTGAAATAATTTATTGTTACAAAGAAAAATGAAAAAAAAACAATAAGCCCACCGAGAATGTTTGTACAGCTTCTATTTGAAAAATCAATCTAAAGGGAAAAAGTTTACAGTTGATCACTTTCTTACTGAAAAAATTTTTATTAACACCATCTATACCATAATTCGACGAGCTGAAAATAATTCTGGGCACCAGAGAGTCCCTGGACAAAAAGGAACATCGAAAGACTTAAAGCAATGTTTGACCATAAAGGCGGCATACCATAAACACAAGCAGCTCGGAAATTTAAGTGCACCCAAGTATATATCAGTAAAAACAAAATCCTTAATCTGGCTAAAATAGAAGAAGAAGATTTCATTAAGAACTTGTGACCAAATAGAGACTGCTCAAACGAAGTGCGGTCGGCTGTATCGAATTTCAGCTAAAAAATTGTTAATCTTTGACAAAGAGTTGTACTTCACATTTAACCACTCTTTGATTAACAGAAATGAAATTTATTATTCAAGTGATGTTTCTGAAACACCAACAAAGTGTCAAACTCAACCCCACTGCAAAATATAAAAAGAAATTACTTATTTGGATTGGCTTTTCCGATAAGCGAATATCTTTGCAAATATTCAGAGAAAGTGGCTTTGCAATCAACCAAGAAGTCTACAAAAATGGTTCTATCAAGAACAAACTAATTCCATTTATCAAAAAGGATCATTCTGATGGCGAGTACATATTTTGGCCTGATCTAGCATGGTCTCATTATGCAAAATCCGTACAAAACTACATGAATGAGAAAAAGACCATTTTTTCAAAAGAGAAGATAACTCTACGAGTGTGCCTAAATGTTGTCCGATTGCAGATTTTTAGAGTATTCTCAATAAAAAAGTGTATGAGAATAATTGGAAAGTTGATAATCTTGACAAATTGTGCAACATAATTTAGTATTGTCTTTCTAAAATGGAAAAATCTCTTGTACCGCATCTTTCTGAGTCAACTCGCCGCTGATAAGGCTATGTAAGTTGCAATGGTTTGATTGAAAAAAATTAATATGCAAATAAATTGCCCACCAAAAATACTCTTTTTTTCTTTTTTAAATTAAGTTTTCATCTCATGAACCAAAGGAGTTATGCCGCTTCAAAGTTATTACTGTTTTTTAGTTATAATTCGTTACTTTATAATTTGCGCTAGAAATATGGATAATTTTTAAATTTGTTTTTCAAATATTTTTGCTAAACTGCTTTTATTAATGCACAGGAAAGTGAGAAAACTAATTGCTTTTTATTTGTAAAAAAAAATTTTTAACAAGTTTTTCATGTTAAAAAATAAAAAGTCATTAATATTAATATTGAATTATAAAATATTTGGTTATTTACACTACCTCCATTTTGTTGGATTATCCAAATTGTGCATTTAAACCCGATAGTTTATTTCCTGATGAACTATTGTTATTGACGATGTTCCAAAAGCTTGTGGGTTAGTGCATTGTTAATTTACTGAACTTTTTTTAACGAAATGTTTAGGAGCCTATTTAAAACTTTTTTTTAAGTTTTTAAATACATTTTTTCAAACAGCAATTGTTATGTTCATTATCTCAAGTAATTTGTATATATGTTGGAAATTGGGCAATATAAAGGAAACAATTTCAGCTGTGCATCAAATGCAGTAAATACATTTATAAGAAACCATGTTATTCTTTTATCAAATTTATTCTGTCATTACAAAATTTACTAATCAAATAATATATTTTACAAAGAAATAGCAACAAGTTTTCTTATTTTCCTATTATATAAGTATTGAGAAAAAACGTCAAATATAGCAAAAACATTTTTAAAAGCAAAAAGACGTCAAAATGAATAAACGTAAGAAAAAAAAATTAACAAAATAATAGTTTTAATATACATAGCAAATAATTTTTTTTATTATATGGAATGATAAAAATTGTGTATAAATTGCATATCAAAACTTTCAATTGTTGTTAAATTGTTATAAAAAATAATAAAATGTTTTTTTCACCAACTTGTATAAAATTGGGTGGCTAAAAACAAAAACCACTCTAAATAAAAGAATACAAAAGTTGTATAAAAATTAAAAAAAATTTTTTTTTTGAAATTATTAAATTTTATAGTTTATTTTATTAAACTTGATATTTTGTTACAATTTTGTTTCCTTTTTTAGGATTGTTTTTTTTTTTCCTCAGTAGGTAAATTTAGCTTTTTGGTGTGAATTATTGAAATGCTTTATAAGTTGAAAGATGCAAACTGCAGTGGTCATTGTGTCCAAAAATATTACTTTAAATGTAGAGAAACAAGGTGTGCAACCGCACGCTTTTCCCGGGAAGGCTTGGTTCTATTGTGCATTAGATGGAGGCAACAAAGCATGGCTATTGCTCTTGATATATCAAAGACTTTCTACAAAGTCTGGTATGCAGGTTTTCTCCATATCCTCACTCAATGCGGTGTATATAAAAAAGTTTTTAAAATTAAATTTTTTCTAACTGCAGTATTTAACTTAGAAGGTAACTGTTTTCTTTATTTCCAGTAACTTTTGGGGCCACACCACACCCCATCTTTAGTCCTTTAATGTTTCTCAGCTATATTATAGATCTTTCTGACAATCTTATGTCTAAAGTGGCTCTATTTGCTGATGACACAACTATATAATCGAGTCTTGACAAAAAGTCATCAGTTTTTTATTGCATAGAACGGGTAGCCGATCTTGAGTGTTGTAGCTCCTCTGTTACAGCTTGGGGCTTGCGTTGGCTTGTAAATTGTAACCCGAATAAAACTTAGTTAACTAATAATCACAATATTGTTAAAACTACTATATTGATGAATGGCAACACTCTTATTGAGTCCTCTAATTTATGTCTTCTCAGTTTATCATTTGCTTTTGACGACTCATGAAAACCATATGTATAATCCATTGCTAAATTAGCATCTGTCGAGATTACCTCACTTTTTGTGCTCTACTATTTCTAAACTTCGATTCTCTACCTTTACAAATCTTTTTTTTGTATTTGTATGAAGTACTGTTTTTATATTTTAATGGTGCTCTTTCTCTTCTAAAGTAGATTTGAAAATATCTTTTAAATATAATATGAACTCCCCTACCTTCTAAGTTTGAGCCTTTGTCCCATCATCATAAGACTGCATGTCTTTTTCTTTTCTACAAATACTATAATGGTCCCCTCCCAAACAAGCTATTATCTCTTGTTCTATCAAACAAAAATCTTGCGTAATTCGTCACAAAGCTTGCTTTCAGCCTTGTTGGGAGTAAACTATTTAACATAAAAAACATTTTTTTTACCTGAACTCCAAGTTTTAATGCTGTATATGTGTTTAGGAACTTTAGAACTTCCTAGGTAAACAAATTCAAAACTTTATTAGTTCTAGATCTTATTATTTTTCAATTTCAAGTATATAAATAGGTAAGCACTTTTATTTGGGGTGGTTTAGGCTTCTAGATAATTTTACTTTTAAATTAGTTCATTTATTTTAGATTAGTAATCAATTAGTTACTCCACTTCTTTTGATGGTATCAGAACTTTCCAGAAAACAAGGAGAACTTTCAGAACTTTTAAAAAAGAAAGACAAAGAAATTCAAGATTATAAATTGCAAGGTTCTCAAGTGTCTAAGCGTATGTGTTATTTTTTTAAAGTTTAGAGCATTCTGAATCATTTGATTTGGTTTTGCTTTTCATTTATGGATTTGTGTGTATATATATATATATATATATATATATATATATATATATATATATATATATATATATATATATATATATATATATATATATATATATATATTATTAGAAAAATTAATCCATCGGACATTAGAAAAATATTTATGCACAATTATATGGAAAATCTGAATAGAAGGTACAATTCAAGAATAAAAGAGTATCAGGTACACCCCTACATTGTTTGCCATGTTATTCAACTTTTTTTCCAAACAAAATTGATCAAACTCAAATCTGGTGGTGAAAGAAAGGAGGGTTTTCAAGATATAAATCTGATTAGAAAACTGGTTAACAGTTTTAATTTTTTATTTTCTCATAGTTTTTTTGTAAAAGTTCAAAATAAACATGGTCTTCATTCTTTTAAAGCACAAAAAGTTCTCAACCATTTTGTGCCTTTCCAACCTAACTCAAAAAAAAACAAAAACTACAAGAACCCGCTGCAAAAAGTTGTATGACAAGTTTATTTCAAGAAATTTCTGTATTATTGAAGATAAAACTTATATACTTATAAACTCCTATTGGAGTCTTTTATATTGCTAAATATAGAGGAAAAGCAGATAAAAAGTTGAAATACACAAAACATGAGAAGTTAGCTAAAAAAAGCCTTGATTCAGCAAGCTATTTGCAGGTGTGGAAAAAAGTTTGCACCCTATATTTCTGAGTCCACACTTTCTGGTAGAGTTTTTGTTTGAGAGTGTTTACAAAAACAACTCTTATCTCTCTCTAAGTCACATGATAGTAGACGTGTTCTGGCCTGGTTTTGCTTCAAGTCATTGTAGTAAACTCGTTATGGAACGATATAAACAATAAAAACAAAATGAAGTAAAAGTTGCGTCTGAAACACTAAATCCTTAAAACTACTTAGAATTGAGGGTTATTGAAAAATACTGGGCAGTTATTAAACGAAAAATGAAAAAACAAAACAAAAAACTATGTAGAAATTTTGAAGATTTGAAAAAATCATTTAAAAAAGCATAAATTAGTTTTTAATCAATTGTTGCTCCGTGTGCGAGCTTATAGGTACCACCATATATTGATGTAGAGATGTTGTTGCACAAAAAAAGATGAAGTAGTTGTGCCAGTTACTCTTGGAATGTCTTGCACAAGTTCTGTTGAAGTTCTTTTTTGGTTTGATTGGAATTATTTCATCGGTGTGGCAAAAAGGTCCATTATTCTCAGAACAATGTTAAATTCTTTTTTTTTTAAATTTCATTTCAGCATCTGTTAAGTTTTAGAGATTATTTTGAAAAAATCATTACCAAAATTGTATTATTAAATAGTATTAAGTAAAAATCCAACATTCCATCTCACATACATGGGTCTGATCTTGTTACCTCTCTCATGGATAAGGAGGAACTGCTTGCGAAGAACATTTCCTCTAATTTATTTCTTGAATTGTATGACTGCAATTTTTCTAATACCCTAAAAAAACAGGTTAATCCATTGTTAGACATACAAATCATTTGGGCTTCCATTACTAAAATTATTTCTCATTTGTGAATCTTTTGTCTGTTGTAAAAAATCGTGACATTAAATATGTTACTTTAGTTTGCTGATTAAGTTCCATTTTTTTTAGTTTTTAATATTTTAAAAATATAAATAGTTGTGGTTATCCTGGAAAATAAAAAATTAATTCTTACTTGCTTCATACATACAAAAAAACATTTATATTTATTGTAGTTTTATTTTATCGTGTATGATTTGGTAGTTGAATAAATTTTCAAATTGTTTTGATAAGCATTTATTAAATTTAACTATTTCTTAACCTGCTCTGGATCTGAAAATATACTTTGAAAAAATCTGTTTTGGAATCTCAAAAAAATCAAAATAAGATAATTTTATATTTAAATATAAAATATTTAAATTAAAAAATAATAAAAATTATAAAAATTTTTATAATTTTTCATCTGTGATTTTTTATTTTTAACTATTTAACATAATTGTCTATTATTAAAAGAATGTACCTGTTAGTAACTTACTGTAATTTTTTGTTGGTTGTTTTCAGAACATCTAGAAACAACTCCATTTGATGAAACATCCTTTAATAATGCTTGGAGTTGTGATGTAAGTTGTAGTTAACTTCATCATCATCATCATCATCATCATCATCATCATCATCATCATCATCATCATCATCATCATCATCATCATCATCATCATCATCATCATCATCTTCATCATCATCAATTTTTTAAATTAGTTTATATTATTATACTTTTTATTTATTTTGATTTCGAGTCAACGCAAGCATCTTTCAATTATTGATAAACCTAATCTTAAAGAACTCTACAAAAATGTAATGATTAATTCACATGTGGAATCAGAATCAGGTTTATTTTGTATTTTGTATATATATTATATATTGTGTGATAGTGGGTATGTGTGTGTGTGTATATATATAATATATATATATATATATATATATATATATATATATATATATATATATATATATATATATATATATATATATATATATATATATATATATATATATATATATATATATATATATTTATTTATTTATTTTCATTTATATATATATATACATACATACATATATATTGTGTGTATATATGTATGAATGTTATAACTAAAGTAAAATTACCAGGAATTTGAATGATACCTTGAGTAGCAAAAACATATACCTTTAGTAAAAAAAACTTTAGTTATAAAAAATTCTTTCATTCACTTAATTTCACTTTAATTTAAGTTTGAGTATGGCATTAAGTCAATCCAAAAAATCATGTTTTTTGTTTTGGCATCTTTAACTAAGTCATGCAATTTCATATTCCACGTTTGGTTTAATGAACTTAAAACAACTCTGGTTTTAATATTTCGTGTATTTCACCGACCTATCTGAACCACTGTGTTCTGCTGTCCACTATTCTGAATGACTTTTTTCATTTTTGTAATAAATTTAACGATCGCAAAGTTGTCAATAACAATACTTTTTATTTCACTTTGTAATTCACCCGAGAACCCCGCGAGAATGGGTTCTCGCGGGTGAGAATTACTCATTAAAATATATAGTATACAATATATCTTTTCAAAAAAAAAAAAATTCTGATAAACTTGATATGTTGTATGTAAAAAAATTGTTTGTTGAAGAAATAAATAATTTTAAAGCTATTCTATTGCTTTTTTTACACTGAATCTTTTTTATTAGATTGCAAAGTAATTCCTTCCAATGGTATTCAGGTATTTGAATACCATGATTCATTATCATCAACTTCCTCAGTGATAAAAGAACTAGGACTTGAGGTAATTTTTACTTAATTTTGTTAATTTTGAAACTTTACTTGATTCTATTAAATATCATCTAATCTACTATATTATAAATATTATTATTTTTTTCTTTAAATTTGGTCTATTTTAGTTTTTATGGGAAAAAACAATATTCAGATTTTATTGCAAAAAAAAATTTAATTTATCATCACAGAAATCTCAAACATTTCATCACAATGATGAAAGCAATGATGAAATATTCAATTTTGAATAATGAAATCTCCAACATTAATCACAAAAGCAAAGTAAAAGAAAACATCTACAAATGTTTTATTAAGTTATATAAAAAAACGAAAACACTAAAAATTTAGAAAGAATGTAGATGCAACAATTGAATAAAAGAAAGATAAAATTATAACAAGAAATCTATTATTAAAATCTACTAAAATTAAAAAAAAATTGAAACCCTAAGTAAGAATTCACAAACAGTGACAAGAAAAAAATTTAAAAGTTTAAAACTTAATCTTCTAAAATTTAAAAGTAACGGTCATAACTTGTCTTAAAGTCATTACTTGTCATAACTTGTCTTCTAACGGTCGTAACTTGTCCTAAAGTGATTGTTATTAATGAAATCGCATGGTATTTAATCAAATTTAATAGTATAGAACAAAAAATTAAAAGTCTTTTTAAATAACACTATATTTTTTGTACGTTATGACTCGTTTTTAGGAAATTGAAAAAGAGCGAAGGGAGGCACGAGAGAAACGTTTGCAGGATGAAGTGGATCGAAAAAGCAAGAAGAAAAAACGAAAGATAAAAATTTAAATAAAGTTTTTGGAAATAAAATACATTTAATTATTAAGCTGTAATTTTCTAGTTATTTTTTCCAGTTTTTTTAAAATTATTTTTCAGTTGTTTTTTATACTTCAAATGTTAATGTTTACCTTTACTACAAATTTTTTTGAAGTAAAGTTTCTTTAAACGAATGTTTATTAAAAAAATGTTTAGCATTTTATATTATCATAAATGTTTTATGAATAAAAGCTTTCTATATTGTTTTATAAATATTTAGTTAACTACTAATAAAAATTTTATTATTGATAATAATTTTTTACTTCTATATCATATCACTGAATTCATCTTTTTACAACTTTAGTGTATTTTTATTTTTTTTAGTTTTTCATTTTCATAACAATTTTCGATTGGATTTTAAACTTTTAAAGTTTAAAATCCAATCGAAAATTGAGTTTTTTACTTTAGAGAAATAAATTAAATTAGATTTAAAATAACAAAATATAAAAATATATGAGTTAAAATTAATATAAATTTATGTTATAGTATATTTTGTATATTTTTATTGTGTTGTTGTAATTCATTATTTTGTTGTAATTTATTATATTGTTTTTATATTATTTATTTATTGTTTTGTATTTAATTAATATTTTTTCAGCTTTTGTTTTAAATAT
The DNA here is from genome assembly GCF_038396675.1 of Hydra vulgaris. Lineage (NCBI taxonomy): Eukaryota > Metazoa > Cnidaria > Hydrozoa > Anthoathecata > Hydridae > Hydra > Hydra vulgaris. The sequence continues at coordinate 39,572,028 of NC_088930.1, forward strand.
AAGAAAGTAAATTCAACTTGCAATGTAATAATGACAAAAAGAACAAGCATTTCATGCAATGAAAATGGATCTTCTAAAGTAAAAAAGAAAAATGAGGTTTTAATATATACATATGAGGGATTGTCCATAAATTATGCAACGCTAAATTTCACTAATATACAAAGCCAAAAAGATCAAAAGTTTTCCCTCGCAGAGCCTTAAGTTAAATAAAAATAAAAATAGCACATTAAGTTTAATGAAAATCGCCATGTAAAAGAGCTTAGATCTACAACATCTGTTATTTAAATAATTTAATGTTGCGTAATTTATGGACAATCTCTAATGGTTTTTTTGTTATAATAGAATAGTATAATCCTACATAATTCTTTACAATTAGATAGTACTTGCCCATACCTTCAGTTGATGTATCAAAGGCCCCCACCCCCTCCCCGTTTTTGATTTTCTCTGTATTATTTTATTTATAATTTTTTCTCCTTTTCCTGAAAAAGTTGTATGCTACAAAGATAGTATATTTAAGTAATTGCCAATATTAATTCAGTTTTTTCATAAAGCGAAGGGAAATAGAACAAAAATAATTTTATCATAATAAATATCTTTAATATGCAGATTACCTAATGTACTTATGTATGCCACATATATGCTCAGCTAAGTGCATAAAGATAATTATTATAAAATTACAAAAAAGTTATTTTAAAACCTTTATTATTGCATCTACTTATAAGATAAATTTATCTTGTAAAAGTATAAACACCCTTTTTAAATTGTTGTTTTCTTGCTCTTCTGGAAGAAAAATGACCTAAAAAATTAAAAAGTAGTCACAAAAACTGTAAGCAAGAGAGTAAATAATTATTTTAATGGATTAAACAATGTCTTCCATCCACTAAATTTTATTTGGAAAATTATTGGGGCTAAAGTAAAGCCAACAAAATGTCTTTTAACAATATGTTTTGTTGGTAAAGGGAAGTAAGATTTTTTGCTAAAAATTTAAAAACAATATTAACGTATGTATGAATGTATATATGTATGTATGTGTGTATGTATGTATGTATGTATGTATGTATGTATGTATGTATGTATGTATGTATGTATGTATGTATGTATGTATGTATGTATGTATGTATGTATGTATGTATGTATGTATGTATGCATGTATGTATGTATGTATGTATTTATGTATTTATGAATAAATGAATGTATGTAAATATATTTGTGTGCAAATGTATTATTTACAGTTGTTTATTTTTATAAGTTTTGCATTTCAAGGAGACAAAAGATTTACCTTTAAAGAAGATCAAACAAACCAAAGACCAGTTACTTTTTAAAAATCCAAATTTCCAGGTTTATCATTGAATCTTTCATTCATTCAATGTTTTTTGTTTGGATTTATCTTTTAGTTTTTATATATATATATATAAAAGATTTGTTTAATAAATAAAGATTTATTTTTTTAAATCTTAACATTATTACTTTTAAATATTACTAAGTTAACAAAGAAAAAAACTTGGAAAAGTGTTCGTCAAGTTGCTCAGGCAGAAAGACTTCAACTACCTCCAGATGCGCCATCATGTAAGTTATTAATCATTAGTATTATCATCATGTAAGTATTTTTCTTTTATTCATTTTTTTTTTTTTAAATTGTTTTTTATTGAGATTTTATTCAGTTTTCATTTAATATTCATTAATTTTTTTTTTATTATTCAATTTTCAATTAATTTTTTTGTAATTTTCAATTATAACTATCAATTTTTGTGATTTAAAAAAAGCCAAAACGTCAAAGCTACAATCAAGTTAATGTATACACATACTTGATTGTTGCCTACACACACACACACACACACACACACACACACACACACACACACACACACACACACACACACACACACACACACACACACACACACACACACACACATACATACACACGCACACACACAGTTATTTATATATAGAGAGAGAAATAGGGGGATGGGGAGGGGGGTAAACTTATCTAGGAGTTCAATTATGTTTTTTATTGAATTTTTAGAACTTATGATAATATAAAAACCAAATTAATTCATGTCTTATTAAACATCAATATATCAGTATATGCTAGCTCAGACTTGTAAAAGGTACTTCAGAAAGAAATGTTAAAATTTATAAAGTTACCAAAATTGGCGCTCAAAAGCTGTAGTGGCAGCCTTAGCAATTTAAGTGTTTGGATATTCAAATAAAGCACACAGCAGTGCAAGTGTGACCACAATTTAAAAAGAAAAAATCTTGAGACTTGCTGTACAAAATAAGTTCTAGTCAATATGCAAGTTCTGCTTTCAAAAAAATAAAAGGATCATCTTTTATTCCAGTAAATGACTGCATGATTTCTGTATATGTGATGTTATATGCAATGTGTTGTTTTTAAAGTTATATGCAACCTTTCTATGTTTGTTCATCAAGAGAAATAGCTACTTGAAGAGTGACAGTATCCACACTTTTGTTTGCTCCTTGTGTTAGTAGCTTCTAAAATCAATGGACCTGCTTTAAGATCAGCATCTAAAGGCTGTGATAAATTCTCATTACTTGAAGTTGCAGTTGTGACACTGGTACTGATGTTGTTCCTTTTTTTAAATTTATTTTTGATAAATACTTTTTTGCTGCTATTTTTTTCTTATTCTTCCTTTAATGCATATGCTCTGTCTGCATTAACCATTCTACCTCTGTGTACTACGCAAGTAGAAAATTAGTCCTCTTCAATCTTTAAGGTTGGCTTGGCATCCTAATTGGAAATATAAAAAAATTTGAGTAGATAATTTAGAGGTTGAGTTGATTTGATCTTTTACGCGGTTCTTGTTGACTTTCTGGAGGCTGGAATTTATTCTAATACAAAGTTGTTTCAGTTTTTTTGCCTGTAAGTTCTTTCCATTGACTATTCCCTATTAAATACTCGAAAATACCCAATTGGATGATATGTTTAGTGAGCTATCAGCTATGGCTACATAATTCTTTTCAAATAATGACATTGTTGTTTTCGCACAATGCAATGAAGCCAGGTCAGGCCAAAATAAGTATTGGTTCCTTTATGATATTCTTTAATAAAAGGGAATAATTGTTTTTTGATGCAATCTTCCAATTAAAGATTTTGGTTAACTACAAGTGGACAAGTATGGTTTTGACACCTGTTTATCGAAAATGCACAACTATACAAGCATTTTTTAATAAATTTTGCTGTTTTATTATATTTTACTTGTAAAGGAGTCCAACATTTGTTTAGTAAAAAATATTTTGCAATTGATTATGTTATCAGCCTAAGTAAAATAAGACTTATCATCAATGATACAAGATTTTCTATTTAAATTCCAAAGATGACAATCACATCTTAGGCAAATTTCTTCTTGATAGTCATTATTTTGCATTGGTATCTTTTTCATTATATGGCAACTGATGCTGGTCTTTTTTTTTTAATGAGTAATTTATCAATGCATTCAAATTAGGAGTTTTGAATTTCTTGGAATTTCTTTTTTAAGTGGTCAAATGTAACTTCTTTCCATAAGATTGATGCATTAAATAAAATTAGTAAATTTATTTTCTGTTAGCATTTTGTTTTATGGTCATTTCCTTAAAAATGTGTAACTTTTTTAAAAAACAAAGTATATATAGAGAAAAAGTTTTAAATGCTTACAATCAAGATGTCTTCTTGTGTAGGTCTCAAGACACAAAAACTAAACACATGCATAAATACATGTTATAGCCAAATAGGTATAATACAACTTATGCATTTACATAATAAGTTGTATTTTATGTATTTGGCTAGGCAATCAATAAAAAAATGTTTTTTGTACTCTAAAATGTGTTGAACAAGTTCAAAATATTAAATTAATTAGAAAATATTTTAGTTACTGAGTCTTTATACGACACATCATCAAATGATGTTTTATTGAGAAATAAATACTTTATGAGAAAATTTTGAATAAATTGTATTATAGGCATGAACATCTTAATATATGATGGTTAGGATTATTATTTGTTACACAATAATAAAGCTGTGCAAGCAAAATAAAAATTTTACAAACTGCAAAGATTGTTTTATAAAATTTTTAGATTTTTAAAAATTATTAGATTTTCTTTTTTCTTTGCATTTACTATAGAAATTGAATTATAACTAAAGAAAATTGCAAATCAAGTTAACATCAATTAAACTTTTCATTAATATCAAATAATAATTGGTTTAACATGGAATAAAAAATGTGATAAAAAAATTTCCAATACTTATTTTCATATTTTTAATTTTTAATTTGTTTTGCTTTTTCAATTTTAGATTTAAGTATAGAAACTCCACCACCTGTAAAACCTGTTAAAAAGTATTCTGACATATCTGGACAAATTGTATGTCAATTTTATTTCTATTACTTTTATTTGTCTCAATTTTGAAGGTGGTTAATTTATTTTAAATATGATTTAATTTATAACTTAAAGTTGTTCTAGAAATAACAGGCAAAGATTTCCGTTTTGGAGTATTTTTGATCGTAGAACTTTTTTCTCTACAAGTTGTGTAAATTATAATTTTCAATTATAAGTATAAAATATAAATATTAGAGTGTTTTTCAAAGTTTTTATTTTTAACAAGCACTTTCTAACACAACACATAAAAAATAACAGAACGCATAGGTCTTAATTTTGTTCATTTGCTTCTACAACACTCAGACATAAAATGAAATAAAGCTCTCATTTATTCTCATTGTTCACATGTATTGTTTTACATTTAAAAGAATGCAGTGGAATTAAGAAGCAACAACAAAAAAATATTTTCTTAGTAATGTAAATAATGAAATAACAGGCATAAAGTTACTCTCAAGTTCTTGCAGTACTTTTTTAAAACATTTGAGAAGTTAAATTGACTGTTAATAAAAGTGCACATCTAATCATTAGTGAGTGTATTACATTTTGGGGAAAAAAACATTGCCAGACCTATACCTAGCTTTCAATACAATCATTTATTTGACATAACACTTGATGCTTTGGAACAGATAAAAGTAGTATAAGACAAATTATTTTTACAAAGACAAAGGAAAATTCCCTATAAATTTTTTTTTTTTTTAATCTATAAAAATTAAAAAAAATAAAAACAAGTGTATGAAGTTTTTTTGTTGTTGTTGTTGTTGTTGTTAAAAAACAATTTTTCAAAAAAAATCCAAAATAATTTAAAAATAGTTAAACAGTTTTTTTTTTTTTTTTTTCGTTTTTTGAGACTTTTGAAAAATTTGCTTTTGAAAAAACAATCAAAAATATTCAAAAATGTTCTATTTTCATTTTTCAATTACTTTTGTTTATCATTAAAAAATTATTTTAACTTTTACAGAATTAAGGCTAGTGGTATACAACCACAAAAAATCATGAAATATCTATGAAAGTATATAATTTTATTTAAACTATTAGATTTATGATTAGATTCCCAGTAAGGTCATGGTAACAAAATGAGAAATCTTAAATGAGCCTTAGTCAATATTAAAAACTCTGTTTTAGGGTATTAAATATTACTTGTTTAATACTTCTTAAAAAAATAGTAAATCTAACATCTTTGAGAAACCATATACTGATATAAAAAATTACACATCTTTAAGAAATAAAAATTTGTTGCCTTTTTTAACTTTATTACCCCTCTACTAACCTTAGTAGTACCCTACTACCACTCCTATTACTACTATTCTGCCTCAGTTCTTAGTTAAGTAAGGGCTAGATAGTTTGTCTCAATAAAATGATTCATCTAGAGCAGATGTTAACTGCATCCAGCTGTCTTGTAGAAGGCCTCCTAGACAAAGGCTTTGGGGAAGCAGAAAAATCTTTTTGACTAGTCTTGCACCGTTTCTTTGTCTAATAGGCATAATGGGTTTTTGCTAGTGTCTTCTTGGTAGTGGCTATGCATCTTTTTCGGTTATCTTTAATGAGGGTTTTAACTCAGCATAATGATTCTGAGGGCTGATTCTCAAACTTTGTGGTAGTTCTTAGAAAATTTTTTCTATATAAAAAATAGGTGAACTTTGGTTTAAGTAACTAAAAATTGGTTTTATTTAGTTTTTGAAAAAGTTCATCCCCAATGACTCTTGATTACTCCCTGAGTGCAATATGTTACTGAATTTTTTACTCCTTAATTGTTCATCAACCTTGCTCTCAAAGAACCAGAACTTTATTAAGATTTCAGAAATTATTATTTTCAGAAATTAAATAAAAAAGGTTTTAAATAAAAATCAACTACTTTAAATTTATACACAAACAAACATCGTTTTTAAATAAAAATAAATAATGGTCTTTTATTATAACATTTTGTAGCTATAATTTTTTCACAATGTTTCTAATAAAAAAGATTGCATATAAATTTTTTACAATGTTCTAGTTCTTTTGAAACCCAGATTGATATATTTTTAGAGAAAAAAAATTATGTGATACGGTACCCAGTGAATACTCAGTAATTGTTTGTTTATCTTGACAGGCAGTTTATACTGATCCACATACTGGATTATATTACGCAAGCGTAGAAGAGTATAAAAAGATAAGAAGACTCACACCAGATGTTGTTCAGGGCTACTTAGCACTGCGTGGTGCAAATCGAATATAATGATTATGTTTTCCATCGCATTTAACAAAATGATCAAGTTTGTGATAAAGTTGTTTTAAAAAAATTCAAATTTAAGTAAATTTATTTTGGCTTTTGAATTTTATTTTTGTTCATTTTGAACTATACAAATAAAAGTTACAATTATAAAATCTTTTTTTTATATAAATATATTTATATAAACTTCTTAATATCTAAACTTCTCCATATATTAAGCTTAAACTTTGCTGATATTGTTTAAAACCCAAGAAAATTATAAACCTATAAAGTCTTTAGGCTTTTTGTAAGGATTTTATATATATAAGAAATATGGTAGTTACATTTTATAGTTACACTGTTTTTTTTTTTGCTTCAAAAAAATTCATCATTAAAGTGAGAGTAATATGTAATTAGTCCCCCCAAAATATCAACTAATGATTAAGTTTTTTAAATACATTTAAAAAGAAATTTAATTCTAACTGATCAATAGATCCTTTTGATTACTTTTTTTAATTTTTTTTATTTTTTATTTACTTTACAAAATCAGTTATTATTCATTTTTCATTTGTTTATGTAATTTTACTACTATTGCTATTATTTTCTATTTCTATTAACATTATTTTTTTAAACTATTATGTGATATATATATATATATATATATATATATATATATATATATATATATATATATATATATATATATATTTATTTCAAACTCATTTATTTCCAACAATCCTGCAAGCAACCACTATTAAGTTAGGAAGAAAGCAAAGAATGATGTTAAAGAGCAAGAAAATGGTTGACAGAAAACTTGAAAAGTTGTAGGTTGTATGAATCAGAAAAATGTAAAGATGGAAGAGAGTTCCAAAACATTGATATGTAAGAAAAAAAGCTAGATTAATAAAAGTTTTTAGAGCATGAAGGGACAGATACAGTTAAAAGATGTAACCTTGCCGAATGACAAGTTAAGTGAGAATGATTTTCGGTTGATAGAACTAGAGATAATAGCTTGGTTGAGCAGTGAACATGCTTTTGTATTTGTAGAAAAGAGAAAGAAATGCTACAATGATGCAACCTTAAGACCTTAACTTAGGATATTGGGATAAAGGCTCAAACTTGGCAGGTAAAAAGCAGATCAAACTACTTTTTTAATGTATTTACGGACCTTGTCCGGAAAAGAAAGATTATCATTAGAAGAGCTAGGCCAAGTATGAAAACAGTATTCCATACAGGGATAAATAAGAGATTTTTAGAGGTAGAGAATATAATCAGGAGTAAGAAAATGATGGTGTCAGTAGATCCTAACTTTGCAATAGCTTTAAATATGATTTTCTACGAGAGGTCAGCAGTGATTGATAATCCAAGAAGAAGAAAAGTAGAGGACTCAGTGAGAGGGTTGCCATCAAGGCCTGTCAGCTCGCATAGAAACATGTAATTTGTTTACAGAGGATTGTGTGATGCCCAAGTAGAATAACATTTTAAAAAAATTAATATTATGTTGTTTTAAACCAAATGCTCTCAGTAATTGGTTGCTCTTAATTCATTTTGTAAACTATTTAAAGAACTCTTCTTCTTTTTTTACACTATTTTGACAAAAATTTAAAAAATTCCTTATTATAGGTTTCTTAAATTACATTGTTCAAAAGAGCTGCAATATTACATAACAAATTATTCATTCAAGTTTCATTTGAAGATCATCAAAATGGCTTATTATTATGACTATATATATATATATATATATATATATATATATATATATATATATATATATATATATATATATATATATATATATATATATATATATATATATATATATATATATACACTTTAACTCTTTGATAATGTTAATAATAAAATTATATATATATATATATGTATATATATACACACACATATATAAACACACACATTAAATCATAAAATTAAGAAAAAATATAAAGAAACTTTAAAACCAAAGAAAAACATAAAGGCATTGATTAATATAATTATCAATATTAATAAATAAAAATTATTTTTGTAGCAAATATTAAATTTTTAATAATTTTTTTAATAATTTTTTTTATTTCCTTGACATAGATCACCTACAGCCTAATAAAAAAAAAATTCTTGTTCTTACAAATATGCAATCTTTTTTTTTTATTGTAAGTAAAAAGCATGTTAAAAGCAATCTTTAAATAAAAAGTCAAAAGTAAAGAACTCCATGATTTTAGAAGATAATCTAAAAGCTAGGTTGTAATATGAAGCCACATTGCAATAGATTCCATGAGTAATGTTAAATAGAATATGTCAAATCAATGATATAAATAAGTTTTTTGGTAAACAATTTTGGCTGTTTGTTTTTTTATTACTCCAAACCATGCCTAATATCCATTGCTTCATAACAAAGTATTATTACACACTGTTGACACCTTTTTTAACAATCTAGCAATATCTGCAAGCTTTGTACAATAGTTTCCTTTTTTAGGAATTGTAACTGTAAAACTGTTGAAATATATATATATTTTTTTGTCAGCAAAAATAAACTATAATATCTTATTTGTGGGTTTTTTAGAGTGAATGTTTAAATAAAGCATTTATATGCAGTACAACGCTAAAATCTGTTTCTACAAGACAATTGTTTTTAGACCTGCTAGTTTCTAATGACAACAACAATAAAGCATTCAGGTAAGCTGATCAAAATTGTTTGAAAGTCTGCCTGTCATTTCAGCCTTCTTTGCTCTAAATAGTTCCAAACAAACTTTCTAAATTGTCTTGCTTAAAGTGAGTTATTGTAACATTTAATCTCGAATGTGATAGGGATTTGAAAACATTTATTTCTTAATCCAAAGTTGAAATACCCTCCACAGTAATATGTCATTTTCCAGTGTTGTTACATCATATCAAGCAGGTTTATCAGCATGAAACGTTTTTGAATTCATTAGATTAAAAAGAGTATTATTTTTATAATCAAATTGGTTAGTCAGTAAGAAGTCAGTATAACAGTTGACAGTAATATTCAATTCAAAAAATGCTCCAAGATCAAAATGTCTATCAATCAATTTTGATACAAGACATATAGAATTGCATTTGTCTATCTCATACAGTGTCTGAATGTGATGTGAATGTGATGAAATACTGTTGGGATAGCATTATGAAGAAGACACTTTCCCCCAGTGTTTGTTAAAAAAATATTGAACTTTCAAAACGATTGATACACAATCAATATTCATTGTTAGAATTTCAATAAGTTTTCCATCAAGATCTCCTCTTGCACCTGTAGAAAGAAGAATATTATATAACATTCATATTTGAGTAGTGAATTAATCATTGAAATAACTTGATGATTTTCATTAGCAATTCCACTTGTATTTGTGCAATTAGTTGCAGCACAATATGAAGGCATTTCTGAGCAATAAAGAGTATTATTTATTAAAGAATAACACAATATAAAACAGAAAGCTTTGTAGTGTTTCAGCCAAGTTTGTTGTTATGAATTTCTATTCTATCCAGACATCCCTAAATGTCTTGCGCATACGATTACACTGAAAACTATGTAAAACCGAAAGAGTTGACAGCCCTTGGTTGCCATTTATCATAATAGGAATGTCAATAATATTGTGATAATTATTAGCGGTAATATCCAAGCTGTCACAGAAGAGAGATCAGATTCAAAATTGGTGCCTGTTCCAAGTGATTAAAAAGCAAAAACTTTTTGTCAAGACAAGAATATAAAGTTGAGTTGTCAGCAAATAGAGCCACTTTAGATTTTTTTTTTTAATGTTATTTACCTCCCTAAGGCCAGGAGGGCTACTACAGTCAAGGAGACTACTTTATTACGGCTCAACCCTCTCTCAACTCTTTAACTCCAAAACTCAAACCTTGACTAACAAGGCTGCTGGGAGAAGAAACAAGTTGAGCATGGTACTACTGGAGATGTGGTGGGGATGGAACTCTGAACTTTTTGCTTATGAAGGTAGCACTCTACCACTACACCACTACTACATCAATTTAAGATTGTCAGGAAGATCATGTAGATAATAATACAGAACCAAGGTTTGCAGTACTCCAGAATTTACTGGAAATTAAGAAGTGTTGGCCTTTGAGGATGACTTTAATAAAGTGGTTAGAAAGAAATGATTTAGTTTCAAAAATTTTCCCAGAAATACCACATAGTATAACATTATGAAGAAGACCACCATGCCAACTTTATCAGAATCTTTTGATATGTCAAGAGCAATAGCCCTTACCTTGCTGCCTTTAAGTAATACATGATAGAATCCTTCATTTAGAGTAGTTAGCAAGTCAGTTGAGAAGATCAAAAACCACATTGATTGTCAGAGAGTAAGGTTTTATACTCAAGATAGGATGTTAGAAATTTGTTGGTTAAAGGTTTGAAGACCTTGCTAATAGTAGAGAAAAGACTGATCAGACAATAGTTAGAGATATCAAAATGTTCTCCAGAGTTTTTAAAAATTGGAACCACAGATTTCAAACATAAAAACACTTTTTTCCAGCAGACAGGAAAACAAGAATCAGTTAAGCACTTATTAAGAGAGTTTTGGAGAACATTTTTGTAAGACTATGATAGGAATGTTGCCTGGACCACAAGCTGTAGAAGAGTTTAATTGAAAATGATATTAGTATAATTTAGATTTTTCAAGTCTCTAAAACCTAACTTCTGAGATAAGACATGAGATTTAGTTAACTGAGAATAATGAAGCTTAGCATCAGGCAGCACTATTGTACATTGATTTCTTGCAGTAATAAAAATATTAACTACCACAAATATTTGTAAAAGATGTATTGAAATAGTCAGGTGGAAGTAATGGCTTTTTATGTTTAAACTTTTTTGGGTATTTGGTCATGATTTATGTTAAAGAGAACTTGACTCAATCATTAATAGATCGTGGCATCCCAAGCAATGGTCTATACTGTTGCCTCAATCCTGCTAATTTATTCAAAATTGTAACTTAGAGCTCTTTATGTGGCCTCAACATTGCACACTAAATGCACTTACAAGGACACCATCCTTGCACAACATTGTTAATATTGTAATACTACTTTAACTCTTTAATAATGTTAATAATAAAATTATACATATTAATATATTAATAATAAAAATGCATTAAAATATTTTTTTTTAAAAGCTTTCAATAAAGCTATGGTAGACCAAAGGCTAGATGTATTTTTCATTAAATTTCATTTTTTCATTGTATTTTTTTAATAGAATAATAAAATTAAATTGAGGGGGGGGGGTCTGGAAAGGGTGTAGATGTTAACATGTTAAACATTTCTAAGTTTCAGATGGCCAGAAAAATCCATAAAATTGTAGAGAATGATGCACTTATAGTACGAGAGAAAAATTTGGGTTAGAGGCTTCAAACTTATTCTTCACTTTGATATAAAGGTGGTCAAAAAATGCAGGATGGAGATTAAGATCTCTGAAACAAAAGAAAGGTTGGCAATCAGTATATCCTTTCCTAAGAAACCCAGTCATTCCTTATACAAAAAATATCAAGAAATTTGGTCTAAGATTGAAATTAATATAATATTATCTATTATAAGTATACACTAGATAAAATTGAAAAATTGGATTAAAACAAACCTCAGTATGCTCCTAGAACCCTTTTTTACAATTTCATTTTTTAGGAAGTTTGGGAAAACTGGTAAAGCTTGTAATCTTAGTATTCTTAGACACACTTGGTCTTATTTGGTATTTCACCCCACAGTGTGTTATTTTTACTTTAGTTAACCAGTGCTTGGAAAGTGAAAAGAGGATGGAGATTCTTGTGCAACTGTTGAAATATGTTCCAACGATAAATCACTATAACAAAGAACCAAAGCCCTCTTCGAAGATCAGCTCACTCTTAAGTTTATCTGACTTTGTTTCTCAGGAGCCCTATCTCTTTTTTATCCATCTTAATAAAAAACCAAAGATGGTATTTTCTCATGAAAGAAAACCTATCAAAATTAAAGAAAAATTTTAAAAACAGTTTTTTTAAGAAATTTATTTTTAAGAAAATAATTATTGCTTTACATAATTAAAGATTTATAAAATATTATTTTTAAAAACATTTGAAAACAATGCAATTGTTATACAAAAAGTAAAAAATCATGAAAATTGATCAAAATTACAGTAATTAAGTAACTTTTAGAACCTAATTCTGCCAGAATTAGTGCATTGGACAATGTACTTCAGTTTAATTTGATTATTTTAAAAAAATATTGAATAATCGCCAATATTTATACACTATAATCAAAAGTTTCAATCATAAAATGTTAAAATACCTATTACTTCATTGCAATTTGTTTGATTTTTTTTTAAACCACCTTCAGCAAAACAATGTCTTAGGGACCATATATTTTTATGGTATGTTACTGAGACCAAATAAGGAGGATTGTTATAATGCACGTAATTGTTATCAAGCATTTTTTTTTTAGAACACCTTATTGGAAAAGCATTCAATACTGTAAATGAAATATTATCCATAAAACTAAGTTGTACTGTTTTAATAATAAGTTTGCTGCATAGATAAAATTATTATTTAGTAACAGACAATAATGATTAGTTCTTAGTGATAACCAGTCAGGCTGGTTTCAAATTAGCAATGGAGTAATACCAGGATCTTTTCTTGGATAGCTTCTTTTAACAATATTTATAAACAACTTTGTCAGGGTTAACTTCTAAACAAAAAAACTTCTTTATATAACAAAAATATATGCTGACAATTGTGAACCTTTGCTGAGCTAGACAAAACAAAGAATAAAAATAAAAAATACAGTTTAATATATGGTATCATGCATGGAAGATGAAATTTAACATAAGAAAGAATAAAATAATGCATTTCGGCAAGAACAACAAAAAACAAGAATATACAATCCTTGACTACTATAATAATATACAAATTCGACTAGAACGCTCCAATTTAGAAAAAAACTAAGGCATTATGACTCATGTTATGTTTACTTAAACACACATTTGAATTCTACACCAATTCAATTGCTAAAATTCCATATAAAGCAATTGTTTTTCTTTTTCTTGAATATGCAGAACCAATCTAGAATTCAGCAAAAAAAAAAAAGATATATCAATTCTTGAAAAAGTTAAAAAAAGAGTAGCTTAAACAAAAAACCTCTCACATCTGAGTTATAAATCATAATATAAAAAGCTTAACATTACATCAATAGAAACTAAGCCAATTAAGAGGAGATTTAATAGATTGTTTCAAAATTGTCTGTGTGTTGATTTTAAAATACAAATATTACAAACTAGAAAAATTAAATATTTACAAATCATTAAGAATTGACGGTGTCACTTCTTAATGATTTGTAAATAGAATTATAAATAATTAAGTTTTATATTAATAAAACCATTATATTGCAATAATTGAATTATTGCAATTTTATTGCATTACAGTGAAATAAATTACTTTTGTTATAAAAATGAACATTTGAGCGATTCTTAAAATATTTATTTATCATAATTTATAATAATGTTACAATAATGTTATGCACTGTTTAAATTTTAATGAAAAATTTTAAAAGTAGTTGTTATAAAAGTTGTTTTTAGGGGTAAGACCCCTCAATTATTAAAAAGGTCCTTAATGGGTAATCCAATTGTCTTTGTGTCATTATATTGGAATGTTTTACATGTTTTTATCATCTTATCAAAAAAATATGTTTTTCAATCTGTTGCACTTGCTATGCAAATTTATTAAAATTTATGCAAAATTGTTGGATATCTTTTTAGATTTCTCTAGTTTGATGTTTCTTTACAATATTGCACATTTTTTATAATATCTGTATACTGATTTCCTTCCTTTACAACTTTGTTCAACTATGTTCACATTAGTGTTTTCTTTTAGTTTATATACACAAAATATTTACTTTACGATGTACAAAATAAAATATTAACTTTACAATGTAATTTATAAAGTATTTGTTTTGTGCATTATACTTATTTATTCAACTTTAAATAAATTGAGAGAGGTATGTATTTACATTATAATACATATTGTATTGTATACCTAATATTAAATATACACTTCACAAAGAATCTAAAATATATGTAATGTTATATAAATCTAAAACATATATACAGCAATCCAATGCTAAGCATTAATATGTTTTAATCAAGAAAACAAAAGTTTACAGTATTTACATTTTAAAAATAATTAATAAACTTTATTATATTATTGCGATAACCTAACTATATTATAGAAATTAAACTTTTCGTAATTTTTATTTATATTTTTACAGATATAGCTCAAAATTCGAGGTTACAACGTGATATTAATTTGTTATGCTGTAACACTCTTATTTTGCAATAACTCATAAAATATAAAAAAAATAATACAATTTTATCCTAAAGAACATATATTTCTTTACCCAAATAATATGGGGTACCTCAAGGTTCTATCTTTGGTCCTATTTTGTTTCTTATTTCATTAATGATCTTGCTAACAACCTTACATCTAAAGTGGTTCTATTTGCTGATGACTCGATTTTATACTCCTGTCTTAAAAAAAGTCCTCTTTTGGATTGCTTAGAACAGACAGCTGATCTTGAATCTGATCTCACTTCTGTAACAGATTGGGGCTCACAGTGTAACAGAAGCGCTCACAGTGTAACAGAGGGGCTCACAGTGAGTTTTAACTTTAAAAAAACTCAGTTATTTACCACAAACAACTACCTTTCCTATATTAATGAATGGCAATCCTCTCACCGAGTCCTCTTCTATACATTTTCTTGGATTATCGTTTACTACTGACCTTTCATGGAAATCATATATACAACTTTTTAAGTCTTCTGTCACCAATTCCTTTTCTCTACAACTCTATTCTTTTTTTCTAGTAACTCTCAACTTAATAGTGGTTGCTTGCACCCTTGTTGGGAGTGAATCAGAATAAAATATATATATATATATATATATATATATATATATATATATATATAAATTTAAAAATTTTTTTGTTTACATAGATATTTTAAAACTATGTTTCCTTGATAAAAGCAAAACATCAAGGCATGTGGAATTGCTGTATATTACATTTGATAATTTTAATTTATAATATATCTGATAAATTATATAAATTATCAAATATATTATAGATTAAAATAGAGAATTAATAAAATAGAATGAGTATGCTTCACCATGATCTAAATGCATTACCTGTTAAAGATCAAGTAAACAATACTAATGAAAAAAAGCAATGGCCATACTTACTCTGGATTTATCTTAAATCTCTTGGATTGTATCATAATGGTAAATATTTTCTATTATTATAATTAATAAATCAATTTTGTTAAAATCAAAACAGTAGAATGCTTTGATTTTATTGTTTGAATTTTGATTTTAATAAAATTGCATACTGTTTATGCAAAATGTATTGTTAAAATACATTTGAGTACATGTTTAAAATTAGTTATTTAATTAGTTTCATTATTAAATATTTCAAAAATTAATCTTGAACTTTGATGTTTACTTGTTTTTTATGTTTTCTTGATTTGATATTTTTGTTTGGTTATGAAAAATTTGAGTCATTAATTTTATATAAAACAAATGAAATATTTTATATTTATTTATATAATGGCAAATTTATTGGGCAAATACTTTAATATCACAGTATAGTTATAATTTATTCACAGCATAATACACATTCTATGTTTTAGTTTTTTATATTTAGTCTTAAGTTTAAAATAATATATGGATGTTATATTAAAACTTTAGTGGTAAGCCTAATAAACTAATGTTTTTCAATATGTGTGTGTAAATATATATATATATATATATATATATATATATATATATATATATATATATATATATATATATATATATATATATATATATATGTATATATATATTTGTATATATATATATATATATATATATATATATATATTTATTTATATATATATTTATATATATATATATATATATATATATATATATATATATATATTTATATATTTTTATATATATTTTTATATTTATATATATATATATTTATATATATTTATATATATATATATTTATATATATATATATTTATATATATATATATATTTATATATATATATATTTATATATATATATATTTATATATATATATATATATTTATATATATATATTTATATATATATATATTTATATATATTTATATATATATATATATTTATATATATATATATTTATATATATATATATTTATATATATATATTTATATATATATATATATTTATATATATATATATATATTTATATCTATATATATATTTATATATATATATATATTTATATATGTTAGTGTTATTCCCTTTGATGCTATAGCATTGAGTAGCAGGCCAGTACTGATAGGGTAAGGGGGGTGTGAGGTTTAGCATTGCCTCCCCCCAGACTTACAATATTCTGTTGGTAAGCTGATAGATTTGGGACTCTTGGTTAAAACTAATTTGACTTTTTTTTAAAAAAAAGGTCAATTAAATAATAATTGTAACAATAATACTAAATACAATGTTTTTATTACACAGCAATGTAATTAATTAATCCAATTAAGTTGATCATTATCAAAAAGTAGAAATCTGTTGGTCAGTTTGGTAGCAGTCTTACACATAGGAAGAAGGTCTTGCATCACATGAATAACTCACTCTGCACAATGATTGCTTTTTTCAATGCCAATTATGGCAGAATCTTCCTGCTTCCAATATTTATCAAAACACTTTAAGGTTTTTGGATATGGCTGCAATCTTAGTCTCAAAGATTCCATTGCCGATTTCCAGTCATGTTGTCCTGAGAACCATATCTTACTCCAAGGCGTTGCAATAAATCTGCATAATACTGTGAATTGATCACTATACATCAAAGGGAGCAATATGAAGGCTAGGAGTGCAAAAATTGCCCAGGAATTCCATTGAGCATTACTCATTGCTGGTAGTTTTTGAAAATAAACATTGGAGAGTTCATGATTCTTCTCATAATATAAGAATCCTTGTGACAAGTGGTACAAGAATTTCATGTCATTGCGCCACCCCAAATTTTTGTCTGGTAATTCTGGTCTATCCATTTAAGAAAATATATATTTTTTCAAATCTTTATACTTTGTGGTGATTTCAGAAATGAACGGGTAAATATTTGAAGTCTGACTCATAAGTACTGCATTCATTACAAGTCGTAAAACTCTAAAATGTGATGATGACATCCAATGTACTGGGGACTGGTTCCGTACTATTGAATGCAATGTTTTTGGATTTTCACAACAATACCATTTTTGAAGCCCGTATTTGTGTTCGTTGTGTCACATAATAATCTTAATGGCCTCCAATTCTTCATACATTGTTAAAACAGCCATTAAACCACCATATATTGTGTCTGCTTTTCCATTTTTTAATGAGAGAACAACAAGCCAAGTTTCATGCATAGAGTTCTTTAAGACAGCAACTTCCTTTTCTCCTTCCAGATGTTTACTTTCAAAATGCAAACACCACTCATAATTACGAAGGGAAAATTTGAAATGTTTGGATAAAAATTCAGCCTCTTCATATAAAGCTTTGTGCACACCAGATTGAGAAGGCATTGGAACTGTGTAACCGTCTTTTTTTTAGAATATCCATAATGTTAGATGTTTTTTTCATTGACAAGTTTGTCTTTGTTATCAAACTGAGTGCTCTTTTAGTAGAATGCATTCAACAATATTACAGTCCCAATCTTCTTCACTGGATCACTTGCTTGATGATTCAGTGGAACCTGAGAAGATAGGACATGATGTTGATGGTTTCCAGGACAAACCAGATAATTGAGCTTGTTGTTCAATGGATGAATTGACTCTTTATGGACTTGTTTTGTTGTCGAATAGCCAATATCTCTATTAGAAGATATCTGCAATTTATAGAAGTTATGTCCTCTGTATTCAGCCAAACTCCTTGTACATTAGTTAGATTAAGTAATGGTGATAAAAAAGACTTAATGTTGCCATCTGGTCTTTTTTGATAAATCAAATATTTATCAATCACAAAGTTTACTTTTCTTAATACAGAATGCTCACTTTGATAGAGGAAATTAAATTTTGCCTATAGTGCTTGTAACTCCTTTGCTACAACTTTACATCATTTGGTTTTAGACTTCAGTAGCAAGGATTAAATATCTACCAAGTATTGTAATTTCCTTTGGTATTTTGTTACGCTGACTCAAATTTTCTTTAACTATTTAATTTTTGGACCACACAAATGTGTTTCTATTAACATATTTTCAAGCTTTGCAGTATGCCATATCTAAAATAATAAATTAAATTATAAACAAAGTAATGAATACTATTATTAAATTATAAATAAAATGAAGAATATTTAGTTATAACTAATAAATATATATCAAAAAAAATTTTCAACAATAAATAAATATGACCCATTGATATCATTGGTTTAAGAAAAGAACTAGATAGTTGGTTTGGCTGTTAATGTCTTTTGTAAGTTGAATATTGTTTACTTAAGTCAATTTGTTTTATTTGCATACAACGAAGTAGCATTTTTTTCAATGTTTGCATTTTTTTGAAAAATTTTCATTTGCACAGATAGGGAATTTTTTTTTGATTTGAAAAAAAAAAAAAGTTTATGTTAATATAAGTAAAAGTTTATTTTTTGCCGCTATGTCATTTCTGAGATATGAAATTTGCATTTTAGTCATACACCTAATATATATATATATATATATATATATATATATATATATATATATATATATATATATATATATATATATATATATATATATATATATATATATATATTTATATATATATTTTTATATATATATATTTATATATATATATATATATATTTATATATATATATATATATTTATATATATATATATATATTTATATATATATATATATATTTATATATATATATATATATATTTATATATATATATATTTATATATATATATATTTTTATATATATATATTTATATATATATATATATATTTATATACATATATATATATTTATATATATATATATATTTATATATAAGGCCTTGTTACGAGATTTGCGTAAGGAAAACGCATTTCAAAGTAACTCAACTCAGCAAATATATTTCGCATTGTTAGAAGTTATATTGAGTCACCAGCGTTTTTTCAAGTACTGCATTTTAATTAAAGTTATTTTATTAACGCGTTAAAAATCTTACAAACAGTTTTTTTTTCTTACTATAACTAAAGTTACAAATAAAATCTAAGTTCCTATTTGAAAAATCATTTTTATTATTTTTTTCAAATATGAACTAAATTTTATTTTGAAAAAAATATTTTTTTCATAAAACGTAACATAATATTTGTTTATTTTCTTTTAATAACAGTTGGTTTTTGGTTATTTTAGTAATTGTTAATAAATTTTTACTTATTTATTTTGTGAACTCTCTTTAATGTTTTTAAACAATAAAGAGTTTTTTTTTTATTATTTATCAGTTACCAATAACATATTCATAATCATAATTTATTTTCATAAATAAAACCAACATCATTAAAACTTTACATTATTGAATTAACAATAAACAAAGTATCTTAATAAAATATTTACATCAAAATAAACCGTGCATTTTTTAAACTATTATGAAAAAAAAAATTTTTATATTTAAAAGGAGTTTATATATTTAATTCCTTAATATAAAACTTAAAGCACTTTATTTTCTTTAACTAATTTTTAACAACAACAGAAAAAGTTATTAAACAAACTCTTTCTTTAACAAAAAATCTATTAGTTTACAATTGCGGTTAAATGCTTTTACTTACGACTTCATTTCTTCTGAATAAATGTCATGTAAACGATATCAAAAGATAATTTAAATATTCTAAAAGATAAAAGTTTTTGCGTAACGCAAAATTGCTGAACGCGTAGACAAATTGCCTTTTCGCAAGCAAAATGCAAGCTGCATAACGCTTCTAAACAAGGCCTGATATATAAATAAATAAAATCCAAATATGGTCCTTTTTTCGTGTGGCATTCTTCTCAGCATTACTTGTTTTTTTTTTATTCAACCTCAACATTCATTTCATTGCTGAAAAGAACGCTTTGACACATGCTCATTGACCAAGTTTTATGAGCTTAACACCAGTTTTTGTCAGTTTCAGTCTTTTTTTTAGTCATTTGAAATGCTGGGTCTTCCATGATGCGGAAGATTTTCAAATGTGTTGTATTTGTGATATCTGTTAATTATTCTGCTATCAATTGCATATATTGTGTTTAAATGTTTTGCAATTCCTCTGATTGAGAAATTTTGTTAACTCATTGCTATGATTTTACATTTTATCATCAATAGTTTTTCCTGTCGTTTTGATTGTTGAAATATTGTAGTCAATTCGATATTGATATTTGATTTCACAAAAATTTTTCAAATATTCATGAATTAAATAAAAGTTCTGAAAAATTATTAATAATTTGCAAATAAGTTCAACATTTTACTCAAAGATAAATGAAATTTTGAAAGAAGTTTGAAATAATAGAGTGAACTGTTAATTTTGGCCATTATAATCATTTTTGATGATGAAATATGTGTCAAAAAAAAGAAGAGAAAATAATTAGTGCATTGGTTTGTATTTTTATTTAGAAAAAAATTTTTTTATTCATTTAAATAAAAATACGATGCTCATAAATTAACACCACTTATATTTGATATGAGTCAAACCATCATATTTTATCAAAGTCGAATGATATTAAAAAAAAATGCTGGATTGTTATTAATGGCCTATAATGTATATATACAGTTTATATATATATATATATATATATATATATATATATATATATATATATATATATATATATATATATATATATATATATATATATATATATCTGTACCTCAGAAGTCAAAGGTGGGAAATTGTTCACGAGAGAGGAAATAGTAAAATAATTAGTCTTTATTGACTTATTCTTGATGGTTGTTTATGAAATTTTTCCATGTTTTATTTAATTTGTCTTGAGGCACATGAAATATAATTTTAACAAAAAATATTATTTTTTATTATATATAATATAAATATGTTTTTCCTTTGAACATTTTGGGGACACCAGGCCTTTTATATTGACCTAACTTTGTTTCTCATTGTCGTAGGACAACAGTCTTTATACCTCTGTGTAGATACTGAAAAAACTAAAAAGTCTCATACATAACTCATTTTCACAAAAAACTGGTCAAACGACCTTTGTCTTCTGAGATACAGATATATATATATATATTCACATACTCTTGCATGGTCGTCTTTAAGTTTTTACTATAAAATTTCAGTTATAGGTTTTTTTTAATTTTAAAGACTGGAAAAACTTTTTTTTTTTAATTATTTGATAGACTGCCTGCCCCAACCAAACCCTCCATCAATGTAGCGGCACTCTGTTGCAAGTCAGGCTCTTTGTCAGTCAATATAGCAGCACTCTGTTGTGAGTCAGGCTATAAGATAGTTGATGTAGCAACATTCCGCGCATGTTTTACAGTTAAAAAATGAAAATAAAAACATTCAGAATGTTTTTAAACATTCTAGTCTTTTAATTTGTGGTTTTATGGTTTAATTACTTCCTGCAATTAAATTAATGCGTTTTGACATAATCTAACTTTAATTTTGTCAACTCTAATACCACAAACAATCAAAGAGCCATTATTTACCACAAACACGTTTTCTTAGCTGTAAACTAATGAAATATATATATATACACACACACACACACACACACACACACACACACACACACACACACACACACACACACACACACATACATAATATATTATTATGCTGTGCTACATACTTGATCTACAATAGAAAAATATGCAAAGAAGGCATATTACTTTAAATATTGAATCTTT
Organism: Hydra vulgaris; assembly: GCF_038396675.1. Lineage (NCBI taxonomy): Eukaryota > Metazoa > Cnidaria > Hydrozoa > Anthoathecata > Hydridae > Hydra > Hydra vulgaris. The sequence goes on from NC_088930.1 coordinate 39,594,431, forward strand.
GAGAGCAGCAAAGTAACCAATCGATGCTCTCAAAGATTCAATATTTAAAGTGCAATGTGTGTTATATTAATATGGTAATTTTTTAATTACTAGGGCCTTTTGTGACTGTTCGTAGATGTTCAAAATGCAAAGGAATTGGTCATGAAGATTTCACATCATCTGGATCGTTTAAAATGTACCACTGTGAAGTTTGTGAAAGTTTTCTTTGGGATCACGATGGTAATGATTATCTTGTTTATTTTTCGATAAGTCGACAAAAGTTTTAACAATTCATGATAATTTATAAAAATTTTAGATAATACTATTTTTTTAGTAAAATTGTTGACGTAATATTATAAAAAATATTATTTGTTAAAGTTATTGAAAGTGTGCTTAATTGTTTATAAATTCAGGCAATAAATTGACTTATAAGTTTAAGAAATTAAAAAGAAATAAGAAAACAAGTTAAATTATGAAAATATTTTTAGGAACAACACAATATTTTTTAATTTTTACATGTTTTGTAGTTTACATACCACGTTTTCAAAATATAAAGTTACAATTTAAAACTCTGGAATATAAAATCAAAATTTGAAGACATCACAGAGAAATATTAGCAGACAAAAAGAATTGTTACAAACCAATAAAAGTTTTAATACAAATTTTTTTTTTGCTATTCACCTACCCAAGGCCGAAAAGGCCACTACAGATGAGGAGGCTACTTAGTAGTGGTTATAACCCTCTCTCAACTCTATAACTCCGAAACACGAACCTTGACGAACAAGGCCGCTGCGCCGAGAAACAAGTTGAGCGCGGTACTACCAGGGACAAATTATGATACCGTAAATTTTATCTCTTGAAAATGTATAATGTAAACTACAAAATATGTCAAGATTGAAAATTATCATGTTGTTCTTAAAAATATTTTCACATTTATTGCTATTACGTTGCTCAAGTTAAAATATGTTTTTTCAATTTTATTTAGTGTGTATATAGGTTTATTAGGGTTGTTTGCCGAAATACAAGACTTGCAAAAATTTCATTCTAATCTACCGTATCTCAAATGCTATTACGGAATTTACATATGTAAATTTCCAAAATTCACCTTCTGTAAAGCGCTATACAAAAAATTAAAAAATTTTGTAATAGCAACTTGTTAAAAGGAAACGAAACGTATTTTGTTTCTTTTTTGAATTGCGACAAGCATTTTTGTGCATTCACAGAAAGTATTTGTATATAAATATAATAAATTAGTAGAAAATCACTTGTCAAACTTTTTTCATTTTACACTCTGTTTCATCAATTAAGACTAATCAGAATTGTATGCTCAAATTAATAAAACTTCAATTTGCCTGCATTTAGAAACCAATCATAATTCTTTGTTTAACAAACATTCTTGGTCCGCACGTGTAATTATTTTGTGGCAGGCATGAAAATAAATTTCTTCTAAAAAACTATACAACTAAGTGAGCTCAAAAAATAGTTATATTAAATCCCCTCTTTAATAAAATATTAAAAAATAAAAAAGCAAAAGTAAATGGTTCTAAAGAATTATTTTTATAATTGTGTCAGCACATTTCACAAATGTGTGAAAATTTTTATAATTGTGTTAGCACATTTCACAAATTTATGAAAATTTCCAGTAGCTAAAACATTTATGACTTGTAATTTAATTTTTGGTATAAATTGAAGTTTTATTAAATTAAACAATCATTTCTGCTAAGTCCTTAAATAATCTTTGCTTTCGCAGCAAAATTGGTGTTAAAGTAATTAAATAGTTTGTTTTTTTTAGCAATAAGTTATACTTTTAATTTTTTACTTGCTAGCTTTTTGAAAATAAAAGTTATTTTCAATTGCAAAGCCTAAATTAAAAGTTCAAGATATAATAATAATTAATATTTTAGAAATTAATAAAAATTAATAAAAAAATATTATAAAGAATAAATTAATATTTTAATTCACTTATACTAATGTTGAGAAAAGAGAAAAATTAGTTTATATAAAACATTTAAAAAAATGTAATATTGAATTTAATTATTTAATATTAAAAAAAAGTGTAAAGAAAGTAAACATTCCATTATTTCTGCATTGTTTTTTTCTTTGATTGAGCTAATTTTTTAACTGATCTCATTTTGCAAAAGTTTATATGTCAATATCTTAGTTATAGTCAATAGTTGTATATGTCTTTAGTTGATTCATTTTTTTATGTAAATTAAATTAAATTTTAAAAATTTAACCATGATATCTCTCAGCTATAAAGATACACTGACAATTATATTAAAATCTTTTCTTAAATAAACCTTGAACCAAAGAGTTTTATTTTTTTACAATTATTTTTCAACTATTTAGACTAAAATTTTAATTATTACTATCGCTTCCATTCAATTTGCTATCATACTCTTTTATGAACTCGTAATTGATTTTATATTCTTTTCAGAAATTAGGAGAAACTATATGTTATGTTGATGTGATATGTAAGTTAAAATTTGAGGTAATCTAATTTTTAATTTCTAAGAGACTTAGTACAAATAAATTTTTTTAAATTTTGGTATATATACTTCTTAAATGTATTCTTATATAATATAGGCGTGTATAAAAAAAAGCGTTATGAAAAAACAAAAACAAAAAATACGTCTTTTTTACATTTTTTTATGAATAGAACCAATAGAAGGATATTAAATGCAGTATTATTTTATATATCAGGTTTATTGCTGTAAAATATATTTAAATGTATTAAATATAATGTAAGTATAAAAACGAAAATAAAATATGAAGAAATCATATAGCATTATTTTTATCATGCAAAAGGAATACTTATTATAGTTATAAACTATTTATAAATATTCATTTAAAAAAAATTTGCCCAAAATATCTTCAATTTAAAAATTGAACACAGTTTCTTCAGGTGCTTCCCATTCACTTTCACTGCTTAAACTATCGTAAACTTAAATAACTTGATAAACTGAATAACTTAATAACTTTATATCAAACACTCAATTTATACTATAAAAATCGATTAGCAGTCGCGTTAACTTTCTGTTTTTTTTTGAAAAAAACTGCGAAAGTATATTGGGAAATATGCACTACTTTAAACAACTTTAAAGTATGACAAACTAGTTTATCAATCAATTAAGCAAAATGTGTGATTATACAAAAAAGAAATTGTCTTTATTATCTAACAGTTCTTATTGTATAAATTTACAAATTTCCAAAGGATACTGAAACCCAGACTATTATGTTAAGTTTTTTATCATACTAATTATTTATCTTTTAACATAAAACAGAATAATACGGAATGATTATAACTGTTTGGAATAACTTTTTCGATTTTATTTTTTATTTTCACATCAGAATATTCAAAAATTATTTTTTTCATAATTTTTCTAGCATATCCTGAATAAAGTAGTTTCATTTTTTAACTAGTAAAACAAACAGTTTTACAAAATTACTTCATTTGAGAAGTTTTTAAAAGAATAACTAAGTTAAAACATAAAAATATTTAACTTTATTTTTACCAAAAATTTATATTTTGCACAGGCTTTATTTCACCCGTGTAAACTAATTTGCACATGTGTGGACGCAGGTGCGGGCTATAGTATATATATTAGGAAATAAAACTACGTGATTTTCACAACTTTAAGTTTCATGCATGAAACTTGGATGATTGCAACAGCATGAAACTTGAAGTTGTGAAAATCACGTAGTTTTATTTTGTACTATATTATAGCTCTGACTTAATCACTGTCTTAATAGTATATGCACAAAATAGATTCACTACATACTTGTTAGAACAGCATTCTGAAATGAATTGGTTATTAAAACAATTTAAAATGTTAATTCAAAAATAATTTTTTTTTTTCAAACCAAAGAATTAGCAACTATTTAAAAATATCGTCTCGAACAACCACTGCCATATTACTACATAATACATTACATACACAGCACTTGCTGTGTACTTTGTAACGTTTGTATGTACTTTGTATATTAATTGCTTATTTACTTTTTAGGCCACATTAACTTTATAACTGATGAGATCATTGGTGCAAAACGCTTAAACCATCGCGGAAGCTTTTTACTTTCAAACATTTGGTTGCTTCTGATTGTGACATCTATTTTAACTTTAATTGTCATTGACTTTATTAATTTTAAACGAAGTTCTAGTGATATAGTTGAATTGTTTTCATCAATATGCTTAAAAGTGTTGTTGACTATCCCTACTTTTATTGCAGTTGTGTGTAACTTTTTTACAACTTTCCATGAATTTGCACCAGGAGTTTGGGCATCAGCAATAAGTCCTGTATTTATTGTTCAACGCTTGCGATGGATAAATATGCGAAAAACACGCATGGCTGGGTATGGACTGTTTTTCGGAAGCATATTCTTTATAGCAATTCAATGCAGCAGAGTCACCCAAGATTTATATGCATATGACTGGAATTTTAATTATTTTACCCCAATGGAGTATTTTACAATTGTTGTTGGCATTTTCAACTTTGGCGGAATTAGTTACCTAGCTTACTTACTGCGAAAAAGCTTTGAAAAAGAAGTTCGATTAGTCTGTAAGTTTGCCACATTTTATATATCGAATGTTGATTTATGTCGCTTGAGGCTTGCTGCTACGTTTGATACATTTCATGTGTTTCGTGAGTTTACATCTGGCTGGATGTCTATGAATGTTGTATTTGCTATAATCTCAACTCTCCTTGAAATTCATGTCTGGATTGTTGCAACAGAAAAAATGCCTCTTTACAGATATGAGCGATTGGTTTTTCTTTTTTCTTGTTTTATTTTGCCTATACTTGTTATTGGTAATGTCAGTGTTGATTATCTGTGGAATCGATTAGTTCGCCAGATAAGCAGAATGAGAAATTCTCACCAGGAACAAAATTGGGATAAATTAATGCAGTTCTTAAATGAACAGAAGCCTGGTAATAGACCATGGCAATCTGTAATGGCATTTATTTTATCTATTATTGCAGTATTTTCTGCAATTCAGTTCCGACTTTTAAATAGCAAAGCAATTAATAATGCAACCAGTTTTCAAGGTATTAATGTTACAGAGGTTTTTGGCTAGCATTTTAAAATTTAATAGCTTTATAATTGTATATTGTTTATCAGTTTTTATTTTTGATTTTAACATGTTTTTTTTTCTTAATAAGATTTTTTACACATTTTTTTTTTTAATTGATTAAAAATAATTGTTTTTAAAAAGTTTTTGAATTGTTTTATAGTTTTTATTGTGCTTTAAGATATTATGGTTGCAAAAATCATAAAAAAAATGTTGTAAAGTTCATTGCTTTTATTTTAAATTAATTTTATGAATTAAAATGTGATTGAAAATTTTATTTTTTCTGAATGAAAATATTAGGATCTTATAATTTTTCATCACCAATATACTTTTTCATATTTATGATTAACATACTTCATCATCACCATCATTGTTATAATGTATACGAGGATGTATTTTTTAGTATTTTTTTTTATTTGTTATTTGTGCTCTTATACTTGAATAGGTTTTCATAATGCCATTTTAAAAATGACAGGGTAGAGTTAAAGCAATTTTTTAAAACAATATAATATGATATATATATATATATATATATATATATATATATATATATATATATATATATATATATATATATATATAAATATATATATATATATATAACAATTTTAGATTTTATCTATAACTCCCTTTTGTCTTTTTAAAATATATTTATTGTTTACTTTTAATTGTTGTACTATTTATATAATTTTTATTTACTTATGATTAAAAGTTACTTACTTATGGTCAACTTATGATAGTTGTGAATTAAAAAAAAATTATTCTTTTCATTATTTTTAAATCCAGTTTAATTATTATTTTTACACTTTTCTATTACTTAAAAGTTATGCCAGTTTTATTTGTTTGTAGTACTCACTCCCAAATATAAGACAAATAAATATGTGCTCAGCTTATATAAACATGCGTATTAAGAAGCCTCCAAATATGTATGTAGCATAGAATTTTAAACCTTTTAAATTGGCTAAACTTATATAAACATGCGTATAACATATTTATTTGTTTAATGTAGTTTGTTTTTCCTATTCAGATATAAACTGTCATGTTTATAAAATAATTTAAATGTAACAATAATATGGTAGAGACAGTAAAAAGTTCAAGAACGTATGACCAGGTAAAACTATTATAAATTTTTTTTTTTTTAATTTTGTTATTATAAATTGAAAAATATTTATGTTTTTGGCTTAGATGAAAGTTTTTAAAAGTTTGTTTTTTGTTTTAGATTGTTTTGCCATCTAATCTCTTGTGGATTCTGTTGGCTTTTTTTCTTTACATTGTAACATTCGGAGTGATTGGTACTCTGTTTTCAGTTTTATATGTTCTTCTATTTATATCTGGGTAATTACATTCTTGTTCTCTTATTTATTCTGGGTAATTACATTCTTGTACTCCTATCTATTCTGGGTAATTACATGCTTTCTTTGATACATTAAGTATTTTTTTTAAAAACTATATGTTTCTTTCTCTTATGACTTTTAGAAGATATATGTTTAAATAGTATTTTCTTACAATAATGATTAAATAATACTTTATCTCAATAATATTTTGTTTTTTACTAAGTAGTATTTTCTCACTAATATTTTTACTAATAGCCAGAATTATTAGGTTGTATTTTAAAATGGTTACAAAATATAAGTTTTGTAATTTAATAATTTCCCAGTGGGCACAAAATGTATTAAAGACATTTAAAATACATCTTAAAATGTACTAATACGTGTTTTAGACGTTTTAAACACGCCTTGTGCCTAATATGTTAAATTGGTTTGTTCCATAATTCAACATAAAAATTGTTGACCAATAGGTTTAAACAAAGAATGAAAAGAAAAATATAGAGTTTACTGACTTGAAATGCAGGAGAGAATATAAAAAAAAAAGTTCATTACTAATTTATCTTAACATTATTAATAAAATTTATTTTAATATTCAAGATACAAATAAGTAAGATTATAAACAAGTAAGGTAAAACAAGTAAAATTACTTGTTAATATAACAATAAAGTAAGAATACAAACAGGTAAGGTTACACAAGTAAGGTAACAAAAAAGAAAGATTACTTATTAATATAAAATTTTCACCAAGAAGGTTATTGACCAATAGGTTTGCTCTGGTGATCGGAAAATGGAGTATAAAAAAATCCAAATGTATTCTCTCATCAGATGACGTGCAGCTATTCACGTTTAAAGATAACTTTTGTGGTATACCTTTCATCTTTGAAAAAATTAATAAAGCTCCCTATGACTACAAATATGACAAGCGTATGACAGGTTCAAGTGGCATTGATGATGTCATTCAAGAGGTTGATCTATTCTTTATTATGTTGAAATCATTTCTTTCATTCTTAGTTTGTTAAATAGATAATTCTAGACAAAATTAGTAAAATACTTGTGTTTAGTGAAATAAGTGTTTTATTTTTAGATTTTACATTATTTTCTTCGAGATTATATACATAATTGGTATTTATCCATAACAGATGATGAGCGATTCTTATATGAACTGCGTCAAACCATTCAACATATTGTTATTATGTTTGCAACTAGGTTACATTTTTGTTGTTTTTAAACATAAAAAATTATTCACATAAATACTTTTTCTAAAGTTTAAAAATTAACCAAATTTTTATTCTGATTATAAACAAAATCTTTTTTTCATTTGCTAAATTAATTCAAGTTAAAAAAGAAAAGCTCGGATATAAAATCCCTATTTGGATTTCAGTATGGTAGGAGGAGGATATAGGACGAGCTCATAAACTTTGGATAGTAATCTTCACAGCAGAATTTTTATTAAGAAAATCATATTATGAAAAAGTCGTCTAATTGATTACTATTAAATTTATCTGGTTAAGTCAAACCTCAGATAACTCAAACTTTGTTAAGTTGAACTAATTTTTTATCCCTTTATAACAAATTTCTTCAGTTGGTTTGAACTTTTTGTTTGGGAAAAAAGAAATCAAAATAATTTGATTAAATTTTTTTTAGAATTCATTCCATATAAAATGTAAATTTTATTTATTTATATTTTTTGTTTTTATATTTGTTTATTTATATTTGTATTTGTTTATTTATTTATTAATTATTTATTAATTTTGTTTATTTATATTTGTTGTATTTAGATCTGAATAGAATAGATCGTCATCAGACAAAAATCAATTAATGTTACAAAGTAAATCATAATAAAATACCGAATAAAAAAGCAACTATTTTTTGGTTTTGATAAATTTCTTAATAAAAGATAGCTTTTAGGTGCTATTTTATTACTAAATAATAAGGAAGTCTTTGTATTGCTAAACCTCTTTTAATGTTATCTTTTGAATGTACAGCGTGAATACAATACATAACTTCTTTCATTAAATTATTTTTAACGCCTTTATTAGTATAATGGTGTATATTTTATGTTTTTACTTTAGCATTTAAATAAGAAAAATTGCCTTAACCCGAACTATTATCTCATATCAACCAAAGTTTGATAGGAATTCGCTTTAGTAGAACATTCGTTAGGTTGGACTATTTTCCTTGGTCCCTTGGAGGTTTGAGTTATCAAGAATTTACTGTATTGTTTTTATATACTTTTTAATACTAGATTGATATCGCACAGTAGAAAAGTGCAAACTATGGTTATTGATATCCAACACGAATCATATAATTTAAACTTTAATAATGTTAATTACAAATTAAATTATAGCCAATATTTATATGGTTAGTTTTTAATTATAGGAAACCAATTTAAAATTAAATGTCAAAATTTTTTTTTAAATAAATTTTATTACTAATATTGAATTTTGCAGACTTTTTAAGATTATCTGTTTCTTACTTTTTTTATTGTTATATTTTTATATTATAAATCTTTTTATATTATGTTTTCTATTGTTATTATTTTACTTATGTCTTCTTCGTTATTATTTTTATTGCTAATTTTTTTTTATACATTTTTAGATCAAAAGAAGTGCAATGGGTTCCATTTCTGACCACTCGTTTAGTGGATATTTTTGCCACACATTTGCGAATTTTCAGAATAACTAAAGAAAGAATTGAGAGGAAAAACAATGGTTTTTTTATTTTTTTATTGCATTTAAGTTAGGATAAATTGTTGTTGTTTTGTTATTGTTGCTGTGTTTTTTTTCTCTCAAATAAGTTTAGCTTATATTAAAACAATTTAAAAGTAATTATTATTATTATTATAGTTATTATTAGTTAAAGAAAAATAATTAATGAATTGAATTTTAGCAACAAATCTATCAGTAGATGAAACACTTGCTCAAGCTGAAATAGACCTAGAAGAAATATTTTTTTCTGTTGAAAATGAAGTTGAAGGTATCAGCAGGCAAGCAGTATGTCTTGATGATGAGATTGAACAAAAGTATTTGCAAGATGTGACGGAACTACTTCTTTATTTATTATTACCTCCTGAACAGTTTCAAGATAAGCTAGTTCGAGCTTTTCTTCTAGAAGTAATAGCAACAAGTGTGTTCCTCCCTACCATTAAAATGGTCTGCGATCCAGATTATGTGAATCAAAATATATCATGGATGGTAGTTGATTTTGAATTCATTCATACTTATTGTTTAAGAACAGTTTTTTGTTCAAGTATTGTTGCGAGTATTTTGATTTTTGTTTAAAAATTGTTGCAAATGTTTTGACTTTTGTTTGAAAATTGTTGCAAGTGTTTTAATATTTAGACTTGAATCAGAGTTAAGTTAAAAATGAGATTTGGTTTATAATTCTTTTTTCTAGTGTAACAAGGACACTACTTTTACTGTTGAAGCATTTTTAACAACAATCAGGTAATTAATTGTTATGAGGTTTACCATAATTATTATGTATGTTCTATATTATTTATACTTATAATTTACAATGATGCTTATAAGGATTAAAAATACTTAAAAAAATTGAATCTACTAAAGCCAAATTGGTTACATTTTATAAACACTCCAGAAGTGTCCAAGTTTTGTCCTTAAGGTTAGGGCATTTAAAAAACATTTAAATTCTAAAATGTGTATTGTATTTTCACAATTAAAATTAAATTCATCTTTAGGTTTAATTTTTTAAACCTAAAGATGAATTTTAATTGCCTATCTAATTTTGAATTTAATATTATCATTAATATGACAACCAGACAACAAAACAACAATTCTAAAGTTTAAAATTTTTTTCATTTATCTACTCTTTTTCTAAATATAAGCTCAAAATTAAAATATTGAAATAGTAAAATCTTAACTTAATAAACGATTATATAAATTGTTAGATTAATGTAATTGCGATAAAATGCTCACATTAAAATAACTAAAATGTTGCTCATACTATATTTATGCATAATTTTTATATATAGTATATAAATTATTTTGTATATTATTGTATAACATTTAAAAATTATGTATTAAATGGATTTTAAATACTTTTATCCATATTTGCATTGAGTAATTATAATATAACCCTATATCTTATTTTGCGCCTCTCCCTTTATCTCCATGAATGTCACAATTGGAGGTGGATTGTTCTCACTCAAATAAAAGTTGCTGACACTCTTCTTTGTTTCTTCACAAAGTGACTTTGTTCCTCAAGGTTAGTATCAAAGAGCTAAAGAGTTGAGTAAATTTGTAATGGTAGTTTGAAAAGAGACCTCTCTAAGGTCTCGCAGGGTACTACAATCGAGAAGTCTGTTCATGTTTTTATAATTTTTTTTTTAACTATTGTACATTAAAAAAAAGCTAAAAGAACATTAAAAAAGTTTGAAATAATTTATTATAGAACAAAGTTCTATAATAAATTATTTCAAACTTTTTTAATGTTCAATTAATTGCAATTATTTTTGTTGTGTAATTATAGAAACTATTGTCAAAACCTAATGAAATTTTAAACTTAGTTAATATAATTTTATATATACAAAATTTATAAATCATTTTATGCTTGATGGTTAAATCATGATGGTGTCATATTCTACTTACGGTTCAACAAAAAGTTTGTGAGAAAGTATAAAAAAACTCTAGAAAAATGATTAACTGTTTAAGGACTTGAGCTTTTTTAATTAATTTGTCTAAGATAAATTCAATACAGATAATATAGTATACTACCCATATTTATTGTCTATTTTTATTGGTTTACAAATAAAAGAACATTGTTTCATTTTAAAATGTTTAATAAAAAAAATAAAAACATAAATTAAGGAGTAACTACTATTTTTAGGTTATTCTAAAAAGAAAAGAAAAACAAGATAAAGGACAAACAAAATACTTTTTTTTGTAATTATAAATGTTCACTTTCAAAGGCTAAGTGGGTCACTACAGTTAAGATATTAGGGATGTGTTGGAGTTTGCAAAGTTTAATTTACAAAACTATTACGTTCTAACACATTTTTTTGCATAATGGTATTAAAAAAAACTAGAAGAAATTTAAATAGAAGTTAAAATTAAAGTATGTTTTTCATCTGCATTGACTTACTATAGTACTGAGTACTAGTTCATTAGCAACAACTTGCTGCTGAAGTACTGAGTACTAGTTTAGTGCAAAAGGATTAACAAATCTTCTCTTTTTAATTTAGATACAGTACTGATATTGATGATATAGAAGAAACAAAGAAGAAAGTTGATATAGAGATAGCAAAACTTCGTTCACAAGATTCGCATGTACTTGGTATACTGTTTTAAATTTTTTAGTTATTTAATAAAAATCTTGATTGAGTCGAATTACCCTCGTTGATTAAAAAATGTTTCAAAAAACATGGTTGTTATCATATATACATGAAAAACAAGTGATTTTGAAAGAAAAAAAAAACTGTATTATGTTTAAAGGATTTTTTATGAAATTCGTGTTTTGCTTTTTCTTATTTGTCTGATTAATTTTTATTAAATTTTTTATTTTTTTATTTTTTATTAGAGTCAAATGATTCTGAAATGAGTATTAAACAGCAACTGAGCAGTTTAATGTATGTCCGCAAACTTTGTGTTACTACCTTAAGGCGCTTGAAGAATGGTAGGGCAGAAGAAGCTGCACTTGCTTTGGTAAAAACAAATTTATATTTTTCAAATAAATTGATAATATAAAAAAATACAAACTTATGTTTAACAAGCACACTTCTGTAACCAAGACTGTTACATATGTTACAGTTATAGCTTGTATTCAAACCATAATGATAAAAAAATCACCTTGTAACCATTTTAAAAATGCTAAACAATCCAAATTAACTGAAAAAAATTAACTTTAATCATATATAGATATTGTTTATAAATACTTTTGAAAAAATTTCCAAAAAGGTTTTTTAAATATTTTTGTATATTGTTTTGAAAGCAGTAAAACAAATAAACACTTGTTTTTTGTACCCCTAAATGAATTTTTTTAAATACATTAGTCAAGTGCTTTGAAACTAAAAATAATCAAGTAATCATAATAGTTATTATACAGAGCCTATAACCAAATTATTATCAAAAGTAAATCAATTTAAATGGCTGGAAAAGTTTGAACCAAATAGGCAGATTGAACTTCTAATTAAAGTTCTAAATAACATTTTAAAGTTTGTAGCTTAATGAACCGACGGTTCGTTAAGCTACAAATTAGTTTGAATACTTGTCGACAGAAAATGTGTAAATCTTTGCCATAGCAGGTAGCTCACAACTGGCCAGGCAATCCTCTGGCTTTATTCAAATGCAAGTATAAGAAACCGAAAAAAATCTACACTCAACTGTGATGCTGTTTCTCTCTGGATTAATGAACAATTCTTAGAGCCGCATTTCATGTGTAGTATGACTAAAAAAGATATATAAAAAGTAATAGATTTTCCTATGAAAGTACCTTACTATCCTCTCCACACCCAGTCTTGTGAAAGAGTTTTAAAGCAAGTGACTGAAGTAGCAACTGCTATTTATGTTTTTCAGAGACCCAGTGGCTTTATCACAGCAACAATAGAGCACAGAGATATTATTCCGAATCTGAAATCCAAGAAAGATTTAATCAAACTATTTAGTTAATGTCCAAGCTTGATTTTAGTGAAAAATTTATTTTCCATAAAAACTTTTTTTTTTTAATATTTTATGTAATTATAGTATATCTGGACAAATCCGTGTGCCTCCACAGAACATTTTGATGTTTCGCATATAACAATTTCAAGCAAATTTCATATTTTGCAACTTTTGAACATTCTTCATGAACAAATTTTTCATGAACAAGTTATGATCATGAAAAATTTGCAACCCCCTCATTTTAGAAAGAGTGGAAGTTTACATGGTCATAACTTTCGAACATCAAAAGATTATGAGATTAAATTAAAAACCTGTCAATGAATATATCAGCTATAAGATAGTAGACCTATATATTTTGTTAGCTCATCACCCTTACGCATAATGGCAAATCAGCTAACATGCATTAACATTTTTTGGTGTTTTTGTTTCCAGACATAACCATGAACACACTTAAGTTTGGAGTTGCAAATGGCTGAAGATATCATGTACATAATATCACATTATAAAATCACTCCCCAAATTGTTTTTTTTTAAATTGGAAATTTTAAAAGTATGGCACCACTATATTGGACACCACTATTAAAATATTACAAATAAATACTTTGAGCTGACCTGAGAAATTCGCTTGATTTCAAATTCTTTTATTCTTCAAAAAAAAAAAAAGGTTGATAAGATTTTACCATTACGAAAAACTTTTATTAAACAAGTCATTATGTAGAAGCAATAAAAAGTTAAAAAAGCAGCTTTCTTAACATACAAATTTCCAAATTTTCTGTAATACAAGAAAAAAGCATTGATAGGTTTACACAATCCAAGGAAGTTTTAGTTTTCACTCTGACAAATATTTTCTGTAGAAAAATAATTTTCATTGCTTAGATATTACTTCTTTCTTGAAATCACTACACAAATTTTTTTCTATAAGCTGAAAAATCCATTGTTGTTCTATATTGTCATCTTCATTATGAATCTTTGAATCTCAAGAATCTTTGCTGCGCCATTTATTCAGAAAAGATTTCAAACAAAAATATTGATTTTCTGGAAACACTGCTTTTTTCCTCTTTGATCTAGTGAATGCAAGAGCCATGTTAAAGCATTAGTTTCTAGAAGTTTGAAAAGACAAAGTAGTTTTCATTAATCTATTATTAATTGTGTTTGGCAAGTAAGCTTTGCGTTATATCCTAATTTTTTTTATATACTCAATTAATAAAACTGCCTTTAAAAAGGCTCTCTTCATACTCCAGTGTATGAAGAAACACTTTTTAAAAATTGGGATATAATGCAAAGCTAACCTAACAACCACAATTTATCCTAGATCAAAAACAACAACAAAAAAACCATCTTAAATGTAATATCATTTGGTATAACCCTCTGTACAGCATGAATGTCAAAACAAAAATAGGAAATCATTTTCAAGCCCTATTTGACTTACATTTCGCAGCCAGCCACAATCAACATAAAATGTTTAACTGAAATTTTGAAAAATTAAAGTCCATCATAAATTCTCAAAATTTTACACAATGAAAATCAATTAAAAATTAAGTAATGTAACTGCATAGATAAAGCATATTTTTCAGTCATTTTACTTTGCTGATACAAACTAAAGCTTTGAATAACTCAACTGAATTGACAACTATCAACTTGTGTCTCTTACTAAGGGTTTATGTCTTAGTATTGTATTGACTCATGGTTTGTTAAATTAACCAGTTTTTTTTTCTTTTTGTTAATAAATTGTTTAATTTTTTATTGTTAATTATAGAACTTATTGATTAATTATAGAAACTTTGAAGACAAAATTTTCAGTTTTATACAGATATATGTTTGGAATTTTTTTTTATCTTTGGAAAAAATAAAAGCATTATGCAAGATGGTCTTTACATCACACAAGATTTTTGATTAGAATAAAACTTTTTTTTCCTGCCTTGATTTTAATCAGTTTTGAATATTTTTCATAAATCTTATATATTTTTGTTTATAAAAATTATTTAATTACAGGAAGAACCAGATAATGAGTTCATGGAAATGTTACCCTCAGCTCAAAACATGCCAAAGTTAACACTAAAAGAAATTTTGGAAGATAATACTGCATTGTCATACTTTATTGGTAAATGTTTTATACCATGTTGTTTTTCAAAATTAAAATTATTTTTATGCTTTGAAATAGTTTAAAAAAAAAGTTTGCAATACTTATTTAGAATTTATGGCTACATATAATGCTGAACATTATGTATTTTTTCATTTAACTATTGAGGCAAGTAATTTTTTTTTATCATTTTTAATTTTTAGTTTTTCATAAATTCATATTTTAGTTATTTTATTTAGTATTGTATCATCTCATTTTGTCAGCCATCATTCTGTTTTGTTTTGTTCCTGTTAATTTTTAAATGAGATTTCTAAAATTAATTTTATTTGCTGTCACTGTTATAATTCAAATAACGAACTATATCCCAATAATATCAATTTGCTTTGTCCTTATGTCCTAAAGCTAATAAAGCTACATTAGGAAATTAAAATTTTTAATACAATGTGGGCTTAAACTTAAATTCCGCATAAGTACACACACACACACACACACACACACACACACACACACACACACACACACACACACACACACACACACACACACACACACACACAAACACACACACACACACACATATATACATATATATGTATATTTATATATCTACTATAAGGTATATAGATATAGATATACATTGATGTTTTAAGATGGACATACAGCTACTTGTTTTTTTATATGAAAAATTTTACATTGGGAGTACCACTAAACTTATGCACCTTTTAAAATATTAGAGCTTTCATCAGCCTATGACTTTTAAGGAAGTAATTCAAACCTTTCTTAAATTTTGAATAAACATGCAGAAATGACAATTAAAACTGAATTTTAAAGATGTTATGCTACTTTTTATCAAAATAATTTCAATACCAATATTTTTGATATTTATTATTTAGTATAAGTATTTTCAAATTAATTTAAAAACCAAAAAAACTTTACTTGAACCTAATGTGAACAGATTCAGAGATTAATTAGTATTAGTAATCGTTGTAATTGATGTGACCTAGTGAGTGTGGTATTAACATACCATGACAGCTGATTTGCTTAATTGCTGCTCATCCAGCAATCAAGACCTGCTTTAAAACTATTCATTGATTGTGCGTTAACCATCTTGGTTGCTATTTGATAAATTTATTGATCTGATAAACATACTTGATATGATTATCAGATCAATAAAGATTTATTGATCTGATAAACATACTTGCTTTGATTACTCTGGCATATTTTAAGCAATGATCTCTCGTTTGAGTTTGTTGAAAATTTCTTTGATTTTTTCCAAATTATTCAAACAATTAAAGAATTTGAAAATTGAATCATATCTCCTTTTTTTCTTCTTTTTGTTAAAGTAGCCAATACAGGAGCTTTTAGACAATTCTTATAGTTGATTTTCTTGAGTGATGGTATTAATCAAGTTGCACAATGTTGAACTCTTCCTAGTTTCACCTTTTTGAATTGGTGACCTAACTGGTATTTATTCTAATAAAAAACTTTCTTTTTATACAAACATAACT
This sequence comes from Hydra vulgaris, assembly GCF_038396675.1. Taxonomy (NCBI): domain Eukaryota; kingdom Metazoa; phylum Cnidaria; class Hydrozoa; order Anthoathecata; family Hydridae; genus Hydra; species Hydra vulgaris. Next base: position 39,611,007 of record NC_088930.1, read on the forward strand.
AAAAAAATTGTTTAATATCACTGATCAACAAATAAAATTTTATTGTGCATATCTTGTTAACTAGGTGGTTTTTTAAAACAAATTAAATATGCTGATTTCAAATATGCAAACCATTTTTAACCATCACGTCAAGTTGTAAAGATATTTGGGTTCAAATCTTTAGTATTTAAGGTAAAGTCCCTAATATTGTCGAAAAAAAAGTTATTCAAAAGTATGTCAACCTGGGTCTCAAAAGAAGCGTATTTTCATAGAAATTTTAGAAAACATAAATATTTTTCCTTAAAATTTATTGACCAAAAAATTATGTAAAAAAATGCTAAAGACTATTTAAAAAATTTCAACAGAATGTTATTTAGCAATAATACAAAAAATACTTATTTTTATTACAAATAAATAACATTTTTAAAATCTCTATGAAAATACGCTTCTTTTGAGACCAGGTTGACATACTTTTGAATAACTTTTTTTTCGACAATATTAGGGACTTTACCTTAAATACTAAAGATTTGAACCCAAATATCTTTACAACTTGACGTGATGGTGAAAAATGGTTTGCATATTTGAAATCAGCATATTTAATTTGTTTTAAAAAATTACCTAGTTAACAAGATATGCACAATAAAATTTTATTTGTTGATCAGTGTAATTCATCATGACTAAAAAAATGTTTTATTATCATTAATTATAATAACTACTAATATATAATATATTATATTATATATTATTATATATTAATATATATTATATTATATTATATATATATATATATATATATATATATATATATATATATATATATATATATATATATATATATATAATGTATATATATATATATATATATATATATTATATTATATTAATTATATAAAATAGTTTTAATAATTACAAATACATTTATTAAGAAAATATTTGTACACATTAATTGGTACTAATTTCCTACTTCTTTTTAAAAAATTTTACTACAAGATTTAGCAGCAACAAACTACAATGCTTATGTTTACTCTGTGATTCGTGCTGCTATCGTGACTTTCTCATCTTTGTAGCTTGAATTTTCCTAACAGCTTTGCAGCTGTGCAATTCAAAGTGTTTTATAAAGAAACAGAATCTGCTTCTGATTCCTAACTGAATGCAACTGTCTTTATTCTTTATTTATGCAGTTATGCAAATGCTCTCCTTCCTCTACACTCAACAAGTCAATAGTAGGGAGGGGGGATGGGGTTTTTGCTATTTTTTGTGGTTGATCATTCTTCTATTTTTAATTTTTTTAAAAATATTTAAAAACTTAAAAACTAGAAATCTTTGCAGCGTATTCTTTGCCTGTAAAGTTAAGCAACTTATTGTTAAAATTTATGCAATTTAAATTTGATTGGATAACTTTGAATTAAAATGAATAAAAGTTGTGTTTAAACAAAAGTAAGTCTTTCACTTTATCTAGTATTCATAAATTCATTTTATTTAGTGTAAAAATTTGCTTTTGATTTACTTTGCTATTCATTTTGTTAACTAAATTTAGATACAGATTAAAATGAAAAGTAACAAAGAAGTAAATAAATAAATCATAGACTAGTAAACAAATAAAATTTCTTTTGAAATCTTCGAGTAGTTTATGAATTTTATCATTCAAAGTTGCCTTTACTCAGGGTTGTTTTTGTACTTGTCTTTTTTGTACTTGTCAACAAAAAATTATCTTCAGGAAATTTGTATTAAATAAGATTGACTGCTCAGTTGTCATAAAAGCACTTCGTATATACACATCAAAAAACCTAGATGATTGTATCATTCTTGCAAATATAGTTTTGTAAAATATAACTATATTTCTTCAACAGAAAATAAAAAAGTATTATGGGTTTGGAAAAAGATACAATAAAGGAATAATTGATGTATTACATTTTTAATCAAGTTTTTGCAAATTGTAAAACAATCACGAATTACATTAGGCGTCAGCGTGGCACTCATTGCAATCGGCTTCGGAAATACCATCGGTTACAAAAGTTCCTTGTGTTAATATACTTAGATATTAAAACCATTGTGAAATCAAGATTCTGGTAATTTAGAAATATTTTGGGAAATGTGTCTCATTGTGAAAAAATTTGAAAATATAGAATACAGTTGGAACCAGTGACAGAAACAACTAAGACAGTGCAGGTTAGCAAAAAAAGGTTTGTAAGCTTTACATTAGGCGTCAAAGTGAAATTATTTCCTAGCTTGTATAAAGTTACTAGGCAACCCATTTACTTGAAAAAGAGAAAGATCTGGGATGTTTATTTTAGTAATACAGTAGATCATAGCAGCAAAGATCCACTTTATTTAAAATCATTATTTTTAATAAAAATACAAAAAAATGCTATCTAATGTACACAGAAGAATAAGCTGAAAATTTTTTAAAGTTTCTTATTGGAAAGTTCTCGCAACATATCACCTATCTGTGGTTTGATTCCTGCTTTAGCCGTTTTTGTGACATGAAGCAAGTGCTCTGTGATCCAACCATTTGGTCTTCTTGGAGCACCTAAAATAACCACACAAAAAGTGTGTACATATATATATATATATGTGTGTGTGTGTGTGTGTGTGTGTGTGTGTGTGTGTGTGTGTGTGTGTGTGTGTGTGTGTGTGTGTATTGGAGTGTATTAATACATTTTGATCTAGATTATTCTACAATAAAAGATCAAAAGTCTTTTACCCGCATTTTTAAAGTAACTGTTTTGGGTTTGGATTTATTTGATTCAAGGCTCTAATAACAGTATATATATATATATATATATATATATATATATATATATATATATATATATATATATATATATATATATATATATATATATATATATATATATTTATATATATATTAATAATTATTTGATACCAAAATGAGGTGAAAATAATAAAGTTTGTCACATGACTGAAAATAACCTCATAAATTAACAAAAAATCACTTTACAATAACCTAAAAAAATAAATAAAGTGCTAATTTATCTATTGTAATCATTGAAAGATAGGTACTATATATTTTTTAAATTGAAAAGCACATTGTTTTTTATGTTATAAGAATATATAGTGAAAATATTGTTGAAAAAATTAAATGGATTTGATATCAGAATCTATTTGCACCAATTCTTAGAAATTTGTCCAAATTAAGTCAAAAACCACAAAAAGCGTAATTTTGAACAATTGGCGCAAATTCTTCTAACAAGAAAAAATTAAAAATATAAAAAGTTTTTTCATATATATATATATATATATATATATATATATATATATATATATAATATATATATATATAGAGAGAGAGAGAGAGAGAGAAAAATTTTTTATTATTTTTAAAATTTTTATGAAATTTCGCTTCTTTTGAGACCCAACATAATATACTTTTGAAGAACTTTTTTTTTTCAGAATATTAGGGACCCATCTGATGTTTAAGGGCCTACCCCTAAAAAAAATTTTTATTTAAAAATTTTTTAAATTTATTATTAATTTGTTACATAGAACACATGTAGGGGGTATTAGCAGATATTAAAAAATGTTGTTTTTTGAGGCACCCTAATATATATATATATTAGGGTGATTTTTTAACTTTTTTTTCCCAAAAATCATTTCCTGCAGCACGAATGGATGAGCTTTTGTCTATTAATGACTAAAATGGCCTTTATTCCAAGGAACGTTAAAAAAGGTCACGCACAAACCAATTTGAAATGTAATATAGACCATTTTAGCGTAATATATATTTGTTTCAACAATGTTTATATATAATATAAGTCATTAAACCAACTGTTGTATAATAATTTGTATACTACATATTATTATAAAGACGTAACGTAACGTAACGTGGGGAAGTCATTGGGTGCGATCGAACACCAAGTGGTATTTGTTTCAAGCAAATTCAGTTATAAAAATCAAGCAAAATATTTATTTTTTAACCTAAACTTCTTTGTTTTACGAAAAAATTCCCTTTCAAAAATTTCACGGTACTGCCCTGAGAGAATTTTTTATAATTTTCCAGAATATAGTAGAATGTTGTGTGTTTGAGAAGCTCCTGTAGAGTTGTAAAATTTTCTTTAGCTGTTTTGCAGTGTGCTAGAAACTGACATATAAGTGAGGCGTTTGAAGCAGAAAGTTAAATTTAAATTAGATTAATTTTGTGTTAACACTATTATTGCCTAACTAAATGAGATCTTGTATTATCTGCTGAGCCACATTGATATTTGTGCTTTAACATATAACTGTGCATATAATACTTTATTAGTGTCTTACTTTTTTGAGTTTCTATGGAAAGAAACTGTTACTGAGTTTCGAAAACTCAGTAACAGTTTCTTTAATTTGTTACTATTTCAGTTGCTGAGTACAATATAACATGTTCTTTAAAATGAATAAAAAGAACTCTGACTTATCCAAAAACAGCAGACACTTTTTGAGATAATGCAACATCAACAAGCAAAATGAACTATAATCCAACACGCATTGCAAGACGTCTTGTTACAATCTTGAAACTATCTTCCCACAGAGCAGCGAAGGTGTGCCTCCAGCTTTCTGGTAGCGGCATTGAAAACCCAATCCTATGCTAGCCAGCAATAAACAAAGCTGTATAAATAAATAATATATATATATCTATATATATCTATATATATATATATATATATATATATATATATATATATATATATATATATATATATATATATATCTATATATATCTATATATATATATATATATATATGTATGTATGTATATATATATATATATATATATATATATATATATATATATATATATATATATATATATATATATATATATATATATATATATATATATATATATATATACATATATATATATATATATATATACAACACTGGGTTTAAAACTTTTTATTGTACCCTCTGAGTCTTGAATATTTAAAGAGCCCCTTATATTTTCTAAAATAATTTTTTTTTAAAGTTTGTTAACTTGCTACTCAAAAGAAGCAAAATTTTATAAAAATTTTGAAATATTGTCTATTTTATGTAAATAAAATTGTTTTAAATTTTAATGCACAAAAGCTATTGTTTATTTTTTCTTATATATTTTAGATAAATGTTTTAAAACATGTTTTTATAAAATATGATTTTTATTCTAGAATTTTTTATAAAGTTTTGCTTCTTTTGAGTACCAGCTTGATATTCTTTTAAAAATTTATTCATAAATTTTCAAAATATAATAATTGTATATTACACACACACACGCACACACACACACACACACACACACACACACACACACACACACACACACACACACATATATTATGCATGTTTACCATTAAATATATTGCTGATTATTATATGTGGTTATAATATATATTTTGTTTTTAATAACTTTTATGTATCTGTTATGCAGTATTTTTATATCAAGAACTTATTAGGGCTTTCGTGCCACAGCCATTCAACAGTTGTGTATTCTTGCAGAAGAAACTACAAAAGCTCACAATAAAAAACTTGCAGTGGTATGATTTTTTATTTATTTTAATAATTGATTGGTATCTAATGATGATTTTAAGAAAATTTGATCATTAGAAATTTATATGAAATGGAATGCAAAAACATTAAAAAAAACAAAACATCTTGGAAGCAAGTTAAGAAAGTTAAAAATCTTGAAATGAATTTCCCTAACTTTTTTTTTTCAATTCATGTAAAATTATGTGTTGTATTATTTATTGAGCCAAACTAATTTTGTTTTTTATTTCCATGATGGAAATCAGATGATAACCAAAAAATCTTGAAATTGATTTAATGGTTTTAACTGAAAACCATGCATAAGATGGTCATGCAGAGAAAGCCTTAGTCACAATAACAACTTTTTCTCTGACAATTATTACCTGGAAATTTTGCATCTTGCTGCTGAACTTCTAAAAGCATTTTATTCTGTGTGCATGAGAAAATTGTCAGTTTTTTTTCTAAAAGATATTATTTTTTAAGGTATTGTTCGATTAAATAATTCTTATAAGAAAATCCCTCAAATTATATCATGTTATAGTTTTATTTCTGAAATAACTTAATAAGTTTGAATTATATTATGTGTTGCATAAGGATTTTCTATAATAATGATACTGATTCATTCAATGTTTTCTAAGCTGTATATGTGGATTGAGGGCATCCTGAGTGGGATCATTTTTTATTTCATTTCGGATTACAGCATCAACATTTTAATAGTTTTATATGGCAGTTCAAAAAAATATTGAATACTTTTAGCAAGCTTGTTGCATTTTAAGATGTGCAGGTTTGAGAAAGGATTTTTTAACCATTCACTACAAAAAGAAAATTTTAAATCATATTGTGAGCTGTTTAAATGTCTATAAATTTTTAAAAACTAAATTGAATTTTATATATTCAATATATAAATATACTAACATAAAAGCTGCGAAAATCTCCCCTTTTCACATGTTGTTTTCTCTTCATCAATCTATTTATCATCAAACCTTTTTCTAATTATTTTAATTTTTTTTCTTTATTTTTATAAATAAAAAATCTTTACAGATTTTTAAATTTTTAAAATAAATATTTTAAAAATTTTAACTTTTATTATGCTTTAAAAAAGAACATATTCAAGACAATACATTTTAAAAATGAGTGCTTTAATAAAAAATCAAAGCTTTTTTTCTCTTTTCTTTTTTTAACTATTTACAATTTTAAGTTCAGCAAATTTTTTTAATGGTGAAACAATGTGATATATATATATATATATATATATATATATATATATATATATACATATATATATATATATATATATATATATATATATATATATATATATATATGTATATATATATATATATATATATATATATATATATATATATATATATATATATATATATATATACATACATATATATATATATATATATATATATATATATATATATATATACATACATATATATATATATATATATATATATATATATATATATATATATATATATATATGTATGTATATATATATATATATGTATACACACATATATATACACTTATATTTTTTTTAACAGCCCTCGTCAGAAAACTTTGAACAACTTCGTCAAGCTGCTTTCAATATTTATGAAGAATATCTTTCTCCAAAGGTTTATTATTGTATTACAGTTTTATTTTTAGTTGCTGTGTAACAGCAAAACAAAACAAGATGTTAGGTAATTATAAGTGATATTAGTTGAAAAAGTAAAATGATAAAAATATTTAGTAACCTTAAAGTAAACATACTTTAATAAATAATGATTAATTTAATAAATAATTAAAAAATAATAAAATAATAAAACATACTTTAATAAATAAATTCTTTGAACAGTTTCACTTTGCAGTTAAAAAAAGTATTTAATCATTAACTTGCCCAAACCTAAAGCTTCAGTTTTTTTGTTTTTATTTTTTACTTTTATGCCAATTATTTTTCTAATTTTTGAACTAACTTAAAACCATTTTTTTCTAAGTTAAAAACACAAGATTGATTGTTAAGGTATTGCGCATCATTGCTTATCTCAAAGCCACAGATGCTGTTTTCCAGCAGGCAGGAAAAGATTTAGTTAATCACCTGTTAAATAATTTAGAGAGTAATGAAAAGATTTCTGTAGAACGCTTATTCAAGATTGTGACATGGATAATATCTCGGCCATTAATGGTAGAAGAGTTTAAGTGAGGAAATAAGCAACAGAAGTCTGATGGATTTGGTTGTCTAATAATAGATTAACCATATGTTTAATTTTAGTTAATCAATCATAGCACCTTTAGCAATAAGCTATGCAGCTTTATCTAAATTTACTATATCAAGTTTACTGACTCTGCCAATAATTTCTTTACTGGTTTTGTTGATACATTTAAAAGAACTTTTTATTTAAAACTTGTTATGTTTTTTAACTAATTAATTGGATATTCAATAACAAAGTGTCCTAAATAATGATATAAAAATTTGCATGAGATTTTCTAGATTTACGAGCTTTAATTTGACCATATATATAAATACACTTGGGTACTCCTCTTCAGAAAAATGTCTTATATTTAGTTGTTAAAAAAAAAGACTTTATTTTTATGGCATAACTGAAAGTAGGATCTATATTAATAATTTTCTCTAATTTTTCTCTTACTTTATTATGCTTCTGTTCTAGCAAAACAAGTAACTTTGTCTAATATATTTTCAAATGTCTTTTTTTGTTTTCTTTTTAAACATAGGTTTACTTTTTCATCAATTTTAACTTTTAAAGCAGAAGAATTTATGACTATAACAGTATCCATACTTCATGGAAATTATAAAATGTTGATCAAGGTTCAGAACAAGATTCAGCTATGATTTTTGAGAATTTTAATATCATGAGTCTGCAATAGCTTTTTCTTTAAAAATACTGTGAATAAGAAGTTAATAGGCAATAGTAAGAACACTTGATGCAAAAGTTTAATGAAAGTTTAATATGAAGGTCAGAAAGCTTTGGGAGAAAAAAAATTATTAATTCTCTTCAATCAAAAGTGGTACCAATTTAGACAAAAAGCAAAATATGTTAAAAGTTTTGAACTTCATTTTTAGTATTTTTTACATTACAAAAGCCATACAAATATATATATACATTACACTATTTTCACTGAAAATAGTGTAATGCATATTTCACTAAAATATTATATCTTAAAAATTTGAGCTAATAAGCAAAATTTAACCGTATATTTGAATTCAGAGCATCAAATTCATATAAAAACCGCTGCATATACCTTTACACCAAAATAGCTGTTCATTAGTGTTAAGTAAAATTTGATAATTTTAATTCTTGAAATGATTTGTAATTACATACTACAAGTGACAACCTAAAGTTTATAAATTCATTCATCAACTGTAAAAACTTAACTATTGATGGTCTTTAACTATTGATGTCTCTACCAAAAATATATTAAAAATAGTAGAAGCTTTTTATATTAAATGATAGAATCCATTAGTTATTTTTTATTCGTTTTGTAAATATATTTTTGTTTCCTTTTTTTTTTTTTTTTTTTAATATTTACCATGTCATTGTTGTTAATATAATTTTGATTGGTTTATAAATTTATTTGTTTGTTAATTTTTTTGTTTATAAATTTATTTGTTTGTTAATTTATTTGTTTATAAATTTATTAGTTTATAAATTTATTGGTTTATAAATTTATTGGTTTATAAATTTATTGGTTTATAAATTTATTGGTTTATAAATTTATTTGTTTGTTAATTTATTTGTTTATAAATTTATTAGTTTATAAATTTATTGGTTTATAAGTTTATTGGTTTATAAATTTATTTGTTTGTTAATTTTTTCAGTAGTTTGTAGCAAACATATTTGTTTGTTATTAACTCCTTGAAATGATTTCAGTTTTAAATTTTTATTTGTCATAGTTTTAATCGTAAACCAAATCTTTTAAAAATAAAGTTATGACTATAAATGTTACAACTACATTTTCAAATTTATATATGAACTATTATGCAAATTTATATATGAGTTGTTAAACAAACTCTCCAAATATATATTTAATGTAACTGCTATTATAAATTTTGAGGAACTTATATTTTTACTGTTATTTAGGCTTCTCCAAGAATTTTGCTTGATGATCAATTAGTAAGAAAGATTGTTAAAGATATTAAGAGCACAGAACCAAGTGGAGCTTATTTTGATAATGCACATATGGCTGTATGATTTTTATTTTTTTATTGTGATAAAAGTTATTAAGATTGATGTTAGCCTTCCATTTCTTATATTGATCCACTAATATATATGTATATAACACAAAATATTTGTTGTTTCAATTAACAAATTATGACATAATTAAGGTATGCAAAATTAACACACTAATTAACACATCAGTTGTTTTTTTTATTAGTTGGTACTATTACATTTTTGTTTTTTGTTTTTTTGAGAAATTAATTTTATTGATAAAATGATTTGTTTACATAAGTTTTCAATGAGAATTTTGGTAAATTTTTGAATACAACTTTTCACACAACTTCTTGTCTAAAGTTGACAACATACCAAAGTATTCAAATGCTTTTAACAACACTTGAAAAAAAAAAGATTAAAAAAAGTTCAATGAAAATATCACAAAGTAGCCTATTACATAGCACCAGTGTTTCACAGGAAGACATGCGATCACATGTCATTATGTGACCTGGCAAATCACATTTTGCTTTCACAATTCAACCGCGGCTTTTTAAAAAAACATTTTAAAAATGCGCTAAATGAAAAATATTCTGCATTTTACCTTAAGTGAAATAAATTACATTAAAACTTCTTAACAAACGTTTTTATATAGGCCAAATGCTTTTAAATAAAGTAAGAATTTACTGAATATGATTTTTTTTTAAGTATAATTGGCAGTTGTATTTAATTTTTTTAATTTATATTATAAAAGTTATTTAAATATGCACTTTTTATAATAAACGTTATTAAAAAAGAAAAAATTATTTTGTTTTTTTAAGTGACTTTCTAGGAAAAAAAAAGTCTCTTTAATGAATTTTAATATAAGATTAATTAAAGTTAATACATTTAAAAAAATTTTTAAAATTTTCTTAAATTTTTTTTTAACAATTTTTTGTTAACAATTAGAAGTTTGATCTTTAATGCTTTTATATTATCGAAACACTTTTTAATGAAGTAACAAAGCACTTTAAATGAATTTTTATATTAAGTATCAATAATAAACTGTTGGTTTTATTTATATAATTATGTATTCTTTATGATAAATGTTAATCTTTTGAAACAAATTAAAAAAAACAACAACAAAAAAATAAATTTAAAAACAAATTTTCAATACTCAATGCTTTTAAGTTATTAAAACAAAAATTTTACAATCAACTTTTTCTGATATTACTGTTTTACTTCATTGACATTCGGCTGTATGTGTGTGTAAAAAAACAAAAAAGCTAAACTATCCAAATATGCTAAACAGGCGTAAAAGTATGAAAACAATCAATATACTTATTTTAAAAATTCTTCTTCTTTTTTTCCATATAAAAAATAAATTTAATTAAAATTACCTAAATTAATTGACTTATTACGAAACTAATTATTGAATATTGTATTGTCGTCAAGCAAGAGTATGTATGCAAAATTTAAAGAAAATCTAGAAGTGACTCAAAATTTGATTGCAAGATTTGGTGCTCACAGACAAACAAACAGACAACGCACAATGGAATATTTGTATGACAAAACCGCTCAAAAATATTTTATGGATATTTTTTCAATTTTTTAGTTTGAAACACAGTATTTTATCAATATTAAAAGTTTAATTTAAAGAAAAAAAAATTTTTGAGTAATTTATTATTAAGAAAAAGACTTATTTACTTTAAATTATTAGTGTATCATATATAGTGCTTTAAATTATTAGTGTTAATTATTAGTGTTTAACAGCATCGATTTTATATTCACTTAAAATGACTTCAAGAATAACATGCAAAGGTTTTATTAAATTCAAGTTAACACCTGTTATTTGTGAAGACAAATCCGGGTTTGAAAAAAATCTTCTTAGCATATTGCCGTCCTTATAATTTCTACCTTTACAATGACATCGCAAATGGAGGAAGTATTTTTTTAACAGCGAAAAGCTGAAAAAAAGGAAAATTGATAAGAATAGAAGATTTACAAAAAACTGAAATGAAAATGTTAAAGAATATAAATTGAAGAAAAATATTAAATAAACAGAACAACTATAAGCAAAGTTAAAAGAAAAAATGTTCTTGAGATATTCAAAAATAAAAAATTTTAATAAGTAATCAAAAGAAAACAACAACAAAAATCCTAAGTTTTATTAATTTATGTTATTTGTATTGTTTATATTGTCGTATATTTTTTTGTATTGTTTATATTGTCGTGTGTTTCTATTTTTGTTAATACTGTCGTGTAATTTTGTGCATTGTTTATATTGGCGTGTTCATCTGTGTATTGTTTTTAATGTCTTCCTTTTTTTTGTGTGGGTGGTGTTGTTGCTAATTATTTTTATTATTGTTGGGTTTTATATTTGCTGCTATTATTCAAGTGATTTCATATTTTTTTGTCTCATCGTATTATTTTAAATATATCTTTTTGTTTTCTTTTTTATTTTCTATCATCCTTCTGGTTATTAAACATTTGTTATCTCATTCATTCATTATCTCTTATGTCAGCTCATTCACTTTTCCCTTTTGTTATTAGTCTGGTTTTTTTTTAATAGTTATTGTTCTTCTTTTTATTATAATTATTCTTTGGTCACTATCTATATTATTACTTTTTGTTGTTTGTTTATTTTTTGCTTTATTTGTTTGCTTTATTTGTATGTTTTAGGTGTCACTCCAATGGCTAGTTTTTAACTATACGAGTGATGCCGAACATAATTTTGTAAAATTATAAATAAATCTGTAATTTTTTTCATTTTTATGGTTAAATAAATGGATAAATATTTCCAAACCCTTCTTTAGGTATATCTACTTGAAGCCCTAACTTTTCTTTCAAGGATGTTCAAGTTTTCTTCTTTGCTTCTTTGACAATTTTACTTACTTGTCTGATCGAGCTTGCCACTTTTGTAAAGGTATTTTATAAGCTAAATAAAGAAGCAATTCAAAAAAGCAGATCCTTGCATGAAGAATGGAAAGTCCAAATGAGAGGGCTTCTGTATTGATTTGCTCTTTTTAAATAAATTTATTAAAATCTTTTGATGTTTGTCCACAAATGTAGCATCTCATAATAGATGTAGTATCAGTTGCAGCGTTGCACACTTTACCATATACCATTTTAAAAAGCAAAGTATGCTTTATTTTTCCAATTTCATTGGGCAACCTTGTTTCCCTAAGATTCATTATTTGGTTTTTTTATGTGTTCTACCTTGTCCATTGTTGTCTTTCAATTCACTAATGAAGCATATTCAAATGGGGCTGCAGAACCTTGGAGAAGAGGTGACTGGGTTTTGCCATATAATTTTTTCCTGTTCACCATCAATTTTAACAATCATTCTCAGAGGTACTAAAGACCTTTGAAAAATATTTGTATCACTGTCGGTATTGTTTTGAAATTTTTGCTTAAATTTTGTTTGTTGTGATCCAACACAGCCCCGTTTTGATAATAAAATTATATTCTTCTGTTCTGCTTCTGAACACTTTTTTACAACCTCAGAGACATACTTATATAAGCGCAATGTGGTGTGGTCAACTAAAACTTGTAGTTGAATTTCCGCTATAGTTTTGGTTACTTGTATCAATTCTTTATCAGGGTAACATTCTTTTTTGGCTTGTTGAATTATTGAGTAGCAGGGGTAAACATTTTTGTTTCTACTTTGAATTAGTTCCCACTGTTTTCTGGTAAAATCGCCTTCTACAAACAGCTCTAGTGCCTCTTAAGAAGTTAATTTATTGACAGTTACTCTTTTTGAAGCAGAGTTAAATACTTATCAGTATTTTTTTGCTCTAGTAGGCATGGCAGTAATTTCTTTAATAAATTTTCTCACTCTGGCTGCATATGTCAACTCATCAACAGACACCTGCTCACGCAGATCCATAGTTTTTCGCCGCTTAATGCAATCACTAAGCTCTATAAATGATTTTGATGGTCGTCCAGGTCTCTGTCAAACATTTATTGACCAATAAGGTAATTCAATATTTGATTTGAGCCATTGTTAATTGTTTTTTATAAAACTGTGTTTATAATTTGCAGCTATCCATCTTTTCTCAAAATCACTTTTAAAGAATTTTAAAATTCTTGTTATAGCACTTTTTTGATTTCTTGGATATTTCATAACTGTTAAAAGCTGTTCTTCCAACAATGACAACTTTTCTTCAAATTTTTTACCTTTATAATTTTTCATTATTTCATATAACTTTCTTCTCATGTTTATAATTTGCAGCTATCCATCTTTTCTTAAAACCACTTTTAAAGAATTTTAAAATTCTTGTTATAGCACTTTTTTGATTTCTTGGATATTTCATAACTGTTAAAAGCTGTTCTTCCAACAATGACAACTTTTCTTCAAATTTTTTACCTTAATAATCTTTCATTATTTCATATAACTTTCTTTAAGTGAACAGCCTTTTTATATTTCAGACAAAACTACAAGATAAATAAAGAAACAATAAATACAAAGCTGAGTAACGGTGTTTGTAACGATCAACAAATAAAACTTATATGTTTGTTTGAGATAACAATAACAATTTAATTTAATATAGTACATACCTTCCTTTTCCATAATTAAAAGTTTTTCAAAACTGAACAAAATGATAAAAATAGCTGGAATAACAAATTGTCATAAATATTTGATTTTTTTTTTATTTTTAAATTCTAACAATAACACCATGTTCTGAATGAAATTGTGACAAAAGAAAAAAAGCAAGTAGAATTTTTTATAACGTAATTTTATTAAACAATATCTAGCTTGAAAATTATAAGGTTAATAAAGTTTTTATTTTAACTTTTTTTTGTGACTTTTGAGTCTATTACAAATACTTTAGTTAAATTTGTATGAAACATTTTTAAAATTGGATCTCAAGAATTTATTTTATGGCTGTTTTAGTACTTTTTACAAGATTGTATTACATAATGGTTTACACGCTATTTTCAAATATATATTTTATTTTAATAGGATTTTTATGTTAACTTTTTTTTGTGACTTTTGAGCATTTTTGTTATACAAATACTCTACTGTGCAATGAGTTAATAAAAGCATTGGTTAAAAAAGTACAAATGTTAAAAAAAAAAATGAAATGGTTTTTTTTTGCATAATTATTTACTTGTTTACATTTACATGGAAACTGATATTTTTAAATTGGTAAAAAAAAAAAAATAATTTAAACCAAGCGTGCATATTTTTAAAACAATCATTAAAAGTAAATTATTCTTTGTTTATTAATGTTTGTTAATGTTCTAAACCTTAAAAAAGATTAAAAATTATTCCGAATGTAATTAAAAACATGATTTAAATAAACTAAGCATTGTTGTCATATATTGTTGTTGTTTTGATTATGTAATGATAATAATCAATTTTTTCGATTTGAGAGTGATCAATATAAAGTGAAATAATCACAAAATAGATCAATAAATAAATAAAAAAGTAAGATGAAAAAAAACTTTTTTACGGTACTTAAAGTTTCATGCCATTTGCGGCACTCATCAGCCATATATTTAAATCAAGAAAAAACCGTTCAAAAATACGATTTAAAAACCGTTACAAAATTTAAAAAAAAAACAATGGAATGAGTTCTGACGTCAAATAATAATAGTAATAATAATGACAATAATAATAATAATAATAATAATATGGAAAAACATCTTTTTTAATCACCAGTGTCATATTGGGAAAGAAGGAATCTGTTTCTATGTCTACACAAGAAACAATCTCACTCCTTTTATTCAATAAATTAGTATTTTTATAATATAGAATTTCATATTTTTTGGTGAGACATAATTTGCAAGACTTGGATGTTGGATTATATGCTTTACATCGCCTGAGAATTTTCCACTTAATTATAGGGACTAAATTAGCTTCTTCTAACTTCCATACATGTTTTGAGAGTTCCGTATCATTTTTGTATTTAGAGATGTTAAATGATTTAACGTGATTAGCGTATCCTAATTTAAAAGAAGTCTCACTAATCCCAATGTAGGATTTTTCATTAGAAGATAAATCAAGATTATCAGTTGTAACAGTTGCTTGATATATAATGTTGCTTAGTAAACATTTATTAAATAACGGACAGAGATTTTTATTATAGCAGTTACAGTCCTGTTGATTAAGGTTTGTATTGTTGCATAAAATGTATTTGTTGTGCGAATTTATAATAGATTTTACACTTGGCATACAACTGTAGCTAACTTTGACTGTGTTCCTGTTAAAGATTTTATGCAGTTTATTATTATTAGGAAAATGTTTGTCAATAAATTTCAAAAAACATTTTCCCACGTTGGTGCTAACTTTTTTACTAAATGGGGGGTTAAACCAAATGATGTTGCGGGCTCTGTTTTGCAGTTGATATTGTTATAGGATTATATGTTAGACTACATTTATAACAAGACTTTAATAAAACTTCATTATATAGAGGAATAGTATTTTGAAATATTTCTTTGTTAGATGAATTTGTAGACAATCTAAGTTCAATCGAACGTGGTATTTGTTTTAATATACTTGGCGGGTGATTTGAGTCAGCATGAATGTAATTTAATGTATTATCAGGTTTGAAATAAGGTTTCAAAGTGCAGTCACTAAGATTTAGAGTCACATTGAGGTAGTTAACAATTTTCAAGTTGCATTGTATAGAAATCCGTAAGCCATTGCATTTAAATATTTCGACAATATGCTTTTTTATTTTTTCCATTTGAGGGCCGCTTTTATTACTAAAAACTGCCAAGCCATCGTCACGGTATAAACCAACCTCAAGCTTGTTATAAAATTTTGAAATTTGAAAAAAAAGAAATATTCCTACCAGCTCACAAACCTCTGCACCGTCGAACGCTCCCATGGAAACATTAAATAAACCACTTGATTGCTTTATCCAAACTT
>NC_088930.1:39630000-39865000 GCF_038396675.1 Hydra vulgaris
AATGAATCTACCAAGCAAGTGTTTTTTGCAAGTGTCCTAGTTTTATCAAAAGTTCCATCAATGAAATAGTTATTCTTACTGCGTCAAAGAAATCCTCATTGTATATTTATTGGTGGTGTTGATACAGTAATAATGACCAGATTGCAGAGTTGTTTAAAAAAGAAGCATATTAATGAAGAACAACTTTTGACTTACAGATCAGATAAAGCTGAGAGATTGAGTTTTTGAGGGGCAAGTTTTTAATACTAAGACGGACTCGAGTGAAGAGGATAATGATAGTAAAGTGACAGTGATAACTTGCTTGCTACTGCTACACAAGCAGGGCAAATGAGAGCGCCCCTACCAAATCTAGCCAGCAAGTAGGAAGGAAGGAAGGAAGCAGATAGATATGGTATATCAGATCAAGCTAATGCATCCCTGGCAAATGCAGTCCTTATTGATGTTGGCATGATTACTAAGGATGATCAGAGTTTGGTTGTTGACAAGAGCAAGGTTTGGTGTGAAAGGCCTAAATTATGGAAGATTTTGTGTAAGGATATGAGGAAAACAAGTGAAAGCATCACAGGCATTTAGTTTAAGACAGAAAAGATAAAACTTTACCAAAAGTTATCAGAAACAATAAGTGCCATAGGGTTGTAACTGTTGAAGAACAAAATATAGAGGTAGAAGGATCAGGTGGGGAGTATCTCATTCATATCACACTGACATCAGGAAAAAGTATCAACATCAGCAGCATTATCTTAGTCATTTCAGAACAAATCAAGTCATTTCCAAATATGGAGTAATCTGCCAAGTTAAACTAGCTCTTGGATTTCCTTGTATGTTACATACAAACAAACCCTTGCAATTTACACATTTGAATAGTGCTACATCTGGTGCTACGAATTTTAGTGGCCCCATTGGAAAGGCACTGCAAACCTGTGAATCAAAACCAATCATTCAGTTCCAACCAATTGAATCCCAAGAGGTTATGCCGATTTTAGATGAAAATGTCTTAGATGACCTGTCATTTGACTAATTGTATCTCTATCACATAATTAATACAAATAAAAGTAGCATTGTGTGGAACTTATTGATTTGGTTACTAAGTGGAACTTATTAATTGGGTTAATGCATCTGAGCCACCATTTACTATGAGCCTATTAATTGAAGAAATTGGCCAATTCAAAGAAATGCCACTATCTGTTAAATATCCTAATCACATAAAATGTTTTGAACACTGTGTAAAACTTGTTACAGAAGCCTCTCATGTAGTTTATGGCTTTGATGCTAAAGACTGTTTTATAAGAGCCCAAGTTCACTCTTGCAGTCTCATGCCACAGTTTGAATCAAAAAAAGATTATGCGTACAACTTTGAAGATTCTATTTAATAAGTATTGTATACTTATCTACTGATACTTGTTTAATTGTGTAACAAGTATGTTCTGTTTAAATAAGGTGAAATACAAGCAATACTCCAACTTTCAGTATTAATGACTTTAGAGCAACTAAAAAAATTTATTTAAAAAAAACTTTTTTTAATAAATTTTTAAAAGTTATTTTTTTAATAATCTTTATTGTTGATATGTTTTTTCTAGAACAATTATTATCTTTAATTTTTTGATGTAGTTTTGTTCCATTTGAGACCCAAGTTAACCTATTTTTGAAGGACTTTATTTTTGGTAATATTAGAGACTTATTAAATGTTGAAAGGTCTTGAACCATTTCTTTAAATATTTTTAATAATAAATTTTTACAATTCATTGTTATTTTTTATATAGACCACATTTAGGCATTTTTTATAAGTGCTGCTTTTTAAACCACTTATATATATATATATATATATATATATATATATATATATATATATATATATATATATATATATATATATATATATATATATATATACACTTCCATAGGTTTACAAAATACTCTCTAGTCAAAAATACTATGGAACATTTTTAAACAGTACTGCTTATGTCAAGTAAGTATTAAAAAAATTTTTGAAAAAATGTCAAAGCATGCAATGTTACAATTTTTTAAGGTTAAAAAAGATTTTTTATGATGTAATAAAAATTTAGCAAAATTTTAACTATTTTAATTAAAAATTTTATATAAATTTTTTTTTAGATGTTTGGTTGATTTGGATCTAGTGAACAAATCTGGTCTGTTTTTTTTTTAACTAGTTTATGATAGACATTTATTTATATTTTATTAACAAGAAATTGTTTAGAATATTTTTTTATAATTTGACTAATATAAAATTTTTGCTTTTATTATTTTATGTTTGTGTGTTGTTTTCATAGATATATATTTATTATTTATTTGTTACTTTAGAGGATGACCAGTCTTTGCATAATGCAGGTAATTGAATTTTATAAGATAGGCTATTGTACTGCTAAATTATTAATACAGCTTTGTTGTCACTTTTATATTATTTTACAACTATGATTTAACTTGATGTTTTATAATCATGGTATAAACTATAAACATGGTGTTTTTTTTTAATTGTTTATTGAAAAAACTAAATTTATATAATAAAATCAAAAATGGATAATTACTTTACAAATGATAGTGTTGAATTAAGTTACAAAAATTATCTTAACAAAATTCAGATTGAATTAGACAATGCAGACTGTTACTTTGTAAAGAGAACAGTAAAGAAACTTGAATTGTTCTAAACATTGCAATTTATAGATCTACTAAAGCTGATTATTTGATAAAAATCAAAAAAAAATCCCTGTTTAATTGTATCAGAACAGGAAAGAGCTAATTTGTATATAGACTACTTAACAGATGCTTCACTTGAGCTAAGAACAAACAGCTTTAATCACCTAAATTATTCCAAATATCTTCCATTTCATAATGTTACTTGAGATTTAAAGTCAGTATCTAATGAATCAATTACACAAATTGTTAATAGTCTTGCTTCAAAAAGTAGTTGTGGTTTGGATCTAATAAGTAATAAGTTAGTTAAACATTGATTATCAGGCTGCGCTCATTTTTAAACAAAAATGATTAATAATTCTATTAGTAATGGATGTTTCTCACAAGAATTGAAGTTAGCTATAATAAAACCTGTTTATAAAATAGAAAATAAAACCATTATGGAAAGTTATAGGCCAATAAGTATATTAACTGCAAAAAAACTGTTATATATCCAATTGAGAAAAATCTTGATGATAATGGAATTATTCGAATTAATCAAAAATGCAATTCAATAGGAAGACTAATAACAAGTTGTGTAATTGATTCATTAGATACTGAATTTAATTTAAAAATTCTCAATATGATAACGGACTATAGAAACCAAAATAAAGTTGTTGCAGTCATTTTACTTGATGTAAAAAGAGCTTTTGATAGTTATGTCATAGTGTTATTTACAACAAACTCAAAAACATAAGTGCCAGTAAAAATGGATCACTTTCAAATGGATCACTTCATATTTAACAAACAGATAGCAGACGGTTGAAATATTGGAAGTTCTACATCGAAAAAAAGACTAGTAAAGTTGGGTGTAAATATATTTAAATACTTTATATAGCTTTAGCTATCACAATGTTAATGTAAACCAAATGGTCTTTGGATCAGGATTATTATTGATGACACAAGGAATATATTAACCAGAGTTAGGATTACAAAAATAAGGGACAAAACAAAAGTAATGGGTAATTTAATATCACCATTACTCATTACTTTCCAAAAAAAGTAATGATTACATTTTCCATTACTTGCCACAAACCAAGTAATCATTACTTTGCCATTACTTTGAAAAAGGTAATCATTACTGTAATCATTACTATACAACTCTATATATATATATATATATATATATATATATATATATATATATATATATATATATATATATATATATATATATATATATATATATATATATATATGATGAAAAGTCAAGGAACATGTATGAGTCCATTGCTTTTTAAAATTTGTTTAAACTAACTTTGTAGCTTGTTGTTATTATACTAGTTGAATAAATTTTTGGGTCAAACTTTTTAATGCTGACGAACCTTGACTAACAGTTGACAAACTTTTTAGTTTTTTGTAAAGTTAGTCAACTAACTTTGTAATCTGCTGTAATTAGTTAAAAAAGTTTTGGCTTTAATAAAAATTGTTAACTAACTTTTTAGTTTGACTAACATTAGTTGAATAACTTTTTACTTATAAATCTTGTAATTATTGTTATATAAACTTTTTTTTTTGGTTATTGTTGTGCAGCTGTAGAGTGCTCTTGTAATAAGCAAGTTTAATTCTCTTGCAATTAACAAGTTGTTTCACATGCAAAAAGCAGATTGTTTCTCTTGCAATAGGCAGGGTGTCTCTCTTGCAATAAGTAGGGTGTTTCTCTTGTAATAAGTAGAGTGTTTCTGCTTTTTGAGAAAGAACATGGTTCTTCAGGCAAAGGTTTTAAGGTTTTTACCATTGCTTTTATTAACTCGTCGTCTCTGTTTGTTTGTTTGTCTGTGAGCATCAAATCTGGCAATCAATTTTTGAGTAACTTCCTGATGATAGATTTTCTTCAAACTTTGCATACATGCTCTTGCTTGATGACAATGCAATATTCAATAATCAGTTTTGTAATGAGACAATTAATTTAGTTAATTTTTATTAAGTTTATTTTTTATATGGGAAGAAGAATAATAATTATTAAAATAAGTATATTGATTGTTTTGATACTTATACGCGTGTTTAGCATATTTGAAGAAGGCGTTGACTTCGTATACGAAATGTCTGTGGTTCGAGACCCTCATCTTCCTGAACTTTTTTGTTTTTTTACACACGCATACATCCGAATGTTAATAAAATAAAACAGTAATATCAGAAAAATTGATTGCAAAATTTGTGTTTTAATAACGTATAAAATCATTGGGTTTTAAAGATTCATTTTTAATTTTACTTGTTGTTTTGAAGTTAGAAGTTACAATTAAGAATTGAGAATTGAGATATAAGAAATGATTTAAATTTGATTAAAAGAAAAAAAAATTAATTCAAAACTAACTAGTTGCTAATCTCCCTGAGTTTTTTATTATTTTTAATTTTGATGAAGAGTTTGTAGTTAGAAATTAACAACTTTATTTACCATATTAATGAAGTTGTTAATTTCTAACTATTATATTTTGTATTAACATTCGAAAGCATATATTTTTTAAATGCTTATAAAGTCTTTGACTAATGTGGAGTGAGTGAGGCAGTATAGTATTCTTTAAATAAAAAGATACAGTTCTATTTTCATATAGCAGTATTTAAAATATTGCTGTTTGAAAAAATGCCATACTTGGTTATATTTAATAATTTTTTTTTTTAATTTATTTTACAATTTAGTTTACAATTTATTTTACAATTTAATTTTATTGCAACCTACCACCTTTAGTTGTTTTTCTTTAATTTGCATGTGACACTTTTCTACTTTTTACATTATTGGAATCATAAAGTTTAATTGTTTTTTAGACAAATTGAAAGTTATGCTCCAGTTATCTATATATTTTTTTAAAATTCACACTTTCAACATAAGTTGAAAATCTTTTTTCTCTTCTTTACCTATAACTTGTTCCAACAAATTGTAATTCTATGTTAAAAACTTAAAAACTTACAAATATAATTATAAGTTCACTTCTTCTAAAATAGAATTAAGGAGACTTTTTTCACAATATCTCACCTTTTTTTTTTTACATTTGACAAGTTTAAATGGAGCTTATTTCAGTTTGAGGCTTGCTGCTGACTTTGTATATTAAAGTTGTTCACTAATTCAATTATGTCAAGCAGATATATAAATATTTTATATGTCAAAGTATCTTTTAAATATTTTTTGCTTTTTTCACTGTTTATTGATATTATAAATTTATAAGTATAATTTATACCAATTAGTTATCCACTTAGTTACACTAATGGTAAAGCTTTCGCTAAATTTTTAAAAAATAATTTATGAACAAAGAAAAGTTTGCAACTTTTTCATTTGGATTGATTTAGATGACAGATCTCGTACTATGTCTGTAGTGTCTAATGCAAGTAATGTATGCTTTTATTTTATAATCTTTAAAAATCAAAAATTTTACTTATTATTTTGAAGTGTCTTTTAAAAATAAATTTATTATATATGGTGTAATTAGCATTCTAGAATAATGCATGATGAGCCACCCTTTATGCAACCATGGACTCCAGACAATGATTTGAGAATTTCAGCTCTTATAGGTCAAGCAAGTGAGTTGTATTTGTTCAAAAAGTAAAAAATATATTTTTTTAAATTTTGTGAACTATTTTATATTTACTTCATTCAACTTATTCTCTTTAATCAAAGTTATAAATTTAGCACTCTTTAACGTTAGCATAAATTAACAAAATTGTAACAAAAAATCAGTAAAACAGTGTGCTTATAAATACAATCTATTTATTAATACAGTGTATTTATTATAAATATTATTATAAATAATATACAGTGTATTTATTTTTATTTTATTGCAATTGTTAAATAAAAGTTAAATTTTATAAAAGTATCTATTTCAAAGATATTTTATATTCTGTTTTAAAAAATCAAAAAAGATTTAAAAAAAAACAAAGTGGAAATGCAAGGATTTGAACTTCAGAATCCTGTGAGCTGAACACTTTGGCCATTAAAACTAAGTTCAGAGCATACATATATGTATGTTTGTAAATATATATTTGTTGGTATATATATATATATATATATATATATATATATATATATATATATATATATATATATATATATATATATATATATATATGTGTGTGTGTGTTTGTGTATGTGTACTTATACACACTTATACAGATTATATCAGTGAACAGAATATATTTGCACTGTGTAAGCCTAAGTTCTAAAATTGTATACTATTGCTTTAAAGGGTTTTGCCAGAGCACTAACAGACATTAGTTTCAAGAATGTGTTGGGTACAATTCTAACAAATATAAACTAAAATTTAATAAATAGATTTGATTCTTTTTTTTAAAACAGATTAAAGTTTGACATGACATTATGTTTACAATCTAGATCTAAAAGGTTCATTAAAAAAAATCAAAACATTTAACTGTATTAGTTATGACAATTTATAGCTAATAAATGTTATATATTCATACAAAAAAAGTTATATGGATATGTAAAAAAGAAATTTTGATTTAGATATAATGAATAATGGAAGCAAATCATATGCTATATATACCATTCATGTGTGTCGTACAACAAGTGAAGGCTCTCGAAACTGGACTGTCATAAGACGGTACTCAGACTTTCATGATTTTCACATGCAGTTAAGAGAAAAGGTTTTACCTAAATTTTCATGTACATAAAAATTTTGAAAAGTAAAAAGTTACTTTCCAAGAATACTACCCTGTAATTTTTATTATCAGTACGAATCGCTGCATTGGCTTCAGTTGCCTGTTAAAAAAAAGTTTGGTAACATGGACCAAGATTTTATTGATAAAAGAAAATACGCTCTTGAAAATTATTTGCAGGCATGATTTGATTGTTAACATTTAAATAATAAAATTTGTATGAATAATTATTTGGTTTTAAAATAAATTTTTAGATATGGTTATGTTATAGAAAAATTTTGAATAAAATTGAAAATTTTGTTTAGCCTTTGCTTGATACAACTTTACTTGCTGAAAATCCAGGCTTGTTTGAGTTGGTTGTTGGTTTCCTTGAGCAAGGAGAGTACTATCCTGGAAAGTCAGCAATGGCCAGAAAGGTTTCTTGTTTAACTATTTAATGAAATAGTGTTTTGTTTAATTATGTTATGTTATGTTTAATATATTTAATAGATTTTTATAACAATTAAGATAAGGGTTCTGGTTTAAGATCAACCCCTCTACCTTCTCTTATTTTCTAATTTTTTAAACGATGTAAAAATTTTCTCACATAGTCTAAGGCCACTTTTTCTGGAAACTGTTTAATGCCACTGTTTAATGTTGTCAGGGTCTATAACTTTATCCCATTCATTGTTCAATTCATTGTCTTTTAATTCAAGCCTAAGTATTATAGAAAAAAAATTAAGATTTAAATAATTCAATATATGATAAAATCAAATCAGGTGTTTATAAGTATTTGTAAATAAGTACTTATTTGTTTTGCAGTTAGTTATCTTTCAACATGAAACTGTAAATTTGTTTGTTTTAACAACTGTTCTTATGCCTCAACAAAATAACAAAAAATACAAAAAAAAATTCAGTATATGAGGAGACATTTTGAACATTGCATTAGCAAAAAAAGTGTAAAGATATTGCTTAGAAATCACATTTTTATTTCTTGACACGTTTTGTAGTTATATACTACATTTTCACATCATCTCTAGCCTTTACTCAACCAGGAGCCTTAAGGCAGTGGATTTTTTTACATGAATTACATGATACCAGTAGCAAGGTGATAGTGATGATCCTGAACCTGATCTGACTTTCACACCATATAGTTACATTTTTAATTTTAAATTTCAAAGCTTTAATAATCTTCTCTGCAAATTGTAAACCAAAAACAGCATAACAATCAAGTAACTCATGTCTTGGTATATTAATAGATTGTAATGGAATTACTTGGGTTTTTGACATTCGAATTATATGGGTCACTTCTTCTGTATCATATATACATTATTGATAAATAACAGCACCATATGCTTCACAAAATGCATCAGTAAAAATGTGTATTAATCTAATTGTAACTGTTGAAGTTGTTTATAATTATGTTTATAAGTTGTTTATAGTATCATGAGTTCGTTGTATAATGAACTTTTTTCTTGGTAACTATAGAAATTATTGTCTAAAGTAAAGTAAGTAAATAAAGTAAGTTATTACATTCATATCATTTTTCTTGACATCTTCTTATAATATTATTGTACTCATCTCCAAGACTTTGGTTTTTTAATTAGATGATTTTTAGTGTGTTTCAATAGATTTAATCCAATTGTTTAGTTATGGTGCAACTGTCCAAGGTAATTTTAGCTCATAATTTCTTTTTTCCAATTTTTAGCAAACTTGTCGCTCTATTATTCATCAATTTCAATTTTCCATAACTTTTTTATTGTGTTGTTGTTTAAATATCTTTTTACTTAAAGTTACTAATACATGTTCATCCAAAGAGTGTGAGCTGGGAAACTGGTTCATCATTTTATTTTAGTTTTTCTAAATGCATACTTTAACTCAACATAATCCATATCAATTAGAATTTCAATATTTAGTTTTAATCCAATATTTATAAATGCAATGTTTCTTAGATGGTTCCACTTTTTTGATGGTTTTTTTTTTTTTTTTTTTTTCACCATCTTTGCTTCCAACAAAGCTGCAAGCAACCACTATCAGAGTTGGAAGTTACTGGAAGAAAAAAAATAAAGTTTATAGAGCAAGATAACAATACACATACGACTTAAAAAATTGCAAATTATATTAATCAGGAAAACAAGATGAATGAAGCAAATTCCCAAGAACTGATGTTCAAGGAAAAAAACTAGTCAATTAAGAGTTTTTGGAGCACTTTAGGAAGAGTTACAGAAACTCGATGAGACTTTATTGAATGATAAGTAGCATGGAATATATTTTAGTAGATGGCACAAAAGATGCTAGCTCTTTAGAACAGTGCCCATTATAGCGTTTGTAGAAAAGAAAAAAGAAGCAACATGGAGATTATTGCCAACCTCATTTTTACTAATTCCGAGAGCTGCGTATATATATATATTTTTTTTTATTTCGAAATTATATATATATATTTTTTATTTCGAAAAGTAGTGACAGCGCGCAAGTCGGTTGGCCTTGCAATACTGCACAAGTTGTTAGTTTTTTTTTCGTCTTCTGTAAAGTTGGTAAAAATGACTTATGTGGTGTTGTTAGCTAAAGAATGATATATATATATATATATATATATATATATATATATATATATATATATATATATATATATATATATATATATTATTCTTATATATTTTTCAGTAAAATCAAATTTTTATATACTTAAATTTAGATTTTTGACCTCAATTTTTTTATTTAATATTGAATTTATATCAAAAAACATTTTTATAACAAGAAATTAATATTCTTATACTTAAAACAAAAATTATCCACTAAATTAGAAAAAATGTCAAAATAGTGTCACCCCCTAATCATTTTTTAAATAATTATTTAAGGGGTGATACACTTTTTTGACTTTTTCTAATTTAGTGGTTAATTTTTGTTTTAAGTATAAGAATATTAATTTCTTGTTATAAAAATGTTTTTTGATATAAATTCAATATTAAAAAAAAATTTGGGTCAAAAATCTAAATTTAAGCATACAAAAATTTGTTTTTATTGAATAATCATCAGGGGGTCATGATTTTTCAATATTTTTTGACATATTTTTTGACATCGTATATATATAGATATTTGTATGTACCTATGTATGTATTAATAAGCTCTTGCTTATGTTTATATTGTATTTAAAAGCAATGTATTGTAACTCTATCTTTTAGATTGATCACATTATCAATCCACTCCAAAATTCAATTTCCAGTGTCTCCAAGTCTGTCAAATCAAAAGCTGATTTTTGGATTAAAAAAAATAACTCAATTACGGTGTGATTTGTTTTTATTTTAAAATTTTCTACGTTTTTATAATATAATTGTTTAATAGTATTTAAACATAAAACATTTTTAAAATCAGAATTTAGACAGAGATACAAACATAGGAAAATTGTCAGATGCATTAGATAGTGAGGTAAATATTTATATTTTTGTTATATTTTTAATTTTATAAAGTACTGAATTATTTAACTTTTAATTGTTATTTTTATGTTAATTTTGCACAGTTTCTTAAATGCAATTGAAAAAAAGTTGAATAATTTTTAATTAAATTTTTTTAAAAAAAAGGATATTTTTTTAATTTTTGCAAAGCTAAGTTTTTTTTAATGAAAAACTTTTTTAAATTAAACCTGAATCATTATTTGGTTGTTTGTTGGTCTTCAGTGCACTATTGCACTCATAACAAGTTGTATAACTACTGTAAGATTTTTTAATTTTATTATTGATTTGGATGTATTAAAGGTCATTATTTGGATGTATTAGTGTACTGTTGCACTTAGAATGAGTTGTATCACTGTTACAATATTTTGTACTTTTATTTTTTTGTAGTCTTTTAGGCCTGTGTATTACTGTGTATTACTGCACTTAGTTAAACAAGTTGTATAACTACTATATGGTTTTTTAGTTTTATTGTTGATTTGGTTGTCCTGTAGATCTTCAGTACAATATTATATTCAGGATGAATCATATCACTATTACAGTTTTTAGTTTATTGTTGATTTAATTAGGTCTTTTGTTGATTTAATTAGGTTGTTAGTGGACTATTGCCCATAGGATAATTGTAGGTTTTTAGAGGACTATTTCTTTCTGGAGAGTTGTAGGCCTTTAGTAGACTATTGTTCTTAGGATAATTCTAGGGACAATAATCTTTAGTATACTACTGCCATTTGGATAATTAAGGGTCTTGGACTATTGCCCTTTAGATAATTGTAAGTCTTTAGCAGGTCTATTGGTATAATGCCCTCTGTGCAAGTTGTATAGCTATCACATTTTTGCTTCATTATTAATTTGTATTAATGTTGTATTGCACTTTATACTATTTATTGAGGTTCTCTTGGAGGTTCGAAATATCAGGAGTTTACTGTATAAGTAAATTTATAGTTATTTGTAAAGTATTAAGTTTAACTTAAAAGTGTTAATGATAAACTTTTATCGTAGGTTGTTGATAACATACCTTTAAGAATATTGTTGTTGTTGATGGACGAAGTATTTGATTTGAAGGAAAGGTAAAATATTTCTTTTGAATTTTAATATCTTAATCTTATAATATATATTATTGAACCTAATGCTGCTGCAGTTACTCATTAGCGTGTATTTGCACAAAATTCATAGTAGCCGTTAATGGCCAGAAAGTGTTGCAGCACTTTTTTAATAAGAAAATGTTAACAAAAGCCTATGCAAATATCTAACTTATGGTGCTAATAAGTTGTAAATAGTGTGAAAAAAAATGTAATGAAATTTTAATAAAAACTTAAATAAAGAAAAAAATTAGTAATCCCATCCCATTTTTTTTTTATAGAAGTTTACAATTTTTGAAATAAGAAGTTATAAAGTTTTGAAGATTATTTGTTAACTCAAAACAAAGACTTTGAAGATTTTTATTTTACTTACTAAAACTTATTGATATAAAATGACTAAATAAAGAACAAATATAAAAATAGTAAGTGTAGTGTGGAAAAATAGTAGTAAATTGTAGTGTGAAATAGACTTACCATGACACATTCTACGGGTCAGATAAGTCCATTATTTGCGCAATTTTTTTAATTTTATTTCCATATATAATGTTCTTTTTCTACAGTTTACTAAAAAATATTGAAGTAAGGAATAAGTATTGAAACAGTCTATGTGGAATAGGCTTAACAAGACCAGTATTTTACAGGTCCTGACAGCTAGTTGTTATTATTATGGGACCAATAAAATATTCATTGCTATCAACGTGATAGCAATGAAAATTTCGTTTATAATAACAAAAATATTATTTGTTATTTTATGATTAGTGAAAAAGTTTAAATGTTTTTTAAATCATTTTATTTCATGCAGGTTTTCTTTCATTTTCATTTCTTCATAAACAATCTTTATCATCTATATAACTTTAAGGAAGAACATATTTAAAATTATTATTTTATTTAAAATAGTTTTTCAAAACTTGATTAATTAAATTCCTTAATTCTAAAAGTTGTGATTATAGGAAACACACTGTGAACCACAGTAATCGTCAGGTTTGAAATCTCCCCACTCAGATTTTATTTTATATATACTTAGTTACATATAGAATAATTAATAATTGATTACTTAAAACCTCTAGTTGAGTGGAAAAATGCATGAAAATCAAAAAATAAAATTGATACTTGTTAGTTATATAAATTATCGGCCATTTTCAACTAAATAACTGTAATTTGTCGGCGGTTTTTGTTTTAAACATTCTCTGGTGCACAAATTCTTAAAGTGTGATTAAATGGAAGTCAGCAATATATGTGCTGTTTGTTTTAAAACCTTTGGTAAAAAGTCATCAAAGCTTCATAAAATAACCAAAGCTATTAAAGAAAAAATAAAAACTTTTATTTGGGATAGCTATGATCAGAGTTTAACCATCCTAAAGTTATTTGTAGCAATTGTTATAAAAACCTTTGTTGTTTAGAAAAAAATGATACAAAATACCTTTATAAGTGGCTAAACAAAATTTCTCAGGTTAGTTATTGCACTGAATTAAAAATTATATTTATGAATAAGCGTTAAATTACTTAAATTTGTTTTGTTTTTTATCAATTTTGTAAAAATAAAGAATTGTATCTCAATGAACCTCCATAAATTTGAAAGAAAAGTTATTTAGGCAGCTTATTTTAGCATTTAAGATGTGTTTCTAAATAATTTGTTATACTATTTATATTACTAGTTTGTATAGTTTTATATATATAGAATAATGGATTTAAGTAGTCATTTTTAATTTACAAGGTCATCGAAATTCAGTTTTGATCTAAACCATAAAAAGTAAATTATTCTGAATTAAGAAATATTTATTTGTTTAGATTAACCGTCAAGTTATGAGAAGAACTTCAGATCTTTTTGAAATATCAAAAGAAAAGAAAATTATTACTTCTGAGTTAAATAAAGAGAAAAATGAAAGGATGTGTTTTAAATGTTGTGGTATTGGTAAGCCAGGAATTATTCACCTTTGTGGGGATGTTCAAGCTGTAAAAAATTTAGTTAATGCAGGATATGTATTGGGATCAGCAAGTACAGAATGTGTTGCTTCAAATATCCTAAAAACTAAAATGCAAAATGAAAACATTTTGCTGGGACTTCGAACAAAAAAAGTAGTCTTGTAAGTTTAAATCAAGTATCTTTCAAAACAATTATGGAGCTTGTAAAATGTTTAGAACTATCCCAGTTTAAAACCAAAAAAATGTGTTCTATATCTAGAAAGAATCTTGGGTTTCAAAGTAGTATTGAAGGAAATATATTTGAAAATTCAATCGTTTAACACTTAATCCATGTTTTTATATACTCATGATATAATAGCAGATTGAATATCACCAATAATTTTTTCTCCAAAGGTGGCTTGCTTTACTGCTTTATTCTTTCTTAAACATTCAATAAATCAAACTTTCCTTAATCAGCAATATCACGAGCAAGAACGTCTAACTTATCTAAAAGTCGGTTGGCATTATTGGCATCAAACCCAATGCCTTGGTAACCTCTAAAAATATATAAATTGAGTTTAATCAATGCTCAAAGCCAGGCCATAGTTTTGATAGTAGATCTTAAATTATTCAATTAAAAGTACTACTACAAAGTTCATAATGCCGGAAGTGGAAAAAAAATAGGGCGTTTTAGGCTGAATTTCAAAATGTCATAATTTTTGAATCGTTTGGATTTGGGAGCTCAAAATTTACTTTTTTTTTTAATATTTATAGGTAGCACTGGTTGAAGTTTGAAAGAAATCTGTGAGACTGAAAAATATCAATTTTTTGTCCCACTTTTACATGGAATCACCCTTATAATTTGAGTTAATATATTGTTGACCCACAATAGTGTCAAAAAGTGTTTCTTCTTAAGTATTTTAATTGCATGTAAGATAAAGTATCAATAAAATTTAATACTATTTATGTAATTCTAAAACTTAGTCTAGATATTTGTTCGCATTAAATTCATTTATTATATTTTGTTATTGTTTTTTGCCTCAACTTTTTTGCTATGTTATCTGTTGGAAAATATAAGTTCAAACACTTTTTTTAATGCATTTATAATATAAGTATTTGCAAGTATAGAGTAAAATTAGGTTAAGACATGTTATAAATTTTTTTTCTTCCTAAAATTGTGTGAAATATATGAACTTCAATGATATCACTTATGTACTGCCCCTCCCCTTTTAATCTAAAGTTAAAATGTGTAAAATTTATATTTATAAATTTATAACCATTTTTACAGAGGTTCTCAATACTCCTTAATTTAACTACTGTTTTATTTCTTAGCAACAAAAAAATTGGGTGTGGGGAGACTTCAAACCTGGTGGTCACTGTGGTTCACACTGTGGTTCACTGTGGTCACAGTGGTTCACTGTGGTCACAGTGGTTCACTGTGGTCACAGTGGTTCACTGTGGTCACAGTGGTTCACTGTGGTCACAGTGGTTCACTGTGGTCACAGTGGTTCACTGTGGTCACAGTGGTTCACTGTGGTCACAGTGGTTCACTGTGGTCACAGTGGTTCACTGTGGTCACAGTGGTTCACACTGTGGGTGTGGGGAGACTTCAAACCTGGTGGTCACTGTGGGTGTGGGGAGACTTCAAACCTGGTGGTCACTGTGGGTGTGGGGAGACTTCAAACCTGGTGGTCACTGTGGTTCACAGCGAGCACCACCTTTTATCTTTTTTGTTTTTTAACATTTAGTTTTTTAAAAAAAAACTTCTTTTTTCAGAAACCAGTGGCTACGCAGGCGCATTGTGTCAATTTTGAGGGAGATAATTAAAGCCACTTTTGGTGATCGAATAAATAGGTATACGGGAAATATTGTTTATATTTTGCTTTATGGTTTTTCATTTTATCATTTTTTAGTTTACTAAATAAAATAAAAATTTGTAAAATAGATTGTTTTTTATATTTAAGGAAAATTGTTGATTGGCTTGATTTTGCAACAAACTCGCCACAAATTGCTGAATACTTGAAACAGTTTAGGTAATGATAATAGACATATCTTTTGTTTTGTTTTGAATTAAATTATTTCAAGTTCATATACCTAATACTAAATAACCAAGGTATAACTCAATACTTAAAAAACTCTTACCAAATCCAATGTGCATGTTAAATCATGTATTTTTAAAACCCTACAAATTCTTGGTATGCTCAAACAACATTTACTTATATAGATTAAAATACAACAACAATATTGTATAGTATTTTTGTAAAAAAATTTAAAACCCTACATTGAATAGCATGTCTCTGTTTGGGTAACTTTTAATGTCCATATAGCTTCGTTTGAATCTATTTAACGCAGAACAATTAGGTGGGTTCCAATTCTAGGTTATAGTTGTGAACAAGTTGAAAGAAATAATTTACCACTGTTAGAGCTTCAAAATCTACTAATATGTTGGAGTATGTTTAGTGTCAAAGTCTACAAGTCACCTAGTAGACCACCTTAACCAAAACATAAATATCAAAGTTAGTATATACTTAAAAATTATTCATTCTATTGACTTAGTCAGTAGTATATATTTCTTACATTTTATCAACTAAACTCATTTTGTGTTGTTACGTGATTTTATTGCAAACTTGTTTGCCACAATACAACTTGTTTAAATAAATATTAAATAAATTAAATTGTTAAAAATATTAATGCTGCAAACGATGTTAAAAATATTTATATAAGACAAAATAGTAGAAAAAACAACAAAGAAATTACTCAACAGTGAATTCTATTAAAAATAGACTTGATTTTTGTTTGCAGAAAAAGTTTGGAAAAATATTTTTCAAAATTATTGTTTATAGTGGGGTACATACCCTGCTTGTATGACTAATATTTATGATGCATTACAATTTGTTAATAATAATGCAAATAGCCATGATAGACTTAACTTTAAATAATAATTTCTTTCATAATAATTTTTAAAGAAAAATGACTTGCATATATATTCATATAATGCAAACAATTCTTGCAAATTGCAGTATATCGGCAGAATGTTTGCCCATGTTGTTGCAATAGTTTTTAGAGCTTGTTTGTTATCTACAAATAGAGATTATTTAGTATCTATAAATCAAAATCATCTATTTTCATTTAACAGTATACTCTTAGGTGTTTAATACACGGTAGGGGACATTGAATAACTTTTAGAAAATTTTTCCACCCACCTAAAGCTTATTAAAAAGACCCTCTCCCATTTACTAATTTTTACTTTTTATCAGCAACAAAAAAAAAATTTCAAAACAAAAACAAAAAAGTCAGAAACTTGTCAACTTTTAAAAAATTTTGTAAATTTCGTATTGTCAAAACTTAGGTTTTCATTTATTTTATACGGTAGTATAAAACTTGTGCATTTTATTGCAAGGGGCACTATAATTAAATTGTTTTATTAATATTTTGTAAAAAGTACCACCCTTTTTTTAAGACCCCATTATTGTCATATCCTTAGATTTTAATTTTTCACAAAAAAAAAACGAAATTATGTGCATATATATGGCATTTATACATAGTTATATATAACATATATGACGTCACAACACAAGATCCTATCAAAGCTTAAGGATGCAAAGGAGTCATAATTTAAGCATTAGAGTAGCAGGCAATATTTTGTCTTTTTTCGGGTTAACAAGGTTAACTTTAATGTTGTTTTATATCTGTTAGTAAATTTATATCTGTTATAAATACTTAGTTATCGTTTTATTATATTTTACTTAAAAGTAAGCTAAAGTGAACTTTTAAAATGAACTTTTTCGAATCTAAAAGGAACCTTCGGTAACAGTAAAGCAAAAATATTATTCAATTTGGTAATATTTTAATAACCTCTTAAAACCAAAAATAAAACATAACTATGTGTTAAGAAACGTCTTAATGTAGCTAACAAATAAATCTTAGTAAAATGTTTTAGTTGCACAAAAGTTTTGCTGTTTTTTTATTATAAAGTCATACAAGGTTGTAGCAATTTTTATTGGGTTGGCAATAATTTTCAGAATTTTTATTGGTTTGGGAATAAAGGTTTGTAGATGCTTTAAGAGTCCTGTGGAGGTTATTTAAACTTTTCTCTGTTAACACTATATCGATTATAACTAGGGAAAGGTCAGCTAAAATTATTATTTGAGGTTTTAATCGGTTCTAACCTGCACTTTGACTCGTCAAACATAAAGTTATTTTTATCCAATTTGTTTCTTTTTAAGAAGCACTTAAAACTCTTAATAAACAATTCATCATTTTTTAAATAACACAATATTTTATATTCTTGACATGCTTCATGTTAAGATACAACATTTTTAAAACTTTGGAGAGTAACTTTAAAATTTAAGACGATTTTTAACAGTCTGTATTTATCAATATTTTCAAAAATCTTAAAAACATACCTAAAGAAGATCGAGGATACTTTAAGGTACCTGACGAGAATACTAGAAATATTTTATTAACGAAATAAAATTTTATATATATATGGTATTTATATATGTGTGTGTGTGTGTTCAGTATGCAAAAAAAGTAATCACTAAAAATACTTAAAAAAAAAAAAAATAGTTAAAAAATACTTAAAAAAAACTAAATGTTTTAAAGATTGCATCAAAAAATGAATCGTTGGTTAAAATATTTGAAATTTTTTTCTAGATATTTTGTATTGTTTTATAAATCTCTTTGTGTATTGGTGAATATATTGCTTTTCAAACCTATTGAGTTTTACGCAATTGATCTGATGCATAAAATTTACTGCAAAAAAAGTAGTTGTACACTAAGAAACATGATCGGATTGGAACCATTGCTAGTGTGGCTAGCAGAGGACCAAAACGCAAGATCACCACTGCAATTGATTGCAATATCAGTTTGCAAAAAAGCGCACATTTTGTGCTCAGATGAGTCAAAATACAATCTAGGCTCATCGGTCAAGAGAGTGTGGCAAAAAAAAGGAGAAGCTTATAATTTGAGTTGTTTGCAAGGTAGTGTAAAGCACGGATAAAGAAATGTGATGGTTTGGGTAGTATGAGTTGGAAAGGAGAGGGAAATTGATATTTATTGATGACAAATTGGATGCTTCAATGTATTGTGAAATTCTAGATGTATATTTTAGATGTATATATACATTTATAAATATATGTATATTTATGTATATATACACTAAAAGCTTAAACAGATATATAATACACCGCTTAAACAGGTATGAAGATAATGTATTTATTTATCCTACATCCCCATATACATAATCCACATATACATACATATACAGTAGCGTGCAAAAGTAACCGGACAAGAACATAACTTTTGAATGAAAAGTCCAATTTCTTTCAAATTTTCACTGAAATGTCAAAAAATTGATTACAAATCTAAAAACAAATGAATTTTTACTAAATCTAAGCAATTTAATCTTAAAAATTCATTTAATTAAAATATGCGCATGCAAAAGTATCTGGACAAAAAAAAAACTTGAATAAGATTTTTTTTTTAAACATTTTTTTCAATTGAAAATGCTTTATTTTAAAGTATTGCTTTAGTACTTTGTCGGGAAGCCCTTAGCATTAATTACTGCTTGTTAGTTTTTACTGTTGGTAGCTGGTATTTAGGAGCGTTTTTATGGCCTTTCGGTCGACGGACATATCTAATATTATCAGATCCAAATAACATAAACTTAAATTCATCACTAAAAACTACTTTCAATCACTGTTTTCTTGCCCAAATCAAATGTTCATTAGCTTATCTTAAGCGTGCTTTTCGATTCTTTATAAAAATAAAAAGTTTCTTTGTAGGACGTCTTCTAAGTAGGTTTGCAGACCTCAAAAGACGTTTGATTTTGTTAATACCACATTTTTCATTATAAAGTTCTTTAATTTCAGCATTTACCATGACAGCATTTTGCGTGGAACATTTTTCAGGGCTCGAGGAAGGATATTTCAGCAGGATAATGACTCAAAAGACACTTCAACCCTTATAAAAGACTTTTTCAAAAACAAAAAAATTCAATTAATGGAATTGACATAGCAAAGTCCTGACCTTAATTCTATTGAACATCTATGGAAACAAATAGATTGACGAATTTCAGGTTGAAAATCAGCAAGTAAATTTGATTTATTGAATATCCTAAAACAAGAATGGCGAAAAATCAAAATTATTGTTATTATGAAGCTGGTGGACTCAATTCCTTGTCACTGTCAAGCGTTAATTAATGCTAAGGGCTTCCCGACAAAGTACTAAAGCAATTTTCAATTTTAAAAATGTTAAAAAAAAAATCTAATTCAATTTTTTTTTTCTGTCCGGATACTTTTGCACGCGGAAATTTTAATTAAATGAACTTTTAAGATTAAATTGCTTATATTTAGTAATAATTCATTTGTTTTTAGATTTGTAATCAATTTTTTGACATTTCAGTGAAAATTTGAAAGAAATTGGACTTTTCATTCAAAAGTTATCTCAAGTTATGCTCTTGTCCGGTTACTTTTGCACGCTACTGTATATCCTACATCCACATACATATATATGCATTTATATATAGTTAGACATATGCATACATACATACATACATACATACATACATACATACATACATACATACATACATACATACATACATACATAAAAAAACGCTCGTTACAGTAGGTGCATTAAAGTACAATACAAAACACATTACATTTTATGGCATAGTAACATTTATTTAATTACACAATGAGTGAAATTATAATATATTTTATTATGCCGTTAAAAAATATCAAATAAAAGTAAAATAACGTATTAATAATTATTTATTATTTAGCATACTTAGCTTATTTAGCATAAAAGTGAACTAGTTTGTTACATATAAAACTAATCATAAGTAGGTATTTAAATTGTTGTTAATAAGAAAACGCTCAACAACCTTGTTTTTAAAAAAAATTTATAGCAATTTTACCTGTCGGAGATTTTTTACAGTTAACCATCTTTTTTTTATTTGATTTGACCGAAATGAGTCGAAATATACATGATATATATATATATATATATATATATATATATATATATATATATATATATATATATATATATATATATATATATATATATATATATATATATATATATATATATGTATATATATATATATATACAATGGCGGCACAAAGTAAGGACAAATCCGACAGAATCTAGCATTTTTTACATTTAAGAGATTTTTAGAGATGTATGTTTTCTTATCTAAATTATTGAACACTACATACAGAGTAAACACATATGTAAAATAAACTTTGTTTTAATAATATTTGGTATGGTATCCACGAGCTTTAATCACACACCTCATACGGCTAGGCATTGAGGCAAAAAGACCATCGATTGTTGTCTGTGGGAGATTGTTCCACGCGCCTTGTAACAATACCCACAGGTCATCCAAATTGGATGGTTTCTTTCTCTCAATGCTCTTAGACATGACACTCCATAAATTCTCGATGGGGTTCATGTCTGGACTCTGAGCAGGCCAGTCGAGTACGTCCACTCCATTTTGATAAAGGAAATTGGTTACCTTCTTTGCTTTATGACATGGCGCTTTGTCATGCTGGAAGATAAACCGATTTCCTTGTTCAAACAGAGTATCAGCAGATGGTAGCATTGAGTCCTGAAGCACCCCAATGTATTGGCCTTGGTTCATGGACCCAATGCACCGATACAACTGCCCTACCCTGTGTCCAGACATGCACCCCCATATCATAACACTACCACCGCCATGTTTCACAGTTTGAGCAATACAGTCTTTCTTAAACTTTTCACCAACTCTTCTTCTAACAATCAGTCTCTTTGCCCCACGGAATAGTTGAAATAAACTTTCATCGGAAAAAACAACGTTTTTCCAGTCCTCGATAGTCCAGTCTTTGTGCTCCCTGGCAAAGACCAACCGTTGCCGGACATTGGCGGCAGAGAGCAAAGGTTTCTTTGCTGCCACACACCCTCTTAATCAGGCTTTTTGTAGTCTCTTCCGCACAGTTCTGGAGGCCAAATTAACTCCATGTTCCTCCGACAGTCTCCGGCTTAGTTGTGGTGCAGTCAGGCGACGATCCTGAAGTGACATGCGGACCAGCACCCAATGGGTATGAGCCGTCGTCTTCTTTGGCCTTCCGGAACGTGCCTTGTCTGCTGTAGAACCTGAATTCTGATATTTCTCAACAATTTTCCTGATGCCGCTTGCAGTAGAACCAAGAATTGTTGCAATTTTACTATAATTTTCACCATTTTCTGCCATGAAAACAGCACGGAGGCGCTCTTCCTGGGACAAGCGACGATATTTTTCTACAACAAAAAATACTGATATTAGATCATTAAATTAAACTAAAACAGACAAAAAAATATTAATACTGATAGTGAAGCTGTCAAAATGGAAGCAGATGCTAATAAAACACAAAAAAGTTGGCTAAAGTAAAAAAACTTGGTGGAGAATACCTTAAAACTCAATAGTTACCCTTGACTGCTGGTTCTCAGTAACCATATCGGGCTTTAGATGACCTTAAATGACCTTAAATGACCTTAAATGGTATATACTGACTCAATATGTGATTGGTAATACAATGAACACATATTTTCTACCAATTAATAATGATGACATTAATATCACAATGAAGGCACATCACTTACCTCTACTGTCTTGTTTCCTATGCTTAAAATATGATAAACAACTTTCCAATATGTTATATTAATTTATCTAAAAAAACATGTGCTTGCTGCTAAGGTAAACAGGAAGTGCAACGGTATTGACGTGTCAACACAACAGAGATCAATAAATGTAGCTATGACGCTTTCATCTGGTAATTATTTGGACAAAATTTGCAGTTGATTTAATTTTTGCTGTATTTGTCCTTACTTCGTGCCGCCACTGTATATATATATTATTATTATTATTATTAATATTATTATTATTGTTTCTTGGTATTACCTTTTTTTTTTTCTTAATTTTTTTTTTAATGTAAATCAATTTACATAATTTAGGGATGCTTACTGGCCAGGTGGCGTACTTGCCGAGGCTACGCCGGAAAGAGACATAGATACAAGGAGAAAAATGAGAATGGTAACAAAAGCTAAGATGCTTGGTAGCATACCAGGTGCGATATTTTATTAGAGTTTCGAGTTTTTTCAATATGAGTTATTTAAAATAATTATACATTTGCTTTTAAGATGAGCTCCGTAGATTTTTGGGATCTGAAGCAGTTCGTGAAGGTACCAGCAGGTGAAATCTTTTGTTTACAATTGCTTGTTTGATTTTTTGTCTGTTTTTATTCATTTATCTTATTTTTATTAAAGTAAAATTTTCATTCAGTTGTTTGACTGTTTAAGTATTCGAAATATTTCTATTTTAGAGTGTTCGAAATGTTTCAACATAGCAATCTAAATAAACGCTTATTTTACGTCTGCTTTGAAGCTTTGGTTGAAGAGATATTTGTTGATAACAAGTTCGGTGAAATCTTCAAAAGAATTCATAAAAAGAAAACAACCGAATAAATTCGATTTTTTTTAATACAAATCTTTAAAAAAAAACAACTGAACAAGTAAAACTTTTTATATGGATTCATGAAAAGAAAATTGCCAAATCATAGTCAACATTTTAAAAAACTATTTATTTTTTCAATTAATTTATTTTTTTATGTTAAATGTACATAATTATTTGTGTTAGACATTTTATTTTATGTTAAATTAGCCCAAAAACAATCCAGTTAAAACAAAGAATAAAACAAGCATAAAAAAATAAAGTATAAGACTACGAAATACGAGGTAGTAATCATATTGGTTATTTATTGAAGCCTTTTTTTTTTGAGAGGGCATATCCATAAAGTACTAGGGTGTTCTAAAAAAAACAGCATATCTAAAAGTCTTTATGTTTTCTCGTAACAACATTGTAACTCTTTAGTAACAATTTCCGTATGAGTCGTCACAAAATCACTGACCCCTTTCCCCCTCCTAAAGCGTGACGTAATTTATGAACCCCTAAGCAGTTTTTTGTATTAGTTACCACCTTTGTCACTCATTACAACATTAGAAAGTGTCGTGATTTCTGCAGGTGCATCATTAATGAGGCTTCCCCAAGAATCCCTAATTTAGGCAAAAACCATGCATTCTAGTCTCATCATTTTTAAACTACTGATACTAAGCATCTTTGATTATAAGCTCAGATACAGAGTCGCTTTTTGACTTTTTTCTTCCGATTCCCATATTTTACTTGCTAAAAAACATTCTTGGTTTGTGCTATTTTAGTTCCTGTAGGGTCATTATCTTTATCTACCAAAATACACTTAAAAGCTTTCACTTAGTGTAGTGCGGTGCCCTTAAAACTAGAACAACAACCTCATATTTTCTTATCCTTTTTTCCTCCGAATAAAAAGCAGCAAGATCAGGTTTTATAAAGTTTCACAATCTTAAAAACAGGCAAAATAAATGATAATAAAACCGATCTCAGCAACTTTACTTTTATTTATTCCAGTATGGAGCATAAGAAAGAGAAGATAAGGGAGCATAAGAAAGAGAAAGTAAGAAGCATAAGAAAGAGAAAACTGATCTCAATAACTTTACTTTTATTCGAGTCTGTATAAGTAAGCCCAAGTTGAAAGAACTAATCTGAAAAAAGTTTAGATATTTTTGAAAACAAACTAAATGTAAATGGCTTAGTTATTGAAAAACTATAAAATAAAACCGGAAATACTAGAAAATAAAACTCGATGAATTGCTATGAAACATCTGAACAATAAATATAAAGTAAAAATAATTAGTATTTTTATGTTATCTTTATTGTTATTTTTATACATGTTGAGTTTTTATTAATGAGGATTTTTCTCTTGACACCTTAATCATTTAAAAAAAAAATGAAAATTCATGACTGTTTATGATAAATTATTCCAAAAAGAGTTTAGAAAAATTACATAATAGCATTTAAAGATTATTTTATGTTTTAAATTATTGTTTGTTTTTTTTGTCGTTAATGTTAAAATAACGACTTAAAAATTGAGTAAAAAAAAAATAATGTTTTTGATGTGTGAACACACTGAATCTAATAGATGACGCTGATACAAAATTAACTTTTTTTGAAGACGTTTCTTTAGAAAAACAGTGCTTCAAAGTTTACGAGGTTACAAATTTTTTTAATTCTTTATCATCTTTTTCGTGGTTGTTGTTAAATTTATGTATCAGACGCATGAACAAAATCTTTGAAATTTAAAAATTTACCGTAAATAGTTTAAATGCGCTCGAACCACTGCGGCTGCACAGTGGGCCAGAATGCACTTTTACTGGACAAAATTCATAACTAATTTAATATTAGAGCTATATTCACTAAAATTAGTATGAGTACTAATATGATGTCTGCGCTTTTTATGAAGGTAACATTTTTTTATTTCGTTGCTATGGATACCTTTATTTTGCTTAGCAACAACCTACTTTTGTTATCTGCAGATATTTTATAAGTGCTATATTCACTAAATTTGGCATGAGTACCAATATGAGATCACACTTCTTACAAAAATGATAATTTTTTAAATTTAGTTGTTATGGATACTTATATTGCTTAGTTACCGGATACTTTCCTTAGTTACAAAGTGGTAAATTGATATTTGAATATCTTATCGGATTTTTGACCCACCTATATTGAATAAAAATTGAGTATTTAGGTAAATAATGTTTTAGGAATAATAAAAGCAAAAAATAGTGCAAGAAAACGTTATCAATTTTAAATTACATCAAAAAATTATAAAACAATAATATCGTTTGAAGATTGTTTAAGTAATTGTAAAACATCTGAAGGAAATGCTTTATGATTTGTTTGGTGTGATGTTGATTTACGCAATGATGAAATAACAGGATCACTGGAAACTAGGAGTCTATTGATAAGATCAGTATTTGTTGCTTTTCTGGATGTTTTTCGGCTGAAATTTTCGCGATAAGATTTAAAGTCTTTATTTCTAGCCTCTTGAGCTTCCTCTGACATAAGTCCGATGGGTAATGTAAGGCTTTTAATTATGTCATGTCCATGTATCAATACTTTGTGAACTGATTGAGCCATGTAATACCATGGATAAAGGGACACATATAGTCTAAAAGTGTCAAAACAATAATCCTTGAACTTTAGGCAGTCTATTTCATATCCTGAAGAGAGCGTTACCAAGATAATGTAAAATCTGAATATAAGGTTTTGGTCAATACGCAGAATTTCAGCTGTTTGTTCATATGCTGCAAAAGCACGCCTTGAGGTATTGCCATCATTACTTGTTCCAGAACCAGCACTTTTAGGGAAATCAACAACAAGTCCCATTTTGTTCATAAAATCAGTCTGAATCTTTTGTTTAGCTACAGATGCCTTTTCTTTGTGTTCTTTAGATCTTGCTTGCCACTTTCTTGTTTCTTTTTTATATGCAATGTGCAATAACATCTCAAAAAATCGAATCCATGCATGAAGACTGGAAAGACCATATTTGAACTCTCTGTTAGTATAATCTATATTAAGGATATCAAGGCTATTCATATTTTTTGGAGAGACACCACACACTGAACAGCATTGGTATGAGTTATTTTTTTCAGATAATATTGTTTGAACCTTCCCATCAATCATTGTAAGTTCAATAATACAATTCACTTCAATAGAAGATCCGCAAACCTCTAATAAAATCATACCCAAGCTTTCTATCTCACTTTTAATGTACTGATCTTCTTCAATCACAGATTCCTTGGATTCCATTTTGTATGCAAATCTTATGGGTCTACAATAGGCTGTGGAGGACGACTTTTGATTTCTCCAAATAGGCACCTTTTCGTTGCTGTTGTTAAATCCAGTCAAATCCAATGGGACAAGACAAGTAATAAATAATGATTCTTCACGCTTTAAATCTCTGTTAATGTCGGGTTCTGATAAAACTTGTTTATAAATGCTTTGGCCAGTAGCACCATCAAAACCAGCCTTACACGTTAGTGTCATTGTTTTTATTGCTTTGTCGTTCAATATCAAGTGCCTTAGCACAGGTTCCTGAACTGCACAGATTCTTTGCAAAGTATGAGTCATTAAATCTTTTAAAGGAACTGAAGCTGAATAGTCCTCCACTGTTATGTTTGCAGGATAACATTTCAATTTTGCATCTCTGACATCATTGTAAGCGGGGTAGATGTTATATTCTTTCTCCAAGGCTCCGCTTCTAATCAATTGATAGGAAGCTTTTGTCAGACTTGCATCAATTATTAAAGCCAGTGCTTCGTCTGCTGAATATTTAGTTGCTTTATCTGTATTTGATATATTTAAAACATTCTTGGCAGCAATAACAACAGATTCATCTCTAAATTTTTTATTAGCAGCAAAAAATAATTCATTGGGTGAATGAGATTCAATTAAACAAGATACACGCCGTTTTTTAGTTTTATTAGAACTATCATCAAATGCAACTGGTTTTCGACCACGTCTACTTGCAGTTGGTTCATTGTCTTTTTTTCTGACAATTAAATATTCATTAAGCCAGTTCACAAACTTCTTTTCAAAATTTTTCACAGTATTGTTTGCAGATTTCCAATTTTTTTTATACAAGTAAACAAATCGTTGAACAGCATGTCTAAAATCAACGTCTTTGAAATCAGCAAATTTTGGCTGAATAAATTTTAATATATCTTCAGTAATATTTTGTTTTGAAATACTAAGATTGTTTTTTTGGAAAAAATTATGAATGTCTAAGTTTAACAAAACCATATCTAAATAATTATTGTAACAAGTATTTTGTATTTAAAAGTAAAATGTTATAATATATATGCCGCCTGGACTACTAATACTTGTTAGTAATTAAGTTACTACAAGTGTTAGTAATTAAAATTAAAAGTAATTAAATTACTGTCAGTGTTAGTAATTAAATTACTAACAACTACCGAAAATATGTTGTTGCTATGTTATGCAAAGTAAGGCATCCATAGTAACCAAAAAAAGTTAACCTCATAAGAATTCTGAATCTCATTTTAATACATACCCCCAATATTGTGTATTTAGCGCAAGTAAAATACTGTTAAAACAACGTTAATGTAAAAATGAGTTGTTGCTATGCAAAATTTAGTACCATAGCAACCAAGTTAAAACATACATAAAATCTGAACGGGGATTTAAGGGGACGAGCAATCAATTAAAACTCGATTGAAGCATCATATAGCTCAAATAAATATAAGACAACACATGGCAAATTGTGGTAATTATTAGTTATTGTGCGGCAAAAAATAAGTTTCTTAAGAATTTTTTTTTTTTAATCTGTGATTTTCAAAGTATAACTGAGATAACATGCTATGACAAATTTATTTCACACATTGGTTTTTCTTATCTCTAATTACTCTAGAATAACATGTACTAATTTTTTGTTTCAAAAACGTAGATGTAATTGAAATATAACACAACGTTGATGTCACCGTTAATTACTTATTTATAATTTTTTTATTTTTTTATTTTATCTCAATATTCAAATGCTTAGAGTCCTGGTAACTAAGGGATTTAATATAAATAAATTATCAATAGATTTCTCCTAATATATGTAGATACTAAAATTAAATAGGTTTTCAAGATTAGACAACTAAAATTTTTCCCATTTTGTCCACCTACTGGCCCACTGTGGGCTGTAGCGCAGTGGTTAGAACGCTTG
The DNA here is from genome assembly GCF_038396675.1 of Hydra vulgaris. Taxonomy (NCBI): domain Eukaryota; kingdom Metazoa; phylum Cnidaria; class Hydrozoa; order Anthoathecata; family Hydridae; genus Hydra; species Hydra vulgaris. The sequence continues at coordinate 39,658,330 of NC_088930.1, forward strand.
CTAAATAAGCAGGAGATCGAGGTTCGAAACGAGCTCTGAACAAATTTTCGCGCCGCGGTAAGGAAGGAGGCGTGAACTCCTGGTTAAATGTACTTCCGCGGTGTTCTGTGACGAGACCGTAAGGACCTCTTGGAGCACCTAAAAAAAAATAAAAATAAACAAGTTTAGTATAGTCTAACAAAAATTTAATGGCATAGGGACACGATAAGTTCAAATTTTTAGTTATCAGGGTACCTATATGGTTTTTTGGCGGCGTTACCGCCAAAAAAAAGGAAAATGAAAGTTTCGTGAATATTTAGTGTTCTTCTAAAGTTCTGGTTGTAGGGTATAGTTTTAGTTTAAGAAGAATGGTGTGCAATCATAATTGGGGATTGTAGGGCAATTTTCTTTCAAAAAAAACCTGGTAAAAGTTATAAATAATTATTGGCATTAAATTACCTTTATTGTCAACGCTTGTAAAATTTTTATAATTCTATAGAGAGTTTAGTTGTTGAAAATAATCCGTCTGCGGTTGATTGCATGTTTTCATAATTGGAAAAATGTCTGAAAAGTTCTTTTCTGAAAAAAGGCTAAAATGTATCAAGAATTATGAAGAACAAAAAATTTAAGTTTTTTTTGTGAACTGTTTTGTAAATATTTTGAGTAACAATTTTAATTTATACGTCACGTCAAAATTTAACTTTATAAAACTCAAATATCATATATTTTCTTAAATTTATGTAACTGCTTGCATTTGCACGTGCACATTTATGCATGACATAATTGTTTTTGTAGGATTTGCGAATGACATTTCGCACGTGCACATTTTTGAACGAAATAATTTTTTTTTTCGGTAGAATTTGTCTTCATAAGCCTTTTTTTTTCTTTCTATATTTGCATTACAATCTAGCACCTAATAATTCTGACGAGCAAACATCTAAATAATAAAAAAAAATTTGACCAACAACAAAGTTCTAAAAACAGAAACCTTTTGCTCTCTCATTTGCCGTGGTTGTTTAGACTCTTGTCTGGTATTTGCAAATGGCAACGTCATAGTTATCATGCAACAGAAGTTTCAATTTTTTTAAAGCTGCAAAAGCTACACATTTGCTATTCAATTGAAAAGGAGTCATCTGAACATCATCCAAGTAACTCCCTTTCGATTATAAAGAAAATGCATACGTTAAAAGTATTCTCTTCACATTTATTGAACGATGGTAAAGTGTTTCAAATCTAACTATATTAAGATTATGGCTATGATCACCATCACAAATGATGTGATCACCATCATAAATGATGTGATCACCATCACAAATAGTATAATCACCATTATAAGTATATGTTTACCATCACAAAAAGTGTTTTTGTCATACAACAAGCAAAAGGTTTCTCTCTTTGTAAAATTTGTAGTTACCTGAAAAGGTGTAGATGTGATTTTTAAAAATTTTCAAGTGATTGATGATTTCTTTAAAAAAAAGTTTTAAAACAGTATCATTTTTTATACTTCATTGACTGTTTCAGCCAGTGAATGAATAATTGACTAAAAGAGATTTGCTGCTTGTCTCACTGAGTTTGTATGATATCTTATTTAGATGCAGTTGTGCTGCTTTTGCAGCTTGGAAAAAAGTTCAAACTTCTGCTGCATGTTAACAATAACATTTCCATTTGGAAATTGTAAAAAAACAAGATGATATACGTCATAATCTGTCATACAATACTGATACATTTGCAAACAGTATAAAAGCACATATAAATAATCAAGATGTGTGGTATCATCATTTTAAAAGTTTTCTTTAAAGAGACTTTTGAGAAGAAAAAACTAATCCTTTTTCAATTCCATTTCTGATAATATTTTTGATGCAATTCTTAAAAAAAAAAAAAGAATTGTTTTTACATTTATACACTAAAAATAAAAACAATTCTTTATTATTTTCAGTATTTTCCAAAATTTTTAGGTTAGTCTCAAAATATTTGGCTGCTCTCCGGTAAATGAATTGACATTCAAACCATCTCTAACTGTTGGCGGAATACATCAGGCGGGAAAGTAGTAATTTTATCTACCTTGTTGCTTTTATGACATTAATAAAAAAATGTCTAGAGATCATACATTTTGTAAAAATTCAACTTTCTGTAGCTAAACCATGTGGGTAGGTAAGTTGACGATTCGTTGCAAAAATAACTTTTTTCAAAATCGCTCTTAGCTTTTCAGAAAAAAGAGCTTTTTACTAAACAGATTAATATGGTTTTTAAAATTTTTTTTAATATGGTTAATATAATATAATATATATATCTACGACAGATTAATAGATTAATATAGTTCTTAAAATCAAAACTAACAACTGCAATCTGAAAAACATCTTTTGTCATCTGGGTCATAAATTCTTGGCGAGTCCTTCAACTTTTTAACTCATGCGTTTTTTTGCTAGGAATTGAGAAAAGTGTCAATTGATTATGATAATAGTCCATTTTCTATTTTTGAATAATAAATAATCGTTGTACTGAAATATTTTTATAATTGAATTTGTCTACTTGATGTATGTTTACACAATATTTCATTCTTACCAAAATTACCAGATCTACAAACTGTTTCAAATCGTAAAAATTTAACAAATTTTACAAGAGCAGTAGCTTATTGGTTAAATTTTTTACCCATTTAAATCAAACCAAATCAAATCATATCAAATCAATATATATTTTCACTTTAATAATAACTGTATACATATACAATCGTGCGGGACATTTACAAACAGTTAATAAACTGATGACGTTTAAAGACCTATGATTGTATAAATTATAGCCTAATAATAATAATGATAATAATAATAAGTAATAATTATAACAATAATAGTAATAAATAGTAATAATAATATTAAATACAGTAATATAAAAAAGTACAATCTGTATATATATTTTACTATATAGATATATATTTTACTATATATTTATCTATATATATAATAGTGATAGTCATTAATAATAATGCAAAATAAAAAATATAAAAATTATAATAATATCAATAACAAAAAATATAACAGGTAAAAAAAAGGAAAGAAAATTGAAAGAAGTTTAACGACTTGGAAGGAAAAGTCAAAGAAGGAGAAGTCCGAGGAGAGTTTTGTTATGTACCAGAATTTTTTAAGCATAGTATTTTATAAGGAAATAGAATTATTGAATATGCATTAAAGTATAATAAAAAGAATTAAAAAAAAAATTGTTATAAAGAATTAAGCAAGGCGATTGCATAGAAAATAGTTTATTGTTTATTTATTACATGTTACATGGTTTAGTAACAATGCCACAAATTTTAGAGCCATATAAACTTTACAGGATGATAAAAATAAGGGTATTTGGTTGTGAATAGCTTGGGGGTGATTGCATAACTGATAGTTCATTGATCATTTTTATTGAGGATAAACTTTTTTACGTGGGTTATGAAGGCATTTCTATTTGTCATTTTGGAGAAGATTTTTTTAGTTTCAACAGAAAGAGAGTTCCAACAGTGAATTGATTGATACTTGATTGACTTTATGCCATACTTATGTGTTTGTTTTAAAGGCATAGAGAGACTACAATAAGATACAGACCTAAGTTTATAACTATGAATATCATTTGTGAATTCAAAGTAGCTAGTGAAGCAGCTGGGAGTACTATTGTGGACAATGTCCTATATTCTCCAGACCTATAAAACATTCTCCAGACCTACAAAACGTTACCATACAAGAAAATTTTAATATTAGAGATTTACCCTTGCTTGAAACTCCACTAAGGTTCGTACACTAAGGTTCGTACACTAAGGTTCGTACACTAAGGTTTGTGGCTAAACTACTTTTACAATTATTTTACCAATTGTTAGATACACCTTTTTTTTTTTACAATTATTTTACCAATTGTTAGATACACCTTTTAAAATTTCTTTTGACAAAACTTTGGAAAACAAGACTCTGATAAGCACCAGTGACAGTGTGCTTATTTCTAAAAAAGATTGTTACATTTTTATTAGAATTAAGAAAACAATATTATTTTTACGGGGCATGGTGGTAACTCAAAACCTTTGTATATTTGTACTACAGTCAAAACAATGTTTGTACCTCTGTCAAATAAATATTTTTAGCGCTGTCAAATAAAGATTGGGCAACATCTCCATGATCCACATCTCTATGATCAAGATATTAATTAAAAAAATTCTGCTAAATTAAAAAAAACTTGTAAAAATTACACGTAATAAAACAAATGAAGACTATTTTGACTATTTAAAATGTAACAATTTATCAATTGTTTATATAGATATATTATAAATATTGATATAAATATTTTTAAAAACATAAATATAAAAGGTTAGAAAAAGCTTGTAAAGACTAAAGCATGTCATTTTATATAATGCTTTGATAAGTTTATCAATGTCAAAATGTTATAGTTACAGATCGAAATGTTATAATTACAGATCGAAATGCCATAGTTACAGATCGAAACGTTGTAACTACAGATCGAAATGTCATAGTTACAGATCGAAATGTTATAATTACAGATCAAAATGAAACTTTAAATGAAACTTTAAAAAAAAACTATTGTTGTAACATTCTTTTTGTAGTTTTTTCAAATATTGATGCAGCTTTTTATCGTAATGGTAACATTTTTAAAAGACTAATTTTCGTGTGTTTGTGTGCGTATGCGCGTGGGTGTGCAAATGTGTTTTGATTAAATCTATTTTATAAAATTTTTTTAATCAAGAAAAAATATTTGCAGTTTGTTGTTCTTTAAATCAGCGGCAGCAACACTACCGTCGGATAGAACGCAGATACCGTGAATATCATTTAAATCTCCGTCGTTTCCACCATTTGATTCAAAAGATGAGTGAACTTCAGAGTCATTCTGGATTACCTGTATTCTATGATTGTCTCTATCTGCTACAATCAGTCTACTTTTTATATCCACGGCAATACCTGTTGGATGTAAAAACTCGCCTTCTTTTTTCCCTTTTGAACCAATGCTATTCAGAAATATTCCTTCTGAGTCATATTTCTAAAATTTAATACTTTTTAAATATTTTTAAAATTTAATTTAATAAAATAAAAGTATTCATGCTTCACTAATCTTTTCAATTTTATTTTTTTTGAATTTAAAAATGTTTTTTTTTTTCTAACCTGTATTTTGTTGCTGTTCATATCCGATACATAAATATTTCCTTTTACATCAGTGGTGACGTAGCAAGGGTATTGCAACTCTCCATCGTTTTGGCCAAATTGTCCAAACCTTGACCATCGTTCTTTTTAAATAACAGTATATGTAAAATAAATTAGTTTTGTATTTAACATAACATACAGTGAGAATTTATTTTTAAAATTCAAATGTTTAAAACTAAGCAGCTACCTAATATAGGATCTAAAACAAATATGCAACAATTAGTGTAGTCAGCAATTATGATGCGCCCTGAAATGTCGACGCACAGAGTTGACGCTTTCATTTCATTGAGTATAAAACGTCTTTGAAATACGCCTTCTTTAGTAAACACCTATTGTAAAAAATTTTAATTCCTTTAAAATGTTTTGTAAAAAATATTTTATAGGAAACGTGTGTTATTATATTTATAAAAAAAGTATTTCACTCAATAAAATACAACTTTGTAAAAATTATAACATTGTATTAGAAACTAAATTTTAAACATTTTGTATACCTGTATTTTATCTTTAAGTCTTTCGCAAACTACAATCTCACTGTTTGGACCAATACCAACACCGGTTGGGTTTAAAAATTCTCCATCTTCAGAACCTTTTTTTCCAAATGTAAACAAAAAGTTTAATTCTTCATCAAAAACTTGAACGCGGTGATTATGACAGTCGGTTGCTATAACTCTTTTGCTTGCATGATCACTGGCCACACCAAATAGTCCATGAAACTCTCCATTTAGCTTTCCCCGGCTACCGGTAGAATGAATAAGTTCGCCAATTTTTTTCTTTTTTATTTGGAAGTCATCTAAAGAACTTTGCGTGATAATAATTTTGTTTGATTCATAATTGTATCTTTTCTCCTCGTTGTCGCGTGCGATTGAATTTTCAGTTATGTTATATTCCATTGCTCTTTTTTCGCTCCTAACAAAGTGTGCCTTGCCATTAGTTTGTGAGTTTTGAGGTACTGTTAATATAGCAGGATTAACAGCAGGATTAGCAGGATTAACAGTAGGATTAGCAGAATTACCGTTTAATAATTTGTTTTGATAGTTGTTTTGTAAACTCGGGAAATATGTTTCTTCGTCAATATCTGACCTATTAAAGTTTAGTGATGAGTTATTAGTTGCAGAATATTCGTGAAACGACTCTTTGTTTAATATATCCGAAGCTGGATCATTTTTGCTGACAATCTTGTTGATACTTTGAATAGAAAATGGGCTACCTGAGACGTGCTTTTTTAAAAGCTTAATTGTGAGCTAAAATAAATTGTGAACTAATATTAAAATAACACTTTTTATAAGATATTTCCTTATGAAAGCCGAAATTGTAAATTTGACGTTTAAGCTTGTTTTAAGTTAAAATTAATTGACTTTTTGTATAAAATATTTATTTACCTTATGAAGGCCAACGTTGTAAGTTCGAAACGAAAGCAAAAATGAGCTTTTTGCTTTTTCACGAAGCTGAAAATAAAGTAAACTGTTTTATTTTCAGTTAATATAATCCGTCATTTTATAGATCAATAATGTTTTTCACCTCTGGTAAAATAACGCCAAGTGGACTTTGTAATTCACATTCAATATCATCTATCTTACAAGTGGTTTCAATGTCAAACTGATTTCTAAATGAAAAGTAACTATAACTTGTTCTAATTAACTTTAAGATAATTATATAATTATTTAATTATATAATTATTTTGTTTGATTCCATGCTTATATAATACTTTTTAATTTAAAAAAAAATGACGTAATAACAATAAACCGAGATAGAATAACAATACTTTATCAAAACATACTTAATCAGTAACGTTAGTTGTACAACTTGTCCTTTGATGACCGTGGATATGTCTCCAATGACAACACACTTCAAAAGTTCCTTTTCTTCAATTGAAAAATGTCCAAAATCATTTATTGCTGAAATAATAGCGTCGATATTGGTATCGCACTGGATTTTCTCACTTACATCAGAAAGAAGCGGGTATTGAAATTTAGCTAACTCGTCAAGTTTTTTGCATATATCTGACTTTAAAGAGAGTATCTCAGGATTCGTTCCTCTATTTAAAACGTGTTCTTCACAAAAAAGTTAAAAATATCTTATTAAAATATTTCAAATAATTATAATAATTTTTCTCTCGCAGAAACTATAAAATTTACCTGTAAAACTATGTGTGCTTTCTACTCGTTTTAATTCATTGTTTAATTGCTGCAATTCTTTGTCTAAAACGTTTTTTTTCTCTCTCACGATTTCCGATAATTCTTGAAACATTTGCATTTCTTTTTCCTTAATGGCTTTAATAATCTTTGGAATGACGGCATCTATTTCCGTTAAAATACTCTCTGATCTTGACTCCAAAAGTCTCTTTACTTCATTAAGGTTGCGCGTTTTCTCTTTTAAAACAGGAAGCTTTTTTTCAACTGTTTCTTTTAATATTATAATATCTTTTTTTTGCAATTCAATTGTTTGGTCGATAATTGTGAAGTCATGTTGGTGATGCGAAGATACGATGCATTCGCGACAAATAGTCTGCTGACACGTAATACAAAAATATCTGAAATATAAGAAACAAAGAATTTCATCCAACATAATTTTGTGATTAATTTAAAAAAAAAGCGTAACACCTATAATTTACATTTTTCATGATGTTTGACTTTGATCAAATTTGATAAATTTATTATTGTATCGTTGCCCCACGCCAAATTAATCGGCATTTTAAATAAGAATACAATTCCATCTATCGTGATTTTGTAATAAATAAAAAAACAGTGAGCTAAAACATACTTTAACTATGTTACATTTTTGAACTTGACTATGTTTTTAACCGCAAAATAAAGTAGTTTTAAAACTACTCAAAATAAAGTAGTTTTAAATTTTGCGGTTAAAAACATAGTCAAGTTCAAAAATATAACATAGTTAAAGTATGTTTTAGCTCACAGTTTTTTTATTTATTACAAAATCACGGTAGATGGAATTGTATTGTTATTTAAAATGTCTTTTTAAGTGGCGTGGGGCAACGATACAATAATAATTTAAGCAAGCAATAAATGAATTGGGTAGATTATGTATAATGAATTGGAATAATTTAAAAAATAATTTTGAAAAATTAGAATATTTTAAAAAATAATTTTGCTGGATTTAAAAGTTTTGCAAATAAAATTTTATTGGGGATTACTAATTGTGATATTTGTGATCCACTTAAGTTTTTTGAGCACCCAAAATTAAAAAAAACAAAAAAAAACACCATGGTTTTAAAAAAAAAACGTAGCGAAAGTGAAAATCCCAGATCACTTGATAATTTGAGCACTTTAATTTAGCCCAAAAAAAAACATTAAGTAAAGAAGCACCCAACTAACAATAATAACTAATTTGTGGAATATAATGATTCGTTATTAACAAAACTAATCATTAAATGATCACATTTTAGGGAAGTTTATATTGAAACAGTTTTACACAAAACAAACTCGTTGTTAATTCAATTTTATCAACTCTTTTAAACAAAACAAAACAAAACAAAAAAATACAAATTTTTTGAAATTGAATTACAGAAAGATAGCGCAAAGCTCAACGATAAACTTATGATCGATAAACATGTTCAACTTAACCAATTAGGAGTCACGTATATTAGTACAAAAATGCACAGATATAACTTTGATACAACTTTTTTTTTTCTTTATTATAAATTTGCCGTTTAAAATAATTACAACTCTTGTATTGGTAAAATATACACATGGCGGGGGCATGAAGAAAACAAAATAGTCTTATCGCCAAGCTCCTAATAATCCGTAAATAATATAGCCATCAAATCTTGTCATTAAAAATGTTACCAAATATAAAAAGAAAAAAAAAATATTTATTTTTATTTTTTATTTTTTAAATAAAGATAATAAATTCTAAAATTTATTTTCAAATATAATTGAACACAAAGCAAAAATAAAAAAATAAAAAACGAAAAAAAAAGTTTAAAACTATATATGACAGTTTTTAATTATTGCGATTAAGAATTCCTAATTAGGAATTATAATGAAAAGAATTTAAAATTTTAAGTTTTTCATAAAAAGAAAATAAAAAACAAAGAATAAGTTTTTAAAGAACTAAATTTTTAAACCTTTGCAAATAAAATGAAAATATACTATACAATATTTTAAAGGCCAACAATTAAATATAGCTCTAGAAGAAGTCCTTCATGTTTTGATTAAAATTATTTTATTTAGTTTTGATTTAAAAATATTTATGTTTGCAAGCGTTTTGATGCATTTCTAATTACAATACTCCGTAGTAGGGGGCATCTAGCTGTAATAGAAAACTTAGTGGCTTCAAAGTGAGTTTTAGCTTGAATATAATTATTGTTTGCATGTCGAGTAAGATATTTTAACTGTATTTTTTAAAATAGCGTTTTAACCTTATGAAATTAGAAATCATGAATAAGAAACCAGAAACAATCGTCTTGATAAAGCTACCAAAAGTCAAATTAAGATTTACAAGATATAAAGATGTTTAATATTCTTCCCATCAATATTTGAAAAGAAGTAAACTTGGTCAAGTTTAAATGTTTATTAAAATACCATCTTGGTTAAAACTCAATTTGATTTTATAAGGTGTATTTTGTTATATATTATTATCATTCAACATAAATTATTTATTTGTTTTTCAAACAAGACAAACATCGGTAGGAGCATTATTTTGCTTTTTCTATATTTTGTATAAATAAGTTTTAATCGGTAAATAAACATGTTTTTAGGCACTGTTGCAGCGCGTTTCTTTTTATTATTGATAAGTGAGTTTGTGACTCAATTTCTAATTGTTAAATTTTATTTACCTTATCACAATAATAAAAAAAAGAAGAAAAAATAAAAGCAACCTAATTTTATTTATTTAGATTAGTAAATATTATCTAGACAGCGCGCTGTCTAAATAAGTTAACATTATTTATCTTATTAAGTATTAGCTACTTGTAACTTAAAAGGTAAAAGAGGGATCTATATAGATCTTTATATCAACGTCTAGGCCTTAGTCCTATTTTTAAACTTTATTCTTATGCTTTGGTCTTAATTTTGTCTTTTTAAAAAAAAGGATTGTCTTTGTCTTGGTCTCGATTGTTTATTTCTGTTGTTTAGCCTTGGTTTTGTATCTTGGTTATATCGCTGAATTTTGGAGTTATAGTTACCGTTTGCCTTGTTTCAGTAATTTATGATGCAATTTGTATATTATTTTGTATATAGTTATCCGTTACCTAAGAGACATTATGTTATTGCACTAAATATTAAAAACTTACGTCACTTTTTCCCCAGTATGTATGCGGCAAAATACAGGACGATGAAGCAAAGATGAAATGTTTTCTGATCGTTTAAGCTGCTCTAATGTCATGATCTAAAGTTTTATGTGCAAATTGGCAAATGCTCAATAAAATAAAAAAAATAAAAAATTACAAGATATATTGTTGGCGAGTATTTATTTAGGCGAGTATTTATTTCTTACTTGATGATCTTTGGTGACTTTCACTCTGCTGTGGGCATTATGACATGCTGCGCAAAGAAAATCCATACAGTCTAAACATCGTGAAATGGCTGGCTGTTTTTCACTGCAGCTAATACAGACTACTGGAGTTATAGAACTGTTTCGTACAGCTTCAACATCGAGTAAGTTGTTAACGACAAAATTTGCGAAAAAGTTTGGCACCTCGTCTATCTAAGATAATTGAGAGAAATAAAAAGTTTGGCCATTAAGTTCTCTTATAAGCAACAAGGTTTGAATTATTAATAATAATAATAAAAATAATAAAACCACTTTTGTAAAGGTACAAATTTGCACCTTTACGAAATGTACCTTTTGTTAAAGTACAAATTTACAATCAAGTAAATAATAGTCAAAGTATTTTATTGAATAACTATTATAATAATATAATATTAACTTAACTATTGAAAATTTTTAATTTTTAAATCATAAAAATTTAAAATTTTGATTAGGAGCCTGGTTCGAGAGTGCAGTTTATTTTAACACAAACGTATAAGATCTATTTTAGTGCTTAAAAAACAGAAAATACATTTACTTAAGAGGTAGTGCTTTTTTTGAGTATTTATAGTAAACAAGACAGTTCTCAAAAGCTTAAGCTTTTGAGAACTGTCTTGTTTACTATAATCCAAAAAACAAAGCTTAAAAAACAGTATTTAAGAACAATGCATTCATTGATATTAACGTTACAAGTTGTAACGTTGATTTCAATGAATACTTTGTTTTTTGGATTTTTTCTTTCTTTGGATCTTTCTTGGATTCTTACTTTCTTTGGACCTTTGTTCCATGGATACTTGAAGAATTGCTAACTTATTTGTAATTTACAACTAAGTTAGTAATTCTTATTAAGTATCCATAGATCTAAACATTTTAATCTACAAATTTCTCTAAAAGCTGAAGGTATGCAAACTTCTATAACTTTTTTATCAGGAATTCAGAAAAATAAATACTTCAAAGTTTTTGTTATAGTTTTGACGATTTCTGAAATCTATTTTGAAAACAACTGCTGGGAGGCTAATACTAAAATTTTGTCTTTATTCTGAATTCGCTATAAAAACTGATATGCAATGCGAGTCAAATGGTTATGGATGTCTAAGTTGTATGATTTTATTTTTAAAATCAGGATAAAATCTTGAATAAGAAGCGCAGAGAGTTTTTAAAATGGTGACGGTATCAGTTTCTATGAAACTATTACTCTAATTCCAAACCTACTGTGTTCAAAAACACTTATAATATTTTGAAACTGAGTATACTCACTGCAATTATATATATAATATATAATTATAATATATATATATATATATACATATATTTATATACATATATATATATATATATATATATATATATGATATATATATATATATATATATATATATATATATATATATATATATATATATATATATATATATATCATATATCCACCGTTACAAAATGTAGAAAAAAATTCTACCCGCTTTTCCCAAAAAAACCCTTTAGGGGGATGAAAGTACTGTACCGGATTCCAAAAATGTAAAAACTGAAATCAACGAATTACGTCCAAGAAAAAATATTGCGATTGAAATTTTATTCTATAAGCGCATGACATAGAAATGACAGCACATATTTTTTTTGCATTTTTACAGCACATTTAATTTGAAAAACTCTATAAAAATAAAGAAGTAATGCTAAATCTTCTGATTTGACTAATAACTTATTCTGAAAACGTATTAAAGTAAATGAATTCTAGTCTTCGTTGGTTTTACATGTGTTTGCTATTGTAGTCCACAATGCACGTCTTCAATTTGCTACCATAGTTACGATTACATGCGTCTCTTTTGTATCTTTTCCAGTGTTCAGCAAACGAGTGGTGAAGAGCTTCTGTTGACTGCTCACTGTAAGGTCCAAGTGCAGTGTGCTTCATTTCAATGAATTCTTTGATATGAAAGAAGACCACATGTACCTTGGGCGTCACTGAAACATTTGACAAAGCTAGATATGAGGTTCGAAATGCATCAATTTTCACTGCATAGTGTGAATCAAGCTCTTGTCCCATGCAGGCAGTCACAACTGCTCCAAATTTTCGAAGGGCAATAATGATACCAATAGCTTGGAATGCACAGTCAGTTTCTGCTAGTTTTTGAAGACGATCAATATTCTTCAAAAGCTTGTGGCATTCATTGCCAGAAAATTGACACCCATGATGGTTGAATATTTATGAGTCTTGGCCAATCATCAGCTTTGGGCCAAATGTCTCCTAAGGCCTTAACAAGTGATTAACAACCCCAAGTATCAGGTGTTGCTCCATGGGAGGTATGAGATCAAAAACAAGCTTTTGGTCAGGAAGATTAGTCAAAGGCATATGAATGACATTTTTGTAAAACTTTGCCTTTTTTAAGTCCAATCCCGCAGATTCAAAGTTTCCAAACTCTTTTTCTGTTAGAGCCAAAAGTCCTAAGCTGCCCAGGAAATGAAAGATGTTGACAAACAGCCGTACACCATGTGCAGGCGTGAGTGCGAGACTTTCAGGAAGCCACCTCTACCATTTAATTTAATGTTATGTATTTGCCAGTTAGTAAAAAAATTTTACAATCGTAATTAATAAAAGAAAATTTACATGACTGGGGCTAGAAGAAGACAAAATTAGTCTTATCATTAAGCCATCTATTCCAAGCTTGACAATGTTGTCAGAGAACGATTGTCGAGACTGTTGAACTTCATTCAAAAGTGTTTTCAAGTCATTGCAATGAACAACAGTTTTTGACTTTTTGGTGTTTGAAGCTTTTTCAGTTGACACATCAATGCCAGTTTGTGTGAAATGATCTGATAAATGTCTTTCAAAGGCATCAAACTTTGCATGAAAATTCAATAACTTTTGTTCTGCTGACTTGATTGATTGTTGATGGAAGTTTTTTAACACCAGAGTTTGACAAATTAGTATTCACCTGAACAGTGACAAGGTCTTTCACTGTCATGATTGGAGGATTGTCAAAAAGTTTTTTGACACTGGAAGATCCTAAAATACAGAACAATTAGTTGAATAGTGTAACAAAGCTTAATAAGATCTAAATTTCACTAAACCAATTTGACAATAAATTTTAAATGATGTGGGGTTCTATTATTTTTATAGTAAATTTTATATCTTATAAAATTAAAATAATACTAACAATTTACCTTTTGTGATGGGAAGAGATCTTCCACTATGTTGTGCAACTCTGATTGTTCCATGTGGAGATGCATCTTTTGAAGAAATCACTGAAATGTAATCTGTTGTGCCAATGTTTAGTCTTTTTCACAAGGACTTGCATATTTTTTATAAATGTTGCCTGATTGCACTCATGGGGAAGACCTCTGCCTACAAGAGCAAGACACTCTGAGCATCTTCTGTCAGTTTTTGCTGCTAATGATGGCATCGCATTAGTACTGAGTGGATGCTTTTCATTCAATTTTAGCCTTCCAACTTTGCAAGTAAGACACAGTTTTGTTCTCGCGTCTCTGATCTGACTTGACTTTTTTTTCTCGCGTCTCTGATCTGACTTGACATTCAAGTCAGATCAGAGACGCGAGAACAAAACTTGTCACAGTTTTGTTCTCGCGTCTCTGATCTGACTTGAATGCTCTTGTTGTTGAAGATGACAAGAGGACAGGTTGGCCAGAATCCTTTTTCCTCAGTTTCACTCTGCAATTCTCACATATTCCCTTTGGGACTCAAGTATCAAAGAAATCAATTGGTTTATCAAGTAGAGAATAAAGTTTTTCAATGATGAATGTCTATCACACTTTTGAAAGCACAAGAAGCAGACAACTTTCCTGTTGTCTTCATGTGATCTTGCAGAATTTTGGCATTTTTAAAAATGTAAGTCTTTTTAAAATTACCCAAACTAAGTTTTTGAGCACTTTAACTTGAAGTAGCACTTTTCCAGAATTTTAGTTGGAGCACATTGTATGGTTGTGCTGTTAGTATTTGAGTCAAATACGTTTATGGTTTTAGATAGATATAATAAGTGAATTCGTTTACTTAATTTTTAACAGAAAAACATGCAAACTGGTTTTCCTAATATACTGTAAAATTATTGCCTATATTTTGTTATAATCAATTTGATGCAATGCTTTGCAATCTAATTAAGTGCTGTAATTAATTTAAAATTCATCTTTTAGTTTTAATAATACTGTAAAAATGCAAAAATATAGTTCTCCGTCATTTCAGTAAGATGTGCTAATAGAGCATATTTCAATCGCAAGTTTTTTTCTCGGACGTAATTTGTTGATTTCAGTTTTTACATTTTTGGAATCAGGAATGTGTGTACTTTCATCCCTCCAAAGGGTATTTTCGGGAAAAGCGGGTTGAATTTTTTTCTAAATTTTGTAACGGTGATATCATACGGTAGTGGTGTGGTGGTAGAGCGCTTGCCTCATAAGCGAGAAGTTCTGAGTTTGATCCTCACAACGTCCCTGGTAGTACCGCGCTTAACTTGTTTCTCTGCGCAGCGGCCTTGTTAGTCGAGGTTCATATATATGTTATTCTCGTTCATATATATATATATATATATATATATATATATATATATATATATATATATATATATATATATATATATATATATATATACATATATATATATATATATATATATATATATATATATATATATATATATATATATATATATATATATATATATATATATATATATATATATATATATGTATGTATATATATATGCATATATATATAAATATATATATATATGTATGTATATATATATATGCATATATATAAGGGTTGTTAGCAAAAATGGGCACACAAATTTTTTTTATTTTATTTGCAATTTCTTATAGCGGCCAAAAGTTGCCTTTTGTAATCATGAAAGAGTTTTAAACATTCATTGCTATACTACAACGTTTTGAGGTGCCGCAAAGAGTCTGAAAAATTGAAATTTATAAAAGTTAAATAAAAATTCAAAACTTGGTTGTTTATACTTTTTTGATATTTTGTACAAATACGCACCTCCTGTGAAATAATATAATCAGTAATAATACATGTTTAATATATATAAAAAAAAACGTTTCTCACCAAAAACAGTTTTTAGGGAATATTTTTGTATTTTTCACACTTTTTACCAATACATTATACTTTGTTATCACATGTTACAGGAATTTAAATTAAATAAAACGAATCATCGTAATTAATAAATATTTTATTATCTCGTTCATGTAAACTAAAAATTCATTTTAATGAGATCCATAAATTTCAAACACTTAAAATACTTGACAAAATTAAAAAATTCCCAACATTTGTAAATATTTATTTTTCACTGTATTGGCACATTTTTTTGAATCAAATTTTGGCATATTTTTCTGAGAATTTTTTGATTTAATAAAACCTTCTCTTGAAAATGGTCCACAGACAGGCAAAGATGACTCAGTAACTAGTTTTACAACTCTTTCCACTGCTTGTGTGTGACATGGAAATCAAGGAAAATCAATTAATGGGTTCTCCACAACAGTTAACTCTGATATTTCCCTAATGAATTGATTAAGGGAATCATTGGAAATATGCTTTATCATTGGGGGCATCTGTGAGTTTAATGTCGTACCATACAATCAAATAAATGTAATCATTAGCGTCAAAGTTTATTTTTGAAATGATAAATTTTCTAATACCACTTCTACTCTCTGCTCTTGCTTTTAGAAAGCTATGCAAACCAAGCTCTCTTATGTGTTTGCGGTCATCACATAGCATTGGTTAAAAAATATTTTCCGGAATATCCAAGTATCCGTTTCTTTGAATATCTGTACTTTTTTTTTTTTTTTAGATCAGTAATTAGATAAGGTGAGTAAGAAACAAGGCTATAGAGATGTTTAGAACCATTTGAACATGAAGGTTTCAACTTAATATTAAAACAGACAGATGCATAAACTTTTACAATAAACTCATCCAGAATTTCAATATTGTTAGTAGGATTTTCAGTTGCCGCAGTTACAATCGAAGTATTCGATTTGCTAATGTCAACCATCTAGAGTTAGATAGTTTTCCAGAGGTTTTCAATGACAAATCTAAACAATAGTTTCCATTAGATACAGCTATACAAATTTCCATTAAGCACTTCTGATCTGTATTTAAATCATTTTTTTAATAATTTTCTAATAAAGGAAGATTATTTTTAATTGGTAAAGAGGGAACTACAGGCAATTTATGACAGTTTTGCAGTTTTTTAACTTAATTCTCCTGTAAACTCATTATGACCCATAGTTATCCCATCTAAAGAATAAAAAAGGTGGCATAAAAGTAGTTCGTTACCATGGAATCAGCAAACTAACCATTGCAGTGATCTTCCTATTTTGTTTTCCTGCAACGAAATCACACCATTACTGACTCCAGCATTTACAACGATCCCATCACACCCTATCGCGGTCAAAGCGACAAGTTATTCTTCGTGATCTTGTAAAAATCAATTATGCTCTCTGCAATTTGTTTACCAGTACCAGATAATGGTGTTAGGTGGCCTAAAAACTTTGAGTTTGGTTCTTATATTAGCAAAATGTGCTCTTCTGTAGTAATAATTTTGTAAAACTTAGTTCCTTTCTAATTTCAGTAATTAGATCATGACTGTCTTGAATGAATTTTTTCCCGGTTCTTTGACTTTGCTTGTCTATTTTATTGTCTATTGTTTGCTTGTCTATTCTATTGTCTATTGTTTGCTTGTCTATTCTATTGTCTATTGTTTGCTTGTCTATTCTATTGTCTTTTGTTTGCTTGTCTATTCTATTGTCTATTGTTTGCTTTTTTATTCGGTCAATTACTTTACTTTTGTTATTTTTATTTATTAAACCCAAATCCTGCAACGCAGCGCATGCAATTGCTACAGCAGCTCTATCGGATACTCCTGTGCGATCACAGACGGAGGCAACTGATGGCAGTTTAATGCACATTTGAGTAATTTTTTTATCTTCTTATAATGCTGAAGAACCTGCTAAATTTCTCTCTTTTTGTCCTTTTTCCCTAGCAGTGAAGTTTTCTTTTACTTTCTCTTGTTCTTTGATGCTATCTTCACTATCAGCAAACGTTGATAACATTGTGATATTTATTGAATTTTTTTGAATAAATCTAAATTTTCTATGAGTTTCTTAATGTTTTCTGGCATCTTTCAATAACAAAGCGTTTGTTGTAGCTCTATTAACGTTACTCATAACCATTTTTCTGGACGAATGTTGATCATTTAAAAACTCTAAAAAAGTGACTTTCCTTTCTTTTGTAAAACTACATTGTTGAAAGTATAAACATTTACAGGCAGCAATATCAAATACGCATTTAGCATATTT
Source organism: Hydra vulgaris (assembly GCF_038396675.1). Classification (NCBI taxonomy): domain Eukaryota; kingdom Metazoa; phylum Cnidaria; class Hydrozoa; order Anthoathecata; family Hydridae; genus Hydra; species Hydra vulgaris. The sequence continues at coordinate 39,676,281 of NC_088930.1, forward strand.
TTTAAATGTAACAAGGTTGGAGGTATGTTTTTCCGATCCTTTTCTGCTCATAGATCTTAACGAAATTCTATACTTGTCATGATCACTTTTATCATTAGTAATATTTGGGTATTAGAAATATATTTTCCATTTTCTGAGCCAAAATATCAGATACTTTACTTACAGTTGGCTCCTTTGATAATGTATCTGGTTTGAGGTTATGCCTTATAAGAAAATAGTATTTCATCACAACTTTATATGTTAGCAACACTACTGCACTTAAATCATTAAAACTTCCAGATAAAGGGCAATCGACCATTTGTCTAGTCAAAGCTACATAAACTTAAACGATATCTATATCACTTAAGTTGACTCTGAGTTCAGTAAACAGCATTCTAGGACTGATTCGTGTCCTGACATGAAATCTACCTCTGCTTCCCTCTAACCTCACCATTAAACTCCCCTCCCGCCACGTTTATATATATATATAATATATATATATATATATATATATATATATATATATATATATATATATATATATGTATATATATATAAATATATAAATATATATATATAAATATATATATATATATATATATATATATACGTATATATTTATATATATATATATTTATATATATATATTTATATTTATATATATATATAAATATATATATATATATATATATATATATATATATATATATTTATATATATATATATATATATATATATATATATATATATATATATATATATATATATATATATATATATATATATATATATATAGAAGTATGGTATGTATGTATATATAAAAAAATATATATATATAATATATATATATATATATATATATATATATATATATTATATATATATATATATACATATATATACATGTATGGTATGTATGTATATATAAAAAAAATATATATATATATAATATATATATATATATATATATATATATATATATATATATATATATATTATAGTTAACGCACCGATTCTACGCTACATTATCATAAAAAAAATTGAACTCACCAGAACATAAAGAAGTCATTAAAAAATTGTATTGAACTCGTTTGTATGTAAGATGATTTTTTTTTTTAATTAACTTGTATTTTTCTTTTATGTCTCTTTGTTTTGTAGTTTATTTCGAGCCACTTTTAAGCTTAAAAAATCGTTCAAAAATTTAATATTTAAAGTTATAATATTAGATAAAATATATGTATCAGTTTGCATGAGAGCGATTGCGGGATTTTTTCTAAAATCGTTTGTACTCGTATTATTTAAAGCAATTTAAACGTTACTTATTATTTTCTTAGTTTCTAACAAGATTAAAAAGAGGTTTATCATAATTTTAGTTAAATTACATTACAACGTTTTCAATTATTTACTTCAGTGATGTCTCTACGAAACGGAAATTGACTGGTGCAGAAGGATAACGTCTTAAGCGACCATAGGAAATATTAGGAGTAGATTCAAATTGCACTATTACTTATTTCTATACAAAAATTGTTGTCTCATCAACTTTTCTCAGCACTACCTCTACTCTTAAAAATATATCTTTTGCTAGTACCGCAACTACCGCTACTACTGCATTTTTATTAGATACTATTGTAAGAGATGTACTTTCTAATAAAAATGATCAACTTAAGATCAATTTGTAGTGGTTTTGACTGAATTTTAACAAACTGCTAATCCTGTCACAAATGCTACTATTTTTTTTTCTGTTATTATCATTTAGGTGCCCCAAGAAGTCCTTACGGTCTTATCACAGAGCACCGCGGATGAGCGGTTCACGCCTCCTTCTTAACCAATGCAGCAAAACTTGCCCAGAGGTGGGGTTTGAACCATGGATCCCTTTACTATATCTTCTTCTGTTGGCTCTGTATCTAATGTTACTTTGGCAACATCTTAAAGGTCTCATGCTATATAAAACTTGTTTTTCAAAACCAAACCTTGTTTACCGTTTCTAATTTTTTTAAACTTTCCGCATCACATGTGCATTTGAAAATATTTATTTGAAGACTGTATTTTACTTCATACCGTAAAAAATATTAATTAATAAATTACAACAAAAACCATTCGTGAAATTACAAAAAATTATGTGAAAAATTGTAATTGGTACTGCAATTTACCGTAATTATAATATTTAAGCGATTTGCATCCCGTGTACAACGTACCCGTACATGGGGATATAGATACACAGATCTTAAATAAACCTATGAATTAAGATTAAATAATTAATACTTAATAATTTAATACTAAAACAATTTTCATTAAGCATCAAAGTTAGATCAACTACACATTCGGACAAAAATTGGTATCAAGGATCAGCTCCACGGAATTACGTTTTTATATATATTTTTTTATCGCCATCATTGTGGATAACTTTTTTTATTTTGCTTTTAAATAAGCTTTTTTTGTAGTAAAAATAGGTTAAACAGTATAGTTGCTTGTTGAATTTTTACTTGAGCATTTTTATTTAAATATTTTTCTAACAACTGTAGACAGAAAATCTTTTTTCTATATTCAAATGTTTCTACATCAAAATATTGTTTATAACATTTAAATATATAAGATAGCTTTTCCTAAAATAATCTCCTTAAATGATAATTATTACAAAACATTTTCATTACTTCATTACTTTCACAATGGTAGCATTTCTAACACATCTTTAATGAAGAGTTGGAGCACTTTTTATGTCTTTCAGCAAAGTAAATCCTAAAACTTTTTAATAAAACAGTAAGTTTTTCCGGTTCCACCCATCTAACCCAAAGTGAAAACTGTTCCTCATTAGATATAACTGTATAATCAGCCATCAGAGTATAAAACTTACTTTTAAAGATTTTAACACATCTTACTGTAATGTAGAAGTGTATTTCTTATAAATTTTTAGCTGGAATGAAATTTGATTTTTCAATAACTCTCAGCTTTTTTTCCACATAGTAGGAGTAGTTGTGTTAAGTAAGCATTGCTTAATTCACCTTGAATTCAAATTTTTATAATATGCGAACCTTACTTTTCTCCTCGAATTATTATTTTCATCCTTGCCCGTAGAATTCTATGACTTCATAGGATATGACAAATTAATGCGCTGGCGAGGTTTACCTCAGTCGCACTTAAGAAAATGATGCGCACGGAAGTCGACATTTTAAGTGCAAACACCAAGATATTCAACGAAAGACTAGAAAAAGTTGAACAAAAAGTTAATGATAATTTTAACGAAGTAAAGTTATTAGTTAATGATGTAGAAGATGTTAAGGTGAGCTTAAATTTCCACGAGAAGCCGTTCGATAAAAAAAATTGCCAGTATCAACGAACGAGAAAACGAAAAATCAAGAAAAGAAACACCATTTAGTGAAAATATCAAGGAAAAACAAAGAATATCTGAAGATAGATCCAGAAGAAAAAAATCTGAGAATTGATTGGTTGTTGAAAACTGAAAAAGAAAGCTGGAATGAAACAGAAGAAAAAATACAATCGCTTTTTGCAAATAAATTAGGGTTAACTGGAATAGATGTAGAGCGGGCTCATCGAACAGGATTAAAAAGAAATGGACGCTCCAGAACAATTGTTATTAATTTGTTGAGGTATAAATACAAGATAAAAATTCTGAAAGAATCATATAAGCCTAAAGAAACTAACTTGTATGTGAACGAAGACTTTTCCCGTGAAACTGTGGATATAAGAAAAAAGTTATTGGCGGCAGTAAAGAAAAGACGATCCAATGGTGAAAATGTTTATCTTAGGTATGATAAAGTTATTACTTCAAAAAACTCTTTATTTAAATTTAGTAATAATAAATCAAATCAAAATTAAAAAGTTAATTATATTTTAAATGAATATTTAAAGGTAACATATATATATATATATATATATATTTTTAAATGGCGGAAAATAATATTTTGAATGTTTGTGATATATCTGCCAGAGAAAACACGATCCTTTTAACAAATGACTTTGACCCTGGCGTGAATTATTTTAATAACTTTTCAATAGATACTATTAATTTAATATAATATTTTTAATAGTTTATTTTTATATAAATGATGCCTCAAGTTATTTAAACTCTTCATTACCCAATTTTTGATTATTAAATTTGAAAATCAGGAGTATGAATAAAAATTTTGAATCCCTAAAAATAACTTTAAAAAACTTAAACTACAATTTTAGTGTAATCTGTCTAACAGAAACTTGGTGTCAAAATGGCGATAAGTTAAATTCTAATTTTTTTCTACCAGGTTATAATTCAATACACCAATCCAGGAAAAACGGCATTGGTGGGGGTATATGTATTTTTATTCTTAATTCTTTTACTTTTAGAAAATTACTAAACCTCAGTGTCAATGACGCAAATTGTGAGTCGTTAAAAATTGAAATTCTTAATCAAAAAACCAAATATATTTTTATAACTTCTCTTTACAGACCACCTAATGGTAATTTTGAAGACCAGACCACCTAATTGTAATTTTGATGCGTTTGAAAGACACTTAAAAAATATATTGCCAAAAGTGATTAAAAAACATATTTACTTAATTGGTGATTTTAACATAGATATTCAAAAATGAATAATGATTCCTACGCTAAACGGTTTGTAAATACTCTAATTCAGAACAGTTTAATACCTGTAATTAACAAACCAACGCGCGTAACACGCAATACTTCTTCAATTATTGATAACATTATCACTAATACTGCCATGACTTGCCATATCAAAAGTGGAATATTAAAAAATTGATATCAGCGATCATTTTCCAAATTTTCTTATAAATTACTCTTTAATTGCTGAATCTAAAAATTTATTCGCAACATATCTAAGACAAATAAACAACTAATCTATTATAAAATTTCGAGAATTATTAACAGAAATTGTTTGGAATCTTTTAACTGAGTGCAATGATGCTAATGATGCATACAACTTATTTTTACGGTTGTTTTCTAAACAATACGAAAGATCCTTTCCAAAAATTAAAAAAACAACTAATTCCAAAAACTTTAATAATCCGTGGATGACAAATGGTCTTAGAAAATCATCCAGAAAAAAACAAAGGTTGTATGAAAACTTTTTAAAAAATAAAACTTATAACAATGAAATTATATACAAAAAGTACAAAAATTGTTTCGAAAGAATAAAAAAGCAAATAAAAAAAAATTACTATTCTAACCTCTTAGAACATTTAATTGGAAATAGTAAAAAGACATGGGAAGTAATTGAAGAAGTTACAGGGAAAACAATTACAAAAAACACCACTATTCCAAACAGATTAAAGCTAACCTTGAACAAACAAATATTTGCTAAGAAAGAAGTAGCTGAAAACTTCAACAAATTTTTTATAAACAAAGGAAAAAAATTAGCAGCAGATATAACTCCTGGAAATAAAACATTCCAATCCTATTTAAAAAAAACACACTATGTAATGGATGAGTACTGTCTCTAAATGAACTTCAGGCATCCTTTAATGCGCTTAAAATAAATAAAAGTGCCGGGTTTGATGATATTAATGTTAATGTTCTAAAAGCTGTTTTGATGTTATTAAATTACCTCTTTTGTTTATTTTCAATCTTTCAATAACAACTGGTATTTTTCCTTGTCAATTAAAAATAGAAAGAGTAGTCTCTGTATACAAAAATGCCGACAATTCTATACCATCTAACTACAGACCTATATCTATCCTTTCTTGTTTTTCAAAGTTGCTTGAGCATATTATGTATAACAGATTGTATAGTTATCTTGAAAAACATAATATCTTATACAGCAAACAGTTTGGTTTCCGAAAAGGGTATTCAACACATCATGCAGTAACTGATTTAGCCAGCCAAATTCTGGATGGGTTTGCTAAAAAAAGTTATACTCTCGGCTTGTTCATCGACTTGTCAAAAGCCTTTGACACTGTTGATCATAAAATTCTCTTGTACAAACTAGAAACATATGGAGTAATAAATAGCAACTTAAAATGGCTGCAAAGTTACCTTAAAAATAGAAAACAAGGAGAATCTTATGATTCAACGTGTACAAAGTTAGAAATAATAAGCTGCGGAGTTCCTCAAGGCTCTATTCTTTGACCCTTACTATTTCTGGTTTACGTAAATGATATTTACCTATCTTCAAACATGCTTAATTTTGTTCTTTTTGCTGATGACACTATTCTTTTTTATACCCATTCTAATATAAAAACAATTTTCTTTACAGTAAATCGTGAGCTGGAAAACCTAAATGACTGATTTAAATCAAACAAACTCATTTGAATATCAGTAAAACTAAGTACATTTTATTTCATCATTAATCTAAATCCGACAACTTGCCTTTGCAACTTCATCAGCTAATAATAAATAACAATATAGTAAATAGAGTTTCATCACTTAAAATTTTAGGAATAATATTTGATGAGCATCTTAATTGGAAAAATCATATTATGCTAGTTGAAAACAAAATTTCTAAAACTATAGGCCTACTAAGTAAAAAATGTTTAATAGATTTATACAACTGTTTTATCCATAGCTACATAAGCTATTGTAATATTACTTGGACAAGTACTTGCCGTTCAGCATTAAAAAATATATATATTAAGCAAAAACAAGCCAGTAGAATTATATGTAGTGTGCATAAATACGCCCACTCCAAGCCGTTACACCGGGAAATAAAAGCTCTTAATGTCTATGAGTTAAACGGGTTCCAAAACTTGTTATTCATCTTTAAATATCAAAATGACATGCTTCCAAAATCCTTTAATAACCGACTTCTAAAAATTAATTATAAATACTTAACGAGTTGCTCTATCCACAATTTTAATTTACCTAAGTCAATTCTTAAAACATCTGATAGCTCAATTTCATACAGAGGGCTTCTTCTGTGGAACATAGTTCTTAATGAAAATATGAAAAGTATAACTTCAATGAGTTCTTTTAAAAATATAGTTTAACAGTATTTGCTTGAATTAACAGACACAAACATATTTTTGAATTTTCAAATGGAAAAAAAAATCTTGTAATATTTCTTACTGTATGTATTTGTTTAAATTTTGCAATTTATCGCATTCTTGTTGAAATTATGTTTTAATTTGTTTTATATAACAAGTATTTGTAAATTTATATAATGAAAACTTTGTAAAAAATATTTTACGCTTACTATTGGGGCTTGGTGACAAGACTTCTGTCTTCTACTTGCTCCTGTCGTTAAAATTTTTTTATTTTATTTAAATTTTATTGATAAAATTTGTGCAACAAGATCGTTGTAAAATGTTTATAAATGACGAAATAAATGTTTCTATTGTAACTTATTTGTATATTTATTTGTATTTTTGTTAAATAAACGTTTTAGTACGTGATAAGGTCTTAAATGTTAGTATTTAATTACGTCTATTGTCTGGACAGTCATTTAAATAGACGGTATTTTGTAAGGTTGGAAAGTCAGATGAGAAAACTTTGTATTCCTCGCTTATATTTTTTTCTTCACTTTTCTTTGATCTTAAAAAAAACCAATGAAATATCGGACAATTTTAAAAGGTTTGTATTTATTGCTTAGTTATTTGAGAAAACTAAACACAGTTTAAGTCAAAATTTTATACTTCGCTGTTGTCATAAAAAAATGGTTTTATATTTATTTTCCAATAACTTTGTAGCTTTTTATATTCGAGTGTTTTGTAGCTTTGTAGATTCCATTGTTTCTCTGATAATTTAGAATTTGTAGCTCACGAGTGTATCAGGGTGTCAAAAACAACAAAGAATAATTCTTCTTTATGAAAAATTTGATGTTTGAGTTACCTTCTGTTGTCTATGTACAAAAAAAAGTTATTGTCGTCTACCGGCTGTTTTTAAAAAACAATTGCAGTAGTCTATCGGCTATTCATAAGTAACTGTCTCTACAGCTTTGTATAAAACCATTAATATTGATAAAGATTCTAAACTTTGATTTAATGTCATTAAAAATATTTGAAAGTCTCTTTACTAAACTTAAAGTTCAGTAGTTGAATTCTTTATCAATTGAAAATAACCATAAAATTGACGTAACCTAATAATATATAAAGTTGGATATTTTATTTAATTACTGAACAGCGCAAAAAGCGCTATTAAGTATTCATACAAATACACAAAACAGTTAAATTAACAACAAAATGTTCTGTTCTCTTACTTGCCTTACAGAGACTGTACGCAAATTAGCAGAGCAGGTTTTGGACTAGAACACCAATCAGATTTGATGAACAATTACTGGAGACTATTTTACTGATAAAGGTTATTAATTTTAATTAGCTACAACTTCTAAACGCTAAAACAGTTTCTAAAGAATTCTTAAATTTATTGTTAAATTTAATTGAAGACAATACAAAAGTATTTCTTAAAATTTATTCTACCACAAGTAAGCATAGGGTGTCTAAATTTTTGGCGTTTATTTGTCCACTGTTATGTGGCTCGTTAAATATTTTAACGCGCCGCATTCTGCACTCTTACAAAAGGAAAATCACGAAACCTTATATTTGTTAACATTGTTAACGCCTCTACGTGTGTAAAAATTTTTTTTAGAAGGCAAAGGAAAGCATTTTTAAAATTGATCAGAATCAAAAAATAGATAAAATAATTTTTATCTATTCCTTTATTCGGGAATAGTTTACTTTACACTTTAAATAAAAATTTACAAACTAATTTTTGTCCGATCCAACTTCTTTTATTATATTCTCTTTTTATTTTTTAGTGTTCCTTTAACAAGCTTTTAACATAACTCAAAACCATATATCAAGTATACATTCACCACTGTACCACAAGCAGAAAATTTTTATTATAGTGTTTTTTTAACTAATTTTTAACATAGCTCAAAACTATATCGTCAGGGATAGTACAAAATCGCGGAACTAGCATTGGATAATATTAACGTATCCGCATTACAGATTTTTTACTGGAGAACGTTAAAACTTTATATTTTTTTTATTTCAACAGATTTTGGGGTCATTTTAGTATAAAGAATATTACTCATGTTTTTTGTAATGTCTGCATTATTAATATCCAATTACATTAGCCAGTGCTAGTTACGCGGTTACTATCCCCGACGATATATCAAGAGCACATTCACCACTATACCACAAACAATATTTTTCAACTTTTTAATATAAAAAAGCATAATAACACTTTACATCTTCAAGTTTCTTAAGCACTAATCTAAGATTTGGACATTTTTCATGAAAATAATTGGCAATGGGTATTATAAATTGTTTTGAAACTACGCTATACTTTTAGTATTAATAAATACCAGTTTTTTTTTGTTTCAAAAACATTCATAACAATTTTAAGACAGCCTTCCCCACTCTTTAAAAAACCTCTAACAAAACCTACACATGGTTTATATCTAATTCTTTAGTAGTAAGCATTAACAAATTGGAGGGATTTTAATAAATACTAAATCTTTAAATTTTTAACTTCATTCTTAAAAAAAACAAGTTTAACTCATTATTTATATAGTTGTTCTTTAAAATTATTTAACTTTAAAAATATATAAATATTTTTTCTATTTAATCCTATTCTAATTAAAAAAGATTTATTTTTTTTTATCGCTGAAACTTTATTCCATGATTGTTTAAAGAGCCGTTTACTACTTTTATTACACATATTGATATCTATACCTTAATCTGGTATGTTTTTTAACTTTCAACTATAAAAACGGCATGCAAATCTATTGGTGTTTTTATTTGTTTTAAAATATTTTTCTTTGGTGGGGACACAATTTTCACTCCCAACTACAACACTGATTTATCTTGTAATCTATATTTTAAAATATATATTTTATATTAATTTATTTGTTTTAATAAAGATATAAAAATGTATAGGGTTTAAACATTGTTAGAATGTGTGCAAGCATTACCTCCACAATACTTCTCTTATTGTAGATAATTTAAGAAAAACAACAAAAACGCCAAAGAAAAAAATGTTTAGAAAGAGAAGACGGTTGTAACTTTAACTCTGGCTCGTAGATTATACTAAAGTCAAAAAAATCATACTACAATTTTATTTATAAACATTTTAAAACGTTTAAGGTAAGTTGAGCGAGGGTGGTGGTGCGTGCCTCAATTCCTGAGTCAATGAGTTCACAACTGATACACTTTATAATCTAGTAAATTATAGATTTTTTTTTTAATAATAGTATTTCATTTTAACAAAGACACAAATACTTATAAAGTTGAATTTTTTGGATTATGCGATGTGTGTTACAATTGCCAACACATCCGCCGCGACGATTATAATAACATTTTCAACTTTAAAACTATAAGATGATTCACCTTTAAAGTTATAATATTTTTATCATAGTCGTCACATAGAGGGAGAAAATATCTTTTATTTGGGTAATAATTTCTGTTAGCGACTTATACCTGGCGCTTTTTTCTAGTAAACAAAAATTAAAATAGTGTTGTCACTATTTTAATTTTCGCTTAACTGCAACAATCCCTATAACAATCAATCTTAACTGCAACAATCCCTATAACAATCAATCTTAACTGCAACAATCCTAATTACAATCGATCTTAACTGCAACAATCCTAATTACAATCAATCTTAACCAGAATATTATTATATTTTGTGCTCATGAGACTTTTCAGAAATATAATGTATAATTATTTCCAATGTTAAAAAGTGTATATCAAACTTACTTTTAAAGGTGTTTCTTTTCTACAAAGGTGACAAGTCAAGGTTGTTGATCGTGGATTTATAGTATACTCAATACATCTTCTACAAAATGAATGTAAACATGGTAAAATTCTAGGGTCATTAAATATTTCTCCACACAATGAGCAAGTTATATCTTCTTCGGGTATGTTCTGAATGCGGAGTTTGTCAGAACTTTCTTTCCGCGTTGTGTTTGCTTGATCGACGTGAAATTCGCTAGAGACCCCCAGGCTTTGTTTGTGTTGATCAGCTACTTGTGTTGTTTGGCTGCGTATGACATTGGGAACATTTCTGAACCAATCCATATGCATGAATTTGTTCAAAGTGTAACTAAACCAATATAAAAAGTATTCAATGTTGCATTAAAAAAACTTAGAATTCAATATATTTATTTAACGCATCTTCTAGTTAATATATAGTTCTAGTAATTACGTCTATAGTTTTTCAGATTCAAACAATACAACCTTTAGATCAAATAAACGACCTAAAGTTTAGACTGCTTTAGATTCTTATTTAAAAGTATTTTTAAATTATTTATGGGTGAATTACACATTGTTATTATTTTTTTAATCTATATATATTTGTGTTTAACCATCTGCTTTTTCTTTGACTTAAAAAAACTATTTGTTGTTAATTATGCAAAGAAAAGTCTGGCAGAAAGAAGTTTTCGTTGTTAATTATGCAAGAATGTTGATTAACTTTGCGTCTTTGTTAAAATTTCAAAGCCATTTATATATTTTTTTCTTTTCTATTTTATTACTTGCAATATGAAAGTTAGGCCGCATAAAAAAATAACGATGAATATAGCGTGCCTTAAAACTAAAAACTAAAAAAAATATATTTTTTTAAATTTAACAAAGATCTCATTTTTGCGCTAAATTTAAAAAAAATGTATATAAGATTAATATCAACAATGATCACAACATAAATTATAAATAATAATTAGTATAATTTATTAAGAAATATTTACTTTAATAATTACTTCATATAGACGCAATATTTTAATAATAAATTTTAATAATAAATTATATATTTTAATTTTAAATTTTAAATATTACTTTACACAGACGTTATAACGACCGTAACAAGCCTTTTTTAGTAATATAAAATTTCTATGCGTAAAATAAACTCTAACTTGCTGCACTCCAATTCTATGATTATATTATAATTTTTATTTAACTATACTACATTTTATAATAAAGTTATTTATAATAAAATCTTAAACAAAGTTGTTTTTCAATAATTGAGGAACAACAGGAAGAGAGAGAGAGAGAGAGAGAGAGAGAGAGAGAGAGAGAGAGAGAGAGAGAGAGAGAGAGAGAGAGAGAGAGAGAGAGTTTCTCAATAAGTGAGAAACAACTTTATTTAAGATTTTATTACAAATGCAGAATTTTGAAACAATCAAAATAAATTTCTAACTAATTTATATTTAAACCAAATATAAGTGGGTTGGTAGCTGGTGAATCTGAAGCCCCCCTGAAACCTGTATTTAAAAATGTATTAAATTATTTTCCACTAGTCATTATTAAAAAAAAAGGCTCCCTAAATTTCAGAAAGGGCCCCTAAATTTAAAATGGTCCCCTAAATTCCCTGCCTCTACCCCAATTAGGGGTAAAAAGTAGCCTAGCCCCAGCTCTGTTCATTGATTTAGTTTGCTTTATGCCCATATTTGTTAAAACTTTAAGTTTTCCACTTCATTATAAAACTATAAACAGATTTTAAAAAAAGGACTTAAAAATTGATTATTAGTATGGAACAATTTAAGCAGCAATGGTCGTTAGAATATATATATATATATATATATATATATATATATATATATATATATATATATATATATATATATATATATATATATATATATATATATATATATATATATATATATATATATATATATATATATATATATATATATATATATATATATATATGTATATATATATATATTATATTTAATTTAGCAATTGATTGCATATATGGTTTTTATGAGAGGCCAATAGTGAAAGATAATTCAAGAAGGCGTAAAGTAGAGTATTCAATGAGAGGGTAGCCATTCATCAATATAGGAATGTTGAAAGTATTGCAATTGTTGTTTGCAGTAAATAACTGAGTTTTGTTGAAGTCAAAATTTGCGAACCACTCCGAGCCCAAAACTGTTACAGAAGTGAGATCAGATGCAAAATCTAAGCAATCAAAAAGAGAAACATTAATGTCAAGGCAGGAGTATGAAGTTGAGTCATCAGCAAATAGAAAATAGTTATATGTAAGGTTGTCAGGAAGATTAATAATGTAGATAAAAACAAAACAGGACTATAAATAGAAAATTGAAGTAACACCAGAAGTTACTCGAAATGAAAAAGATTGTTGACGTTTGAGGATGAATTTAATAAAGCTGTTAGAAAGAAATAATTTGATTATCTCAAAAACTTTCCCAGATACACCATAAGAAACAAGCTAATGGAGAAGACCAGCATGCCAAACTTTGTCAAAAGCTTTATAAATGTCAAGAGCAATAGCTCTAGACATTTCAGTCACAGCAGTTAGGGGTTGTCCATAAAGTACAAAGGCTTTTATTTCAAACCTCCCCCCTCCCATCGCATTTTGCTTTACGCTTTTTTGAGTACCTTCTACCTTCCTAAAAGTACCTACGCTTTTAACATGACCATCCAACATTTTATGATTTACTTTTTTTAATTTAGTGTTCACTTTTTTTTATAATTGACTCACTGCTCTCCCACTCATATACGCCATTTGCAGACCCCCTCTTCCCCTCTGAACATGCGTAATTTATGGACAATCCCTTAGCAAGTCAACAGTAAAGCAAGAAAACCGTATTGATTATCCGACAGTAAAGTAATTGGACTCAAGATAGGGTGTTAAAAATTTGTTGATCAAAGACTCAAAGATCTGGCTAATAATATATAGAAGACTGATAGGACGATGGTTGGATGGATCAGAATGTTCTTCAGAGTTTTGAGAAATTGGAACCCCAGATGCCATTTTATAGCAGGTAGGAAAACAAGAATCAGTCAAGCAATTATTAAATAGTTTAAAGACAATTGAAGAGAGTTCTGGAGAACAACTTTGTAAGACTATGACAGCAATGTTGCCTGAACCACAAGCAGTAGAAGAGTTTAATCGAGATATGAGTTTAGCAACGGAAGCTGGAATAATTTAAATGTCTAATAATGGGTTAACTTGTTTAATTGAAATGAAAGAAAGAGTGTAGACATAATATTCAAGAGTTGAATAAAAAGAAAAGTTTTATGCAAATAGTTCTGTCTTACCCTTGGGAGTGGTAATAAAATCAGTCCCATGAATTTCCATGAGAAAATGTTAGACCTACCTTTGTTAATGATGCTGTTGAAGATTTTCCAAAAGTCTCTTGAGTCTAACTTCTGAAATAAAGATTTAGTGAAATGAGAATAATGGAGCTAAACATCAGACAGCATCTTTTTACATCAACTTTTTTGTAATATTAAATAGTCGTTTGTTCTCAAGAGAGTTGTCCTTTTAAAAAAGTTGAAAAAATGATTACAATTAGATAGCAGTTGCACAAAAAGGTGAAAACCATAGAGTAAAATGAGATTTGACTTGGTAATAATTAGAAAGAAAAAAGCTTATTTCCTGCCTGGATCCAGGAGGTTATGTAGAAGACGCATTTATTAGCGGAGAGAGAAAAATATCAGCACAAGGATCGTCACAAAGAAATTCACTGAAAGAATCCCAGTCAGCTTTAGGGTAGTAGTAAGTAGTGCGATGATAGGTTGAGTCTAAAGAAGAAGTACAAGATGAAAGATTTATATAGATTATTGAATGGCCGGAGCCACCTAAATGAAAAAAAGGAGAGACGAGGGTTAGGGACAAGACAAAAATCAAGAAGTGAAGGTAAGTGATAATGATTTTCTGAAAAAAGAGTCACAAACTTAACTATCTGAGTAAGTGATAAAGAAATGCAGAGGTTATAAGCTTTAGTTCCAGAAGAGTCATTGTTGTTTGAGCCGAGCCATTCAGTGTGATGAGCAAAAAAATTAAAAATAATAACAATATTGGAAAAGGGGTTAAGAGAAAGAGCATGGTCAACTCGATCAGAAATTTCATCTAAGAAAAAAAGTGATTAAAAACAAAGAGAAAGGTTACAGAGTAAAGAGGTGCTAAGCTGAAGCACACAAAATAATGGTCAAAGGATTCTAACCTAAGTTCTCAACAAATAGGTGAATTAATACGTAAGTTTACCCTTAAGCGAAGCATGAGACTATTATAGTCTTTGTGAATCAAAGGATAGTACTATCCTTTTATTCGCAAAGACTATAATAGTCTCATATCGGGTGATGCGGAAGTTATCGGACAAATCCTATTTTCATTATTTGAACATAATAATTAGTTTTGTGTGGTTTTATGCGTACGCATAAACGTTCTATAAAATATAAACTTTATTATTTGAAACACATTTATTTAAAATGAGGTTAAATGCAGCTGAACGAGAATCTTTTCGAAAGCGACTAAAAATGTTTTTTGTAAATAAACCTAATATATAAATAAAAAAAAATCGTAAATCATTTTGAAAAGGAAGGATTTGCTCGAAATACAATATATGATAACCTAAAAAGACTTGAAACTGTTCAATCGTTTTCTGATAGAAAGCACCCTGGACGTCCGACATCCTGGACTAGAGAAAAGAAAGCTGAATTAACGAGACTTGTCAATAATCGAAAAGGGGTCAGTCAGAGAAAAATAGGTATTAAATTCGGTGTAAATCAATCGACAATTGGTCGTCAGTTAAAAAAAATGAATTTTAAATATGAAAACGTGAAAAGACTCCAAAATACACTATAGAACAACAAATAAAGGCATAGAAAAGAAGCAGGAAACTAGTTAACCAACTCTATAACACAAAATCGCTTCTAGTCATCAATGACGAAAAATACTTTTGTTTTGCAGGGGACAACATGCCTGAAAATTCTGGATACAACACAAACAACAAAAAGACATGCCCAGAAAGTGTTCGTTTTATAGGAAAAGAGAAATTTCCAAAAAAATTATTAATGTGGATAGCCATATCTGACCATGTCCGATCCATGGTTTCGCACTTCCAAGGCTGTAGCGATCAATTCATCAATCTATTTTAATGAATGTTTAGAAAAACGACTTCTTCCATTTATTCAAAAGTGTCATGGAGACTTTAACTATTTATTTTGGCCAGATTTAGCCAGTTCTTATTATTCTAAAGATTCTCTAAATTGGATGGACCAATATGTCTATTACGTTGATAAAGAATCCAATCCCCCAAATGTGCCTCAAGCACAACCAATTGAAAATTTTTGGTGACATTTGGCACAGAAGGTTTACGAGGGAGATTGGCAAGCTTCAACAGAGCAAGTTTTGATTGATCGCATTAAACTAAAACTACAAGTAATTGATTTAAACTTTTTACAATCGCATATGTAAGGCGTCAGAGCAAAATTGAGATCAATTGCAGATGGTGGTGTTTTTTCATATAAAAAATAATATATTTTTATTAAATGATAAATGCTTTATTTAAAAAAAATATAATAGTAGTTTCTGTTTTTATAAAAAAGAAACTACTATTATATTTATTTTTAAATAATTATAATATATATTTTTAAATAAATATAATAAATATTATATTTTCACAAGTGTGAAACTACTATTATATTTTTTAAAAAAAAATATAATAGTAGTTTCACACTTGTGAAAGATATTTTGAAACAGTTAGGTTACTTTGGGCATGAATAAAGTTTAAAGAGAACTTGAATCATTCATAGATAGAGCACAGCATCTCAAGCAATTGAGATTTTAAGCCGAAGTTTGTTTCTCCTTGTCTTTGTTTTAAAAAAGAAAAGCCTACAAGGCAGCAAGGCATGTAGCAGATAGTGCCAGGTTATATGATACCAGTAGCAGGGTGATTGTGATGATCCTGAACATGACCTGACCTGGAGTAGTTAAAAGAAGTTACTTCCTATAAGTAGTACACTGAAACATTAATGAAAATTTTTTTTAAATTCATTTGCAAAAACATTACATTTAACAGAATACTAGAGATTAAAGTGAGCGTAGGTTTTTTAGTTGCAGTCACTAGTTGGTTACGGAGCTCACACTGCATCAAAAGTTTAAACAAAATACAAACATTCATAAAGTAACTTGCGGTTGAGTGAACATTGCGCTAGAAGTTCAAACAGAACACAACCACACATATAGCAATTTACGGGTAAACCAACACCGCGCCAGAATTTTAGACAAAGCACAAATATACATATAGTACCTTACGGGTGAATAAACGCCGCGTCGTATATATTATAAAATGGTCATTACGCGACAAAAAAAATCAACGTATAACATTAATTATTTAAAAAAATCCTTAAAAAGAAAATGCCGCTCTGCAAAGCTGGGTATGTTTAATACTGATGGAAATTTTTTTTTAAGCAAAACAGAACTTATCATATTAAAATAAGTTATGCGTAGCTGGAACATAATTGTTCAACAAAACTATACAGTAATAAAAACAACATCAACAAAATAATATTTATAAAAATCTGTAGTGAGCGTAAAATACGTACTTGTACTGGAAAACTCGAACGGCAGTAAAAGAACCGGTAACAATTTTTTCAAAATTGTTAAAGCATCCAAGGTATTTAGTTACTTAGTCTTTAAGGAATAACATAACTTTTGAATAATCATCAATTTCAGAACAATATCAACTTTTAATTAAAATTTGCTATTGTCAAAAGATTCTTGAGTAAGATCAGGGACGGCGCAAGCGCCATGCAAAGTATGCATAGGGCGCCAGAATTGCTGGGGCGCCGCAATGGCATAGCCAACGTTTTTTTTTCTTTCTTGTTTTTTTAAATCATAAAAAAAATAAACTTGAATATATTTTTTGGCGTCCATAATGTGTATAAGTACTAAGTTGTTTATATATTAGGGGCGCCAAATTTTATATGTTACACAACTGATTTTGTACATTTTTGTTCAGCACTTAAATAAAAAAATAGTTAGATCAAAGCGTTGTAGTGAGTTAATTGTTAAGAGAATAAGTTTGTAAGTTAATTGTTTATTCAAATCATTTTTTTTTTTGCATGTAAAATATTTATTGTAATCGTAAATATACATTTAGGGACGCCATAGTTTATTTTTTAAACTATTGGTTTTGTATGCATTTGCTCTGCACTTTAATGAAATCTTTGGGTTTTTTTTTTTAATTGAAAACACAAATCAGATATGGAAAGTGAAGTCAAAAAACAAGTAAAGACATTGAATAAATTGGTCCATAAGACATGTGCCAGAAAAAATCTGCGCGTGTTCTGATGTGGTGTTTACGGAAACCGTGCATCATTTTAAATAGCTAATTGTTTTAAAATGTCATGTATTTGTGTTGTTCAAAATTTAAACAACTCTGTTATCAAAACAATTAGTTTTAATTGAAATGTCATCAAGTCAAGATAAGAAGAGAGAAAAATTTTTGCATTTTCTCGTTGAAAGTCCTGGTGTATCAAACAAAACAATTTCTAAAGAGTTGCAGATCGTTTTGAGAACAGTGCATAGCGTTGTGAAACAGTTTAAGGACACTGGTACAATCAAAAGGAAATCAGAAAGTGGAAGAAAAAAATGTTTTGTTAGACGAGATCTTGGTAAAAAAGTGAAAGATGCCTTAGATAGAAAACCGGATATTTGTGTTCGAACTTTAGCGAATAAATTTAAGACAAGTTCTTCCACTATAGAGTAAAGATAAATTGTGGCTTTAAATCTTATAAAAAAAAAATAAAGAAAATGTTGCAATTTGTTTTTCACAGCTGCTCTATAAAAAATTATGTGCCAAAAAATCTTGTTTGATTATTGACGATGAAACTTATTGTGCTGCATATTTCCAATCTCTTCCAGGACACTCAGCAATTATTCAGCAATTAATCTCAAGAAACTGAATTCCAGTTATAATTGCATGGGAATGCAAAAAAGGGACTTGCTAAAAAGTTCTTAGTTTGGCAAGCAATTTGTGAATGTGGTGAAAAAAGCTCTTGTTTTGTGACTACGGGAACAATTAACACCAAAATATAAATAAAAGAATGCCTCAAGAAACGTCTTTTGCCGTTTTTAAGAACACACACGGGTAATCTGTTATTTTGGCTTGATTTAGCATCGTGTCACTACTATGGGACAACTTTAAATTGGCTTAGAGAGCATAAAGTAGATTTCGTTGAAAAACACTGCAACTCATCAAATTGTCCTAAACTACGTTTTATCGAAAGATATTGGGCTCTTCAAGCCAAAAACATTAAAGATATTGGGCTCTTCAAGCCAAAAACATTATAGACTTGAAAAATTAATAGATTAGAGCCACGAAAAAAGTCCTGCCGAAGACTGTGCAAAAGCTGATGTCGAGTGTAAAACGCAAAAAGCGTGCGTTCTCACGTACAAAACTTCACAAACTTGCTTATGTGAAGTTTAAGAATATTAATATAAGTACTTTCAAAATATATATAACATTCAATATCGAAATACAATAGTTAATCAAATACCCTTTAAAATGTCCGCGCAGATTTTTTCTGGTACATGTATTAAAAAAATCAGTATTAATTGCAGGTAAGATTTGATATAGGAGTGCATTTATTACTATCAAGTGAGTTAATAACCACAAAATAATAATAATTTAAAGAGCTAATAGATTACCGTTATTTATGCCTTAAAAACTATTGCGCTCTATTTTTATAATATATACTTTTATAGGTTGGATGTTGGGTTTATATTTAATCATTTTTATAAATCATTACAAACCAAAACTATAACAACTTGCACTCTAGGAGCAGAAGACGTCATGAGAAAATTTACAGTCTCAAGATTTAAAAGGCATTCCTGATGAAGCAGCTGGAGCTGAATCTTTTTCTGTATAAGAGAAAATCATTTACAAGTCAAGTTTACTATTTTTATTTAAGGTTTAGCCTTTCCTTGAAAAAAAAATTGTAATATACAGTACAAAGTCTTGTTTTAAAACAAAAACTTTTGCATTAAATCCTCTCTTTTTATTGTGCGATTCCTTGGTACTCAAGGACGATTCCTTGGTACTCAAGGATGAGCTTTTTGTGGAACAAGTGCAATAGTTTACAAAGAGAACAATGGAAACATTTAAAAAATTTTTAAAGACATTTAAAAATTTGACACTGTTCTTTTAAACATCTTCATCTCGTAACTGCTAAAGAAACTCATTACAATATTGGACGAAAAAATCAAAATAAGTTTATTAGTCTTTGTTCTTGTAAAGTTACTGAGTTTAACTTGTGTGACCTGCAGTAAGCTTTGTGTTATTCTATAATTCTTGACTGCACTGCTAAGGTAAGTTGTTAAGAATAATTATACTTGTTGTTCTGTTTGTTTATGCAGTTCCGAAGTAAACGTGAGGGAACATTTTCTTAGATTTTTTCACGTCTTAGATACATCTGGGTGCGGGTTGATAACTTGCTTGTTAGACAAGGTTTCAAAAAAAGAAATATCCTGACTAAATATGCGTGGCAATGTTTATGATAATAGATCAGACATGAAGGGAAAGAATGTGGACAAACATACAAGAACCCTTGACAAAAATCCACGAGCATTACTTGTTCCTATACTAAGCATATTAATCATGTAAAAAATTTGATTCTAAAACCTCTCAGTGAAATCTGTTGGGAGAGCAGGATAGACGCTTTTGAACTTTTGCGATACAATATTGTTTGAGCAGCAGTGACGTAATGGTAGCGCACTTGCCTTAGAAACAAAGGATCAGTGGTTCAAACCCCACTTCTGCGCAAGTTTTGAGATATTGGTTAGGATGGAGGCAAGGACTTCCTGTTAAATGCTTATCCAGGGTGCTATGTGATAAGACCGTTTGGACTTCCTGGGGCACCTAAATTAAATTTAAAAAAAGTTTTGATGTGGTTTATGACGCCTTCTATGAATCCACGTTAGATTTCAAAATTGATGCTTTTGAAAAATATATCGCTATGGGAATGGCTAAAAAAAACTACAGATTTCAAATTCCTCTGCTGTTTGTTCACTTGGTATAATGTCTCGTTCAAGTTTAATTTACTAAGTAAAACACTTCAGATGAAAACTGTTAATCTGCTGAGCGTTTCAAAACTAATTGAAAGTGTCAAGACTTTTTTGGAAAACATGAGGTAGAAAAATGGACTATATAGTGTTATTACAGATGAAATAGAACTGGAGGAAAACTGACCATCATCCAAAGTTTACTAAAGGAGTTAACTAATGAACCTCTAAAGTCGGTAAAAGAGTCTTTCAAAGTAAATTATTTTATACGCTGCAATTAATTCTTTGTCCAGAAAGATTTGAACAGATGGAAAATCAAAGCAAACATTTTGAATTTTTTTATAACATGAAAAAAATTAAAAAGCATGAAACAGATGCATTTGAAAAAAAGTGCAAAAACCTGCATTCTGTTTTGACAGCTAACGGAAAGAGTGACAAATGAGTGACAATGATGAGTTTTTCTAAATTAAATATTATCAAAAATTACGTTTTATTGACCCTTTTTCAGGACCGCCTTTGTGGATGGCTACATCAGCAATTAAACACCAGAATCTGAGTACAATTTCAACCACTTCATTTTTGAAACACTTTGCAAAACTTAAGACAAGAAAAGTTTGTTACTTAATGATTAGTTTTATTTTTTGTCAATAAAAACTGTACAATAAACTGTACGATAAACTGTACGATAAACTGTACGATAAACTGTACGATAAACTGTACGATAAACTGTACGATAAACTGTACAATATATCTCTATAGTCTTTATATGTCTATATATCTCTATAGCTTATATTAGTGATTATATAAATGATATATAATTTAACCTTTTAATTTATGTTATTTATTATACATTTACATAACTATCATTTTTTATCATTTGAAATTTATTTATTATTTGTACATTTATTTCTATTTATTCTTTCCTTTGTGCTTGTTTTAACATTTAATTTGTATATTTATTTTTATTTACTCTTTTCCTTGTGATTATTTTAACATTCTTCTCAAGTATATTGTTTCCATATTATATGGGCTAGTTAGTGTTTTTGTTAGTTGTCAACATCCACTTAATTTCTTCAACACTGTCTACTTAACTTTGTATAACCTACCTGTACTGTGTTATATATACTGTTCTTATGCAAATCCATTTTGCCTCGTAACTACTCTCTCATCATATTCTCATCTTATTCATTATATCCTTAACCATTCTTAAGTTGTTTCATTAGCTTCAATAATAAAACACCATAATAAAATTCTGCCTATCAAGTTATGAAAAATAAAACACTCTCCATCTTTTGTTTTAAAACTGTAACAGATAACCACAAAGCCATCTTCTGTGACTGTTGCAGTTCATGGGTTCATTCTAAGTGCAACCAAATAGATTTGCTCACTTATAATCTTCTCACAGAATGGTATTATTTCAACTGTATATCTAAAAACATGCCATTTGGTCTGCTTACTGATAATGAGCTCTTAACAACATTATCATGCAAAAATCCACAAAATGTATTATCAAATTTTCTTTTATCTTCAATTCACTCAAGAAACATACTTAAAGAACTTAATACAATCTCTGGTTCTGCTATAAATTGTAAATTCTATAATTTTATTGACTTTAATAAAGCTATTAAATCTAGTTCAGATCTATATCTTTACCTTAACATTGCATCACTTCCCTATCACATTGATGACCTGTGAAGTCTTATCAGCGCATTAAATATTATACCTATAGCAAGAGAGATTATTGAATCCAACTTATACCTTAATGATACCAATATTACAGACATAACTATTAATGGATTCAATATTGAGCATTCCCCCACTGAGGCCAAAAATGGTGGTGCTCTTTTATATCTATAGTCTAATTAAAATTATGTAGTTCGTCATGACTTAAGGATTTACTTACCAAAATTACTCAAGTCTGTTTTTGTTGAAACCATTAAGCCACACAAAACAAATGTCCAATTTGGTTGTATATATCGTCATCCATCAATGAATCAAAATGATTTCAATAAAACATTTTTAACTCCACTTTTTAAAAAGTTAAGCAAAGAACAAAATTCATCTTTTTAATGGGTGACTTCAATCGAGATCTACTGAGCTATAATGAATCTAATCCTATTTCCAATTACCTTGATACCTTGTGTTCTTACTCATTTAATCCTTCCATAATCCTATCTACTCTTATAACAGCTAAATCTCAAACACTCATTGATAACATCTTTATGAACTTCTACTCTTCTGATCATCTCTCAGGTAACCTAACTATTTCTCTCGGATCACATGGCACAATTTGTCTGTGTTCCTGGCACGTCCAACCAACCAAATAAAGTTAAAATTTCTTGACGATGTCTAAAAAAAGTTTGACTCTAAAAAATTTATTCTAGAAATTTCTAAAATCAGCTTATGATTAAAAAAGATGACAATATTAATGAATTCATAAGTCAATTTTTAAAATCGTTTAATGCAGTTTTAGACCAATGTGGCCCTTATAAAACTTTGACTAAAAATTAAATCAAACTTCAATCTAAACCCTGAATCTCTAAAGGCTTACTTAAATCTATTTCTGTAAAAAACAAGCTCTATAAAAAATTTGCAAGATGTAAAAACATTAATACTAAAAATGAACTTTTCACAAAATTTAAATTCTATAGAAATAAAATTAGCAACTTATTAAAAAGTAGTAAAAAATCATACTACATAACTTATTTTAATAACAACATGAACAACATAAAAAATACATGGAAATGCATAAAAGATATCATAAATATTAAAGCATCATTACATAAAATACCTACTCAGCTAAATCTGAATGAAAGTATCATCACAGACTATGCCACTGTTTCAAATATATTTAAAAACTACTTTGTCTCTATTTGTGAAAAACTACTCAATAAAATCATTCTTTATTGACCCTGTGAGTGAAGATGAGGTATCTAGTCTTATTAGTAATGCTCTTAAAAGTGATAAAAGTTATGGACCGAACAGCATACCTACATTTTTTTTTTAAACATACTTCTCACATAATCTCCAAACTTCTTAGCGTTATGATAAATTATTCTTTTAAAAGTGGCAAATTTCCTGAAGTTTTTAAAGTAGCTAAAGTCATTCCAATTTATAAAAAAGGCATCGTACTAGACTTTTCTAATTATCGACCCATTTCCCATCTTTCCAACCTCAGCAAGTTTCTAGAAAAATTTAAATTTAAACCAACATCAATATGGATTTCGAAGCAAACATTCCACAACCCTCGCACTTATTAAAATTACTGAGAAGATTAGAAGAGCTCTAGATAATAAACACTTTGCATGTGGGGTGTTTATAGATTTGCAAAAAGCTTTTGATACTGTGGATCACTCCATCCTTCTCACAAAATTGGAATACTATGGAATCAGAGGCATCCCACTAAAATGGTTTACTTCATATCTCCAAAACAGAACACAGTTTTTTTCCATTAATGGCACTAAATCTGATTTACAGAATTGCTCAAATGGTGTCCCACAAGGTTCAGTGTTAGGACCACTTCTTTTTCTTCTTTTTATTAATGACTGAAATACTTCTTTTAAATTTGCAACTGCTTACCATTTTGCTGATGATACTAACATGCTACTGGTTGACAAATCACTTAAAAAAATCAACAAATATATTAATCATTATCTTTTAGACCTTGTTCAGTGGCTTCGCTCTAATAAACTTTCTCTTAATTCTAACAAGACAGAGCTGATCATCTTTAAATCCAATTTGACACCAATTAATAAGCATTTAAATTTCAAACTGAGCGGACAAAAAACTTGATTATAATCTCTCTTTTCAAGGCCATCTGAATGACTTAGCAATGAAACTCAGCGGATCTAATGGAATGCTAGCCAAAGTCCGCCATTATGTAAATCTAGAAACTCTGCTAAATATATATCATGCTATTTTTGGGTCCCATCTAAGATATGCATGTCAAGTATGGGGAAAATACCATAGGAAAATCATTTTAAGGTTGTCCCATCTCCAAAATAAAGCTTTGAAAATAATATATTTTCAGTACAATAACTTTAAAGCTAATGTGCTATACCTAATTTCCAATATATTAAAATTAAGCGACCTTGAGATATTCCTTAACCGCTCCGTAGCTTAAACATAGTTGTTCCAAAACACCACTCTGCTAAATATGGAAATAAATCCATTAAATATCAATCTATTAGCTCATGGAACAAACTACCTCCTGATCTAAAATTTCTTAATTCAATCTCTGAATTCAAAATCAAGCTTTTTAATTATTTGTTAAAAAAATGCAATTAAATATTTCTACAAATATTAAATAATATTGGAATTCTTTATTATGTATATAAATATGTGATCCTTCAGTTTTTTATTTATATTTTTACCATTTTGAAATTTTTTTTTATCTGCTATTTTTAAACTTTTTTCATTCTAATATTATTAATATTAGTACCAATATTTTGGCATTCTTTATTTATCTATTTATTTATTTATCTCTTTTCATTCAACCATTCTCTACTTCATACTAAATGTTTGTTGTCACTGTCATTATTCACTAAATATTTGTTGTGCATTATTCACTAAATATTTCTGCTGTGTCCTTTTTAATGAAGTTCTCCTTTTATTATAATTGTTATCATTTTGTTACTATTATTATTATTATTGTTATTATTATTGTTGTTATTATTATCATTATTATTATAATTAGTCTACTTGTTATCAGTTATTATTACTATTTTCATCATTGACAATAAGGTTATGTTGTATATTCTGGTATTTACTTTATATTAGTACTTGTACTATTGTAAATTTCCTTGAAATGTTATAACTATTTCGAAATATATTTGATTTTTTTTTTTTTTTTTGTACGATATACTGTACGATAAACTGTACGATAAACTGTTCGATAAACTGTACGGTAAACTGTACAATAATTATTTTTTAATTTCTTAGATCAAAATGTATTTTATTACGCTTAAAATTTTAAAGTTAGTTTTTATGTACAGTGGATTAGTATTTAATAGGATATTATGTTTTTATTGTATTTTAAGGGTTATAATAAATATGCGCGATTTACTAAGACACATTATATGATAAGTTTATAATAAAAACACACATTTTTTATGTAGGGGGCGCCAAACCTAAATCTTGCATATGCCAAAAAAAATCCTTGAACCGGCCCTGAGTTAGATGAACTGGTTGAATAAATGATATGCGTGTTGGTAAAAAAAATCGTTTAATAGTTTGTTTTTAAGTAGATAGACATATGTTTATCTACTTAAAAAACAAACTGTTGAACGAATTTGTAGTGCATATGCACAACAAGGTCTGCTATTTAATAAACTTTACACAAATAATGTTGTATTTCCAAATATTTCTTATTTATAGCTTTCGATAAGTTTGTTTATATGTGTTAAATTCTTCTAATAAAAGTATTTAGTTTTTCCAGCTGAATCTTTCGCTTGACTTATTAAGCTTTTTTTTAATATATTGAAGTTAGAAGTTTATTAACTTGGTGAAATATTTTCACTTAAAGCTAGGATCGTTTAGGGGACATCCATATAGTACATTCATAATAAACCACTAATTTCGGACCCCCCTTTCTTTGTATGTTCGTGTATGCTTTTAACAACCCCCTCTGCTTCTGCGAAAGCACCTGTATTTATTACAAAATCACCCCATCCATTTTTCACCAACCTAAAGTTTTTCAAAACATTATAAACGTTAAAACACTTAGTAATTCGACATTTCGAAAACGAAATTAAATTTAAGGAGAGATAGCAAACAAGAGATAGTAAAACTACGTGCATACTCAATGTCTTTGACCCCACCCCCTCCTCCTTTTACGCATTTGCACGTTTTTGGATAACCCCCTCCTCTTATACATTCGTACTCGGTGTAGTTAAGGCAGTTTACAAATTATTCGAATTCTTTTATTTGAAGTTAACGTGATTTTATCAGCGTAATATGTCCAAACAAGAGCTTTAGATGTTATAACTTTTTTAGCTTCAGGTTTTTTTTATATTAAAAGAAACTTTTCTTTTTTATATATAATATTCAATACCTTTTTACTACCTCTAATAGTGAATCTAAAGAACACCATTTTGGAGTCTATAGATCACTTTTTCCCATGGCTTTAACATAAATCTAGTTAAAATCTTTTAAAAAAGTACCTTAACCCACTATAGATCCTAGTTCAAATTGGTTCTGACGTATATTAACTATAAATAGTTGTCAAAATTCAATATTACTATCAATTTTTACAAAAAATACTAGAATTCCGATCAAGAAAGAGCATATAATAAAGAAAAGTTGCTAATAAACAATCAGAACAAATCGTATTATAAAACTATGATGTTCATTTCACCTAAAAAGCGTTTTTATTTAAATCTGATCTTCGGTCTGGGTTTTTTCGTTACAAATATTTAAATTTTATGATATCGCAAAATTTATCGTTTTAATATTTTTTGTCTTTTTATAATTTACAGACCCGATCAATTAACGGATATATGGATGACTTAGCGCAAAACCTATACAACTGAGCTACCCAGTGCCGGATTAACCCTTAGGCAAATAAGGCACATGCCTTAAGTCCAGCAAAAAATCCAGGCCACAAAAAATTTAAACATAAATTTATATTTATGTCTTATCTTTATTGATGAAGTTATTATAATTATTCCAATTATTATACACATTTTGTTCATATATCAAGATGTCAAAAATTGTAACTAATTTATTCTTATAAGTGATAATTTTTTTATTCTAAAATATCGATTTAAAATATTTCGAATAAAATATTCGAAAAATATTGTGTTTTTTTATATTTTTGAAATTTGATAACATTTGTTTTAAACAGTGGAACTCTTTCGTAAACAAAAACAAAGCGTAATAATAAAATTAATGGTTTTAGCAAATGAATATACTTTTAGATATAACTATTGTTATAAAATTGTTCTCCTTTAAATTTATTAGTAGGTTTAAAGAAGAAAAAAGCATCACATTTACTGCAGAAAGAACTGGGTATAGCTTTTTTGTTCAACATGCCATGTT
The DNA here is from genome assembly GCF_038396675.1 of Hydra vulgaris. Taxonomy (NCBI): domain Eukaryota; kingdom Metazoa; phylum Cnidaria; class Hydrozoa; order Anthoathecata; family Hydridae; genus Hydra; species Hydra vulgaris. The sequence goes on from NC_088930.1 coordinate 39,704,001, forward strand.
TTAAATGTTTCTATCAAAACATATTTGTCACATATTTTATTTATTTTGATGTTAATATAATAAAGCTCACTAATATAGTATGGATTAGATCCATGTATCTCAACTATACTGAGTGACTTTCATTTTGACTTTCACTATCATACATTATTATCTATATATATATATGTATGATTTTTTATCATATATATATAAATTAATATGTTTAATCATTATTATATCTCATATCCATTTTACATTTTCTAATTAATATTATTTTAATTTATAAATTAGTTCTTGCTATAACATAGAAAACGTATATACACTATACATGTAGAACTTCAGTTCTGTGACCTAGGGGTATAAGAAGCAGATCATTAATAAGTCAAACAATCAATCCTAGTGAGTAATTTGCATGAATTTTTGAATACCATGCTCCTGAAATAAACAAAAATAAAATCCTTCACTTATAGGAATCTATCATTTTTAATGAATTATGTTGACGCTGTCATCATTATTGTTAGATTTCTGTTGTAATTATAATTTTAACTGAACAAAATATAAATTCTGATCTTTCCAATTGAGTCTTTGTCTATTTATTGATGGATTACCTCTCTTTAACAGCACAGTGAAATGTTTTTGGGTTATATATGGGTGCATTCTAGAAATCCCATCATCTGAATTCATTATTGATGTTTATTCTGGTTGTTCAAAACCAAATTCATCAAATGATTTTCTTCTGGTATACTGGTAGTTTGATTTTAAATTGTTATTTCGAATATTAAAATCTATATTATATATAGGTTTTGTATGTTCTTATCATGCAGTTCACAAGAAATCAATTTTTAAAATTTTACATCATTTTATGATATGACTTTATGAATCAATTATTTTTAAATCGAATAATTATGCTATTGAATACATAAAAATACGTTTTTAAAGATCACTTTTACGTTTTACTTTTAGATTAATGTCGATACGTAAAGGTGGTCGGGAGCGAGCGAAGGAGTTAGAGAAGAAAATGCATGATGAAGATAAACTGTTAAAGAAAATACCCAAAATCAATTCATTTTTCACTGCCACGAACAAGGTTGATGCTACTGATAATATTACTCTCAATTCCCCACCATCCTCTCAACATCTCAGGTAGGTATTGATTACAAGGAAGAGGCTGCAAAAATTGCATTTGAACTTGGACATACTGAAAAATTTGAAGATAGAGTTGATACTGGTTCAGGAACCATTCTCAATGATGTTGGGAGTTTTGGTGACATAACAGATCATGTGCGTAACATGTCTGATGCACATGTTACGCACATGATCTGTTATGGAACAATCCATTTTCGAAACTCGGCAGACAGTTATCCAGAAACAAAGCGGGAATACAGTGGAGTGAATCGCTTCCTAAATTCTAGTGTTTTGCCAAATGATGATATCGTTGATTGTGACTGGCTTGTTTATTCTCCAGCCAAGACATGTGTCTCCTGCTTTCCCTGCATTCTGTTTTCAACTGACCGGTCACAGTTGTCTGGCTCAGGATTTAAGGATTGAAAGAATATGACATAATACTTAAAATCCCATAAAATCAGTGCAAAGCACATACAATCAGTTCTCACTTTATGTCAAAGAAGTGTTGCTGCTGGGAGAGTTGACGAGCAATTGGACAACAATATGTTGGAGCAGCGCAATTACTGGAGAAATGTCCTGTCACGCTGTGTTGCAACTATTACTTTTCTTTGTAAGAGAGGTCTCCCTATTCAAGGTTGCAATGAAGTTGTTGGCTCCAGAGAAAATGGGAATTATTTGGGCATCTTGGAGCTGATTGGTCAATTTGATCCATTTTTGTCCCAGCACATCTGTACTCATGGCAATCGCGGACGCGGTCACACATCATATTTATCAAAAACAATCTGTGAAGAATTAATTGCAATAATGGGTGAACAAGTCATGGGTTTCATAAAGGATGAGATTTCAAAGTGACGGTATTTTTCAGTTTCAGTAGATTCCACTCCTGATATTACCCATTGTGACCAGCTGACCATCATTCTTCGTTATACTAATATGGTGGATTACCAGCCTGTGGAGCGTTTTTTGACATTTATCAATATATCCAGTCACACAGGGCAGAATCTTGCTGATACACTGCTTCTGTACTTGTCAGATCAAGACATCGACTACAAAAATTGCCGTGGTCAGACATATGATAATGCCAGCAATATGTCTGGTAAATATATTGGCATGCAACAAATCCTGAAAAACAAAAAAAATTTAGTGGACTACATTCCTTGAGCTGCCCACTCGTTGAACCTAGTTGGCCAGTCACCTGTGGATTGTTGCGTTGAAGCAGTTTCATTTTTTAACATATTGAATCGCCTGTATACTTTCTTTGAAGCATCAACATATCGTTGGGATGTCATGATGACCCATGTTAAATACTAACCAGAATGCCTTGTTCCAAAATACCAATCAGATACCCGGTGGTCTGCTCGAGCTGATGCTGCAAAAGCAGTGTTCAAGGGGTACCACCAATTACAAAGTGCTCTTCAGGAGATCTCAGGGGATTGTAATCAGAATGGTAGCACAAGGAATGAAGCGGGTTCATTGGCCAAACACATGAATACTATTGAAGTTGCCCTATTGCGTGAACTTTGGAATGACATTCTGCTGAGGTTCAACATTAATAGCAAGTTATTGCAAAGTTCTACAATCGAATTAACTCCAGCTATTGGTCTGCTGAAGAGCTTGCATATATTTTTGGATGAATGCCGAGAGAAGTTTGATGATTATAATCAGAAGGCAGGTGATCGCTGTGGCAACAGCACATATGAATCTGAAAGTCGAAGACAACCAAAGCGTGAGACAAATCAATGATGGAGATGCCGCAGATGCTATGGAAGGGATGTCAAGACAGGAAAACTTCAAGGTCAATACTTTCTATGTCATCATCGATCAGCTGAAAAATGCATTAAAGAAACGCATTAAAGCTTACTCAATTGTGCTGCAGAGATTTGGAGTTCTGACTGAGTATGACTCCATGACCGATGAAAATATTGACATTGCTGTTAAAGGAGTACTCGAAAGACCTTTGTTTCGAGTACAGTGTACTCGAAAGACCTTTGTTCTGATTTTCCAACAGAATTTTGACAATTTATGTGCTGGTATAAAGAACATAGAAACTATGAAGAAGGATCAAGTGCACAAAATCAAGTTGATTCAAGTGCTCAGAAGATGTTTAAAATGCTGCACAATTCTGGTGTATATCAAGCATTTCCAAATACTGAAATAGCACCCGGATATACTTATGTCTGATGTCAACCAATTGTTCAGGAGAACGTTCGTTTTCTTAATCGAAAAGAATTAAAGATGCAAAAATATCAACAATGGCTCAACGGCGTCTTTCTGTACTTTTACTTCTGTGCATGTGATTTGCTCAACAAGGTCAACTTCAAAGAACTAATTGACAAATTTGCAGTTATAAAACGCGAAAATTTTAAATTATGTAGTTTTTGCCTAATAAATATTCTTTTTTAAATTTTACTTTTCTTCTTTTTGTGGGAAAGACCGTATTATCTGTATTTTTAGGCCACTTATTAAAATGTGCCTTAGGGCCAACAAAGCCTTAATCCGGCACTGGAGCTACCTAAACAAATTTGTCAATGTTGAAATGATATAATTTGACGCAAAGTTTAAAAGTCTTTAACTAAAGTCACTAAACCAAAAAAATTAAAAGTAATTGCAGTTCAGTGCACTTAAAAATTTTAATTATAGTATTTTGGTGTTTGCAAAAAAACACTACATGAATTATTTTTTAATTTAAAACTAATTTTTTTCAACTATCATACAGACGCTATAATATTTTAAAATGCCTCAACTATCCCGAGTTTGTTTTCTAATCCGAGTTTGTTTTCTAATCCGAGTTAGGTGGACCCGAGCTGGGCTTTGCGTAAAAGCCGTACGCGGTGGAACGCGGCCTAAAGTTTTGAAAATTTAAATGAAATAATAATTTACATTAAAAATGTCAAAAGAAGAGTTAAACACTAGGCAGAATATTCTTAACGATTTAAATCAAAGAAAGCAACAGCTTTTACAGCAAAATATTGCAAATAATCAAGTTTTACCCTCTAGAACGCTTAAATCAGATATACGTGTAGAAGGAAACTACCAATCGCCGTTATCTAGAAGATCTGCTTTAGAATATGCTTCTGCACATTCTGTAGGTTACTATATAGCACAGGACTCTCAATACGGAAATCATATTTTGCCTGTAATTCCAAGAATAGAGGATAATTGATAGACTTTTGTGAACATTTACACTTATATATAAAAATATATATAACTATTATATAACTAAGTTGTATTTTTCCACTGTATTTAAAAAAGAAAATATAAGTTATTTAATTATTCAGTTTCCTTTATTTAATTTTTATGCATTTTGCATTCGTTTGTTTATTTTGCATTTTATTTGTATACTAGGATGCAAAATTTGTGATATAGTTAAAATAAAATGTAAACATTTTACTTTTTAATAGTAAAGAACTAACTTATTTTGAGGTTTCACATCGTCATTTTAAATTATTTATGTAAAGTAAACTTTATTTTGCTAATTGTTTTTTTTTCATAAAACAATACTACATAGAGATTTTTATAAATGCAGGTTCAGAATGTAGTTATTTATTTTCAAAATTTTTGCAATTTTATGAAATAGAACTTTGATAATTCAATTCAAGGTATTTTTTTTGTATTACCACACATTTTTCAAGTTTTTTTTTACCAGTTAAATCATATGGAAATTCTTGTATTAAGTTTTTGTTTATCAGTTAATATTTTGTGGGCACTCCGATCAATGATATATTTGATTCAAATGTGCACTAATCTCAAGATAGCTTAACATTTCTTTTCTGTTAGAAACTCACAACATTTACTCTCCTCTCAAAGCTGTTGACTGTAGATCTAATAGCTAGTACATAATTTTATGTAGGACCTAATTTTGATTTTGAATATGAAGCGAGCAACGTTTTTAATTTAATTAACATATTTTGAATATTGTGTTATGAATTTTTTAATGTATCAAATTCATTTAAAATATGACAGATAATTGCTTCATGTAGAGTCTTTAAATCAATATTAATGATTGCATCATATTGTGTCCAAAAGTTGAAAATTATATGGCTACTTAGATTACATATAAGTTTTTCTGTTTTGAAGCATTTGTTAGTAAAGTTTCTAGGGCTAGTTTTTTGAGATTTAAGATTACTATTTAGCTTTCTTTTTTTTTAAATATATAGTATATTTAAAAGTTAAATTGTGTAAAGTTTGAAATTTTCTGCTTTTGAAAAAAAAGTTAATTTGACAAATGATGTTTATGAGTGCTGCAGTGAAAAACACTCAATGGTTGTTTTTTTTTTTTAATGCTCTAACATTTACAAAATATAAATAAATGACATTTTTACGTTTTTTAAGAAAAACAAAACATAAATGCTATTAATTTCAAAACTGAAATGTTTGTTAAAAGGAAAAGAACCAATTATGGTTTGTATTTATCATTTGAATTTATTTTTTTTCATAATTCAAAAAAAAAAATTATTAAAGGATTTTTTTTTATAGATTTTATTTTTAGAAATTATCTTATGTCTATTTAAAAACATCACCATTTACTTGTCAAAGCAAGTCAGTTGTTAGTGCTAAGGAACCTTTCATGATTATGGCAGAACCTGGTAAAAAGTATTCTTGGTGTTCATGCGGTCTTAGCCAGAAGCAGGTAAGTTACAAATACATATATGTGTATATATATGTATATATGTGTATATATACATATATACACATGTGTGTATATATATATATATATATATATATATATATATATATATATATATATATATATATATATATATATATATATAAATTAGTAAAAACACTTATCTAATTTTTGGTTACTTCAACACTCTGTTTCACCATCAGTAGGTTCATCAGGAAGAATCTATATCAGGAATATAAATCAGGAAGAATATATATATATATATATATATATATATATATATATATATATATATATATATATATATATATATATGTATATACGTATGTATATATGTATGTATATATATATTTATAGTAAAGGTCTAAAAATTAATGTTTACGGTAAAAAAAAATAATGGGTCTTCTCGACTTGTGTTTAAAAATGAAAATATCAAGTAAATTTCATCTAAAAATCATTACGCTTAAATGAGGAAACTTATTAATTTTTATCATTTTTAAAAAACCACAAATACACAACTTAATAGACTGGTATGTTTTTTATTTTTATTACATCCTTTGAAAAATAAATGGAACATACCAGGAGTGTACATACACTGACTGACATATAAGTAGAACATGCAAGGTGTGCTGCTACATCAACTGAAACAAAAAGTTAGAACATGCAAAGAATGCACCTACATCGACTGAGGTTAAATTAGCAGTAAAAGACAAACATAAAATATATCTTAAATACATCTATGCAGTCTGCCATACTCATGCAAATCTATGAAATGCACATAAAGTTGCGTGTGAAAATGTTAAAATGATACTCAAAGAACTATTTTATGCATCAAGAACTATTTTATGCATCTAGTCTAACTAAAAACTTAATTCACAGCCTAGAAGCTACAAGTGGTTTATGATATTTTGCTTAACAACTACAAAAAAAGAAGAAATATGCACAACTCTAAATAATTATTTCGTGACAATTCCCAATCACATTAATCTAAAAGAAATGTGAATCCACTGGTAATGCTCCAGTTTTTTGGAAAAAAACCTATAATTATTGGTAAAAGTTACTAATTAAAAAAAAAAGTAATAATTTTAACCATCAAAATACAGACCAATATAATTGACATTCATAGTCTGCAAAGTCACAAGAGTTGTATTATGATATTTTGAGCAACATAAAATCTAATAACCAAAGCTCAACATGGTTTTCCTAAGCAAGGATGTGTCACAAATCTTATCAAAACACTTTTTTTTTTAAAATTTGAGTTTTCATACTATATTTTTCTATACTCTTATAAATACTCTTATATCCAAAGATTATGTTGGCTTAGCATAGGAACAGCCATAAATAGTCATTAAGAATAATCCAAAGTAGCGTCTGTTATTGACCAACATAAACTTTAATGGTTAGTATTGCTTCCTGAATTTTTAATGACTTCAAATATGAGACTTGACATACTAGTTACAAGATATTGGATAGTTTCTATAGATATTTCATTCCGAGCTTCTCTGATACGAGTTTTCAGCTTCAATGCGTATTTATATTGCTTACCATTTTCATAAACCTTTCTAGAAAGTATTACCCATAGTAACCCTCAGAATTAGGGTCAGCATTCGGCATTGCCGACCTAACTGCCGACCTTAAAATATTTGAGACCGACAATTTTTTGCCGACCTCGTTTCTATGTTTTATGGTAAGACCTTTGTATCAAACTTTTTTTGCCGACCTGATAAAAGATTGAGGTTGGCAAACTTGGTCTTGGTTTACGCTTTTCCGAACTGTGTTTAGATCTTCATGTACAATTTATCTCACACGTTAAACAGTTACAGGTAATTGTAAATCAACCCAAATTTGAGATGTAGTCATGTGCTGAGCAGCAGCACGACGTACAATAACTTGTTTAGTACGATTATCAATTTTACTTTTGCCACCACTTTTCTTATAAGCTCCATAATTAACGCTAATCTTGAAGTAATTATTAACCACTTTTGTAGATCTTTTAATTTTCTTTGTAATTTCCCGATTAGATAAGTCTGTATCTTTACATGCTTTGATTACTGCTAATATTTCATTTGTTAAACGCTTACCACACCCCATTTTAAATTCAGGTATCAAAAACCAAGTGTTAAAAACTTTATGAGCCATGATTTCACAGTCTTTGTTTAACTTACAAATAATAATAAAAAACTAAGTCACAAATGCGTATCACCAGATCAAAATATACAAGTAAACCAAAAATAATTATTGATGAGGTTAATTCTATTTGCTACCGCAAATATTAAGTATTATACATTTTAAGGTTTTGTCAAATGTACCGCAATTTAATTGTGTCATTTTATAATCTAAAAAGTTGTTGTTTGTAACAATAATTATATGTGTGGATGCAAAAGATGCACCCCACAAGTTTGCTTAGAGATTTATAAAATATCGGATCAGTACATGATGAGGCTAATTCTATTTTCTCCACTGTAGCTTTATAGAAAACATTATATCTTGCATACATATGCAAACACCTAGAGTTATATTTTTATAGAAAACATTATACTTTGCATACATTTGCTCACACCTCGAGTTTGCAGTCTGGGTTTGACCTCATAACCTTAAAAAATATTGTAATGATTAAGTCCAAAAGCATGTGACTAAGACCATATCAGAGATAAGATATCTACTGTATAAGAAGAGATTGCAATAGCTGAAACTTAAATCTTTTGAGGATGACATTATAAAAGGTGACTTTTAAAAATAGAGTAGCTAAACACTCAAATGCTCTTTCACAGCAAGCAGTTAATTCACCTTCTGCAAATTTCTTTCAAGAGTTTTTATCATAACTTTTTTAACTTACTGCCTTGTTTGCAGTTTACCTGTGTCAAAAGCAAGAGTCTAATGCAGCTCTCCTTCATTAGTTTAAACTATATTTTTACAATTAATTGTTATTTATATTTATTCTTCAATATAAACTTGATCTGCAATGATTATATTATATACACTTGTATTTATACTACTTTTGAAATAAATTAGTAATATTAATGATAATATATGTGTGTATGAAATAAAAATGAAAAAGAGTTACAGTTGTTATTTTTCAGTTTTTTAAAAACAATAAAGTTTAATTGCACAATTCATATAATCATTTAAACATTAATGTGACATTTAAAAGATTGTTTAAAGTTAAATAACAAAGCTGTCATTGTATATATATATATATATATATATATATATATATATATATATATATATATATATATATATATATATATATATATATATATATATATATATATATATATATATATATATATATATATATATTATAAAGTATAAATCATCCCGCCACCTTTTTATAAATTTCTATCTATAACAATGATTAGGTGGGATATTTATAGAATACCATCCCGTTACTATTTTTTCTCCACTTCGAGCACTGTATATATATATGTATATGTTATGTATATATATATATATATATATATATATATATATATATATATATATATATATATATATATATATATATATATATATATATATATATATATATATATATATATGTATATGTATATGTATATGTATATATATTTATATATATATAATAATGATTTTATAAAAAAGTTATTATTTTAGATTAAAACTTTTATACATATATATATATATATATATATATATATATATATATATATATATATATATATATATATATATATATATATATATAATAATTTTATAATAAAGTTATTTTTTTAGATTTTACTGCATAGCAATTAAAAAACTTTTTAACTAAAAATGAAAAAAGTGTATTTTTGTAAGATTTTATGAATAAATTTTTTTTTCAATGTGTTTTTTTGTATATATATATATATATATATATATATATATATATATATATATATATATATATATATATATATATATATATAGATAGATATATATATATAGATATATATATATGTATATATATATATATATATATATATATATATATATATATATATATATATATATATATAGATATATATATATATATATATATATATATATATATATATATATATATATATATATATATATATATATATATATATATATATAGATAGATAGATAGATATAGATATATATTTACAAAAATATATATATTTATATATTTTTTTCATCATATATTATTAATCCTCGCAGTTTGTTTGCATGAGCAGGTGCAATTTATGTGCTTTAATGTAGATTTTTACATGGTAACATTCGTTTTTCAAATGAATAGAAATAATATCTTCAGATACATTTAAATTGTAATATTAAGAGTGTTCTGACACTTTTAGGTATTCCCGAATGCCGTTTCTAATTTCGAAAGCTGAGTGAGATATACTTTAAGAATAATGTTTTAATAACAATGTTTTAACAGTAGTGAATGAGAATCAAATTACATTAGAAGTGACGAGTTAATAGAGGACTGTAATAATCAGTAAAAGTTTTCCTGTATTTGATAAATATTTTATTATTCTGAATAAGGATGTTGGTTGACAATGACTCAGGATAAACTTTTATTAAAAGCAACTTATTTTTTTATTTTAATATTTCTGTCTGAAATAATAAAATAAATAAATAAGTTGCTTTTAAAAAAATTTTCTTTAAACCCTAATAGTTTTTTAATTTTTATTTTTTTTTGTTTGGTGACATATTTTTTGTATATTTTCGTTCATATTAGTGTTTATAAAATAATTTATTGTTTATTATTGTTAGTACTGTTTAGGTGCATTGTCTGTCTTATTCATTTTTAAATATTCCTCTATTAATATTTAATTTTGTCTTGACAACTGTCAAAATATGCTTTGCTCGAAAAACAATTCTCCTCTATTCTAATGTACTTCATTTCTTCCCTTTGGCGTTCACTGCTCGTGTGTGACCATTCGGCGAATTTTATATATGCCAGAATTATATATATGCCAAAGTTTTTAAATAATAAAATTTTCTTTAAGCCCTAGTAGTTTTACTTTTTTTTTCTTTCTAAAAACTAATAGTTTTGTTAGTTAAGTTGCGAATGGAAAACTCAAAAAAAAAATAAATAATAAAGTGATGTGTTTAATTTACAAATTATTATTTTATTTATTTTTCATGTTTTATATGCAGCCACTTTGTGATGGCAGCCACAAGAAAACAGAAATGCGTCCTTATAAAATAACATCAGAGAAGGAATGTGAATTATGGTTTTGTGGTTGTAAACAAACAAGAACTCCTCCTTTCTGTGATGGTTCCCATCTTGAAGAAAGCGTTCAGAAATGTTCGTTGGGCACAAGTATTCCCTAGACAGTTTTGTTTAAATAGTTTTATTTACTTCTAGATTACAATTTGTTTTGTACTTTTATTAAGTTTTTATAATAGTTATATGTGATTTCCGGAATATATTTTCCCTTATTTTCATTTTAGCTAAGTTGTTTTAATTTTTTTTCAAAATTTTCAAATATCTATAATATATATATTAGGGTGGAGTGAATTTTAGTTTTTTTTACAATTCGTTTAGCCTGGGTGTGCAAAAGTTGTCTATTCATTTCAGAAATACTCTGGAAAAATGTCAATGCTCTAGGAAATTATCTTGAGGTTCCTCAAGACCTTTAAAATTTTAATGGGTCCCCAATATTATGTAAAAAAAATTTTTTCAAAAGTATGTCATGTTGGGTCTCAAAAGAAGCAAAATTTTATAAAAATTTCAAAAATAACAATTATTTTTTAAAAAAATTGTTATTTTATAGTTTATTGCAGAAAAAATGACCTTTTAAACTAAAAATGAAAAAAGTTTAAAAGGTCATTTGAAATTATAATAAAAAAAGTATTTTTTTTTATTATAATTTCAAAAAAATCTTAAATAATATTTTTTTTATAAAATGATTGTTATTTTTGAAATTTTTATAAAATTTTGCTTCTTTTGAGACCCAACATGACATACTTTTGAAAAAATTTTTTTTACATAATATTAGGGACCCGTTAAAATTTTAAAGGTCTTGAGACACCTCAAGATAATTTCCTAGAGCATTGATATTTTTCCAGAGTATTTCTGAAATGAATAGACAACTTTTGCACACCCAGGCTAAACGAATTGTAAAAAAAACTAAAATTCACTCCACCCTAATATATATATATATATATATATATATATATATATATATATATATATATATATATATATATATATATATATATATATATATATATATATATATATATATATATATATATATATATATATATATATATATATTAAAGATATTGCCTTTAGTTTACCGAGCAGCTCAACCTCAAACCCCAACGGAGTAAGTTAAGCTACTGTGTGGGACAAGTTGAACAATCAATGGATAAATGAGTATGCATGATATGGTATTGAATAAATAAGTGATGCAATATAACCACAATCTTTTCATAGAACCCTTTAATATAATAATATATTGTCAAAAACTAATAAGAAACCACTAAAATATATCTATTAAAATGAATCTCTAGTATATTAAAAAAGTAAATTATTTTAACTAATAAAAAAGTGTATAAATGTCCCAATAACTATTTTGCGAGTTTAAGTAATCAAAGGATATAGAGATATATATCAAACATATACACAAAAATTTAATAATTTATAAATTTAAAAGTCCCTATGTGCACAAGACGTATTTAGACGTTTAAAATTAGTGTTAATCAGTTTAATACATGTTTTAGACGTCTTGACACACTGTGATAAATATATTATTTGTAAATACGAAGATTAAGAAAGTAAAGTTTAAATTGAAACTTAAATGAGTTTAATGGTTTTAACTAAATTGGCATTAACTTTTTAAAACAAATCATTAACTTAATACCTCGAAATGCTATTGAATATTCCGTATATTTACAAAGATTATCTTTTTCCGGAATTCCGGATATTTTTTTAAACTTTTAGTTTTTCCGGATATACAAAACATTTTCCATAAATACAAGTTTAGGTATATATTTTTGTAATATATTTGTTTTTTTAGCTTTTTCACTCATCAATTATAGAATAATTTTGAAAATTTTGAAAAAAAATTAAAACAACTTAGCTAAAATGAAAATAAGGGAAAATATATTCCGGATATTTTATCCAAGCAGTTTTCCGGATTTTAAAAATATGACCTTGACGATCTATGTATTTATCTAAATTAGCAGTTTAAAAGAAGTTCATTTGTTATTAGGAAAAACTTGCTATTTAAATTTTTGTCAAACTTAAAAGAAAGCTAAGAATAAAAAAAAGTAACTGGAATTAGTTTATTAATATATTTATTCGTTAAAATTTAGTGCTGATAAAATATTAATTTCATATACAGTCATCATTTTCGCATCTCTCATTAAGGGTTTAGTATACTTCCTTTTTTTTCCCGCCGTATATAGTTCCACAAGCATGTTTTTGTAAATTAAGTATTTTTTTAAGTTTTGTTGGTTGCGTACTACCCCATGCAATAGTTAATTGAACAATAGTAATTATTAATAGTAATACATTTAAATAAGTCTTTTTTAGATTACATGACAAATAATGAAAAAAACTAACGAAACCAATAAATTATACAAAAATTTATGGTTTGTAAAATATAAACTTTAATTAAAAAAAAGCATTTGTTATTTCATAGTTCATTTTCTCAGTTTTGATATCACAGTAAGTTGATATCAAAACTGAGAAAAAGAGAAAAAAGAATCCTTTCATTTAATTAAAGTTTAAAAAGCCAATATTTGTAGCTGCTAAAGCATGAGTTAGTTAATAAACGTGCAGCTCATCATCAGTAAAAGATGTACTGTTTGCAGCTGTAGCAAAAAATATTTGTCGATTCTACTCTTAAGTGCATTAACTAACAGAGCTTTTTCTGACGTCAAGTTATTCCAATCATTGACAATACGATTTGTAAAGAAATTATGACGAGCATTATAATATGTGAATTTATGCATTAAGAGGTTGGATGGTGATCTGCAAATTGGTGGATTATGCCAATTGATAATCTCAATATCGTTTTCTAGTTTAAACTCTTGGATCAAGTCACCTGTGAGTTTCCAAAGTGGTAAAATTGAGACGCCGACACATTTCAGCATAAAATAATCCTATTAAATCATGAGGTACTTTTGTTGCTTTGTGCTGAATTTTTTCAGTTTCTTTAATGTCACCTTTTAAGTAAGGATACCGTACCAGAACAGCAAATTCCAGATGCGGCCTAACATACGTAGTGTATAGTTTACTCCAAAGCTTCAAATCTCTTATATAAATGTTTTTTTAAGAAGCCGAGTATCATATCTGCTTTACGTGTTGCGGTCCGTATGTGTTGATTTCATTGTAGATCATTAGATATAAAGATACCCAGATCTCTCAATATCCGTTGACTCTAGAGTAAGTGATGTATTTCCATCATCATTACATATTCATGGTTACTATTTCCATAACTAAGGTACATAATTTTACACTTTGGAACATTCAATTCCATTAGCCATTTCTTTGACCATTCTGTGACAATGTTTAAATTGAATTGAAGAATTAGACAATCAGCATCGTGAAACTCAGGTCTTATTTCTTGTAACAGTTTAGTGTCGTCAGCATAAATTTTATGAACTGATTTTATCTTATCCGTTAAGTCTTTTATATAAATGATAAATAATGTTGGACCAAGTACAGACCCATGAGGAACTCCGCTTAGAACATTGGTCAAGTCGCTAGTGTTCACCTAAAACAGTTTGCTGTTTTCTACTAATTAAAAATGACTCCATATCCATATCCACGAATCAGTGTTGCTGACCGCCAGTTTGTCGCAGTTTAAGTAATTGCCCAGTTGTTTTTTTCTTACTTTATCATATATTTAGACTACTTTTTCATAGATAAGATTACTTCATTAATTAAAAGCATATGGGATTAATGGCAATGTTCTTAAATGAATTGAGTCATTTTTGATTAGTAGAAAACAGCGAACTGTTTTAGGTGAACACTCTAGTGAATGGACCGATGTTCTAAATGGAGCTCCACAACGGTCTTTCTCTTTTCTACGAAAACTATAATGGGCATTGCTCTAATTAGCTAGCATCTCTTGTGCCATCTACTAAAACTCATTCTCGTGTTACTCGTGATTCAATTAAGTCTCATCCTTTTACTGTGACTGTTCCTAAGTGCTCTAAAAACTCTTATTTGTCTAGTTTTTTTCCTCAAACATCAGATATTTGGAATGCGCTTCTTTCATCTTGCTTTCCTGATTCGTATAATCTGCAATCTTTTAAGTCGTCTGTCAATCGTTATCTTGCTCTATAAACTTCACCTTTTCTCTTCCAGTAACTTCAAACTCTAATAGTGGTTGCTTGCAGCCTTGTTGGAAGCTAAGATGTTTGAAAAAATATATATATATATATCTTCCTTATTCATCCACGGCGCATTACGGGTAGTATGGACTTTTTTAACGTGATGAAATGCTTGCTGAGTTTATCAAATTTATTGCAGAAAAGTACATGGACGCAGTAGTGTTCTTTGTTTCAAATAATTGCAGCCAGTTACTTTCCATAATCTTTTAACAAAAATTTATATAGTCACTTTTATTGAAGTCATATTTTTTGTTTGAGAAAGTAGTCTCATTTTTAGAAACGACCACATAATCCTCAATATGCGATGACCTTGCGACGAATCATTACTTATATTACCATTTCTTTCTATAAATAGGAAACAAATTAAAAAACAAGAATGTTTTACACAAGTACCTGGAGTCTATGTAGATGAAAACTTATCTTGGCTTTTCCTGATAAAATACATTCAAAAATTAAAAAAACTAGTGGTATAATGTATAGAGCTAGTCCTTTAATTAATACTCAAAGTCTTAAATTAATATACTTCAGCCTAATTCATAGCTATATTAATAATGGTAACATTGGGTGGGCAAGCACACTACCCTCTAAACTTAAAAGGATATTTAGTGTACAAAAAGATGCTTGCAAAATTATTTACGGAAAAAACAAATTTGAGCATGCAAAGCCATTAATGAGGAAAATGAAGATGATGAATATATACGAGATAAATACATTTCAACCCATGATCTTTTTTTTTTTTTTTTTTTTTTTACAACAATCATTATTATATATTTCAAAAACAAGTAATATTTACATGTCTTCAGTTTATATAAATGTCCACCACAAATATTTACAATGTCTAAAGAGCGTTAACGCATGCGCGCTTGACATTTTAACTTATGCGAGTTAAAATAATAAACTTAAAAATTCGTGGTTTATAATATAAAGTGCTGGCTATTAACCCATGCATTTAAAAAATATACGCAGTCCGTCGCACCACAGGCTACTTGGGACTTGCTTGTCGTTGTCGTTTAAAATATATTTTATTTGTTGAAAATATATATTAACATATATTAGTAGTACCATATAGTTGTAAGGAAACTTGCAGAAGACTAAGAAAAGTCTTTTCATCAAGAACCTTTAAAATACAAAATAAACTAAAAATTTAAAGAGTAAAGACACACATTAATTTTTTGAGGCCTACTGTTCAGTAATATTTTATTACGTATAGTTGCTAAAAAATTTTTTTTTAATTTTTATTTATTTATGTTTTATTTCTTTTTTATTTGTTTTTATAGCTTAAATTGTTCTTTTTATATTTTATTATATTAATTGTTCTTTTATATTTAATACATATCGATAAAATTGGTTTTGTTAATTATGAGATCTTTTAGTTTTTTCTTCAGGGCAATAAGATTATCCAGTTTAGTAACTTCTATATTTCGAGGTATTGTTTTGTTGTATAAATAGGGGCCACGGTATACAATTGAAAATCTCGAAAATTTTGTTTTTTTTATGGGCAATGTAAAGTTTCCGGTTCCTCGTGTGAAATATCTGTTGGCGTTGGTTTGAAAAAAGTTATTAGTAAAATGAGTTGGGACAAGTCCAAGCTTATATTTGAGCATAAATAAAACATTTTGGTAGATGTTAATTTGATAGATATTCAAAGCATTCAAGTTTTTAAGTAAAGGATCGGCATGTGTGAATTTATTTTTATTATAAATCAATCTTGATGCGTGTTTTTGGTGTGTATATAGAGAACTTAATTTAGATTTATTTGTACTTCCCCAGGCAATATTAGCATATGTTAGATAACTTTGTATATAAGAAAAGTAGAGAATTTTCAGATTCTCCTGGGAAAGTATAGTTTTGACTTTGTAAAGTATGCCGATACTTTTTGATATTTTTGTATTTAATGTTTTTATATGGGCTTTCCAAGAAATCGTTTCGTCAATAATTATCCCGAGAAATTTAATAGTTTCAGTTCTTTCGATGTTTATGTTATCAATTTTTAGTAATGGTAGCATGCTTGGTATTTTAGTTTTTTGCTGGTTGGAATGAAACAAGATCTATTTTGTTTTTTCTTGATTTAAAGATAATTTATTTACTTTAAACCAAATGTTTAGACTCTTAAGGTCATCATTTGCAGATTCAAAGAGATTTTCAATTGATGCTGATGAATAAAATAAATTTGTGTCATCAGCAAACATTATTGCATCGAGTTTTTTTTAATGATTGTGGGAGATCGTTAATATAAATTAAAAATAAAAGAGGACCAAGAATGGAACCTTGGGGAACTCCGCATTTTATTTTTAGTAATTTAGAATATTTATTATCGTTTGAAATAACACATTGTTGTCTGTTGCACAGATAACTTTTAAACCGATCTAGGCTAGTATTTTGTATTCCGCATTTTTCCATTTTTTTTAGTAAGATATCATGATTAATTGTGTCAAATGCTTTGGATAGGTCTATAAAAGCTCCTAATACAAATTGCATTTTATTAAAAGAATAACTTATGCTATTAACTAAATCTAAAATTGCATGTTCTGTTAAGTGCTGTGCTTGAAAGCCGAATTGTTTTTTATTTAAGAACTTGTTTTGAATTAGGTATTCATATAATCTATTGTAGACTATTCTTTCAAGTATTTTAGAAAAGGTAGGAAGTATTGAGATTGGTCTGTAATTGTTTATTAGAAATGTTTCACCGGTTTTAAAAATAGGTACAACTTTAGCTACTTTTAATTTATCTGGTACAGTTCCTGTTATAATTGATGATTTAAATATTTCGAAAATAGGTTTGCGTATCTCCAAAAAGACATTGACGACGATATTACTGCAAATGTCATCTATACCTGGAGACTTATTTGTTTTAAGAGAGTTTATTGCATTTTCGAGTTCATCAATTTTTAGTTCTTTAAATATTAATTCGTTGATGACACTAGTTAGATAAGTTTCAAATGAGTTGTTTGGACAATTGACTTTTGAAGCTAGATTTGGGCCTATGTTGACATAAAAACTATTAAATTTTTCTGAAATTGCATTATTATTGTCATACTCTTTATTATCTATGACAATTTGAGCAGGTAATCTATTTATTTTGCAGGTTTTTATCCCAATTATTTCTTTCATGATATCCCAAGTTTTCTTAATATAACCATTTGTGTTTTTTATTTTATTTGAGTAATAGTTTTTCTTTGAATTTTTTTTAATTTTTTCAAACAAGTTTTTATACTGTTTGTAAACATTTAGGTTTGCCTCATTTCTATTTTTTAAGTATTTAATATAAAGTTTTTGTGTTTTTTTTTGAAGATTTTTTAATACCTTTGGTGATCCATGGACATTTTAAGTGTTTTTCTTTTATTAATTTTACTTTAATTGGGAAGTGCATATTATAGTTTTTTAGGAAAATTTTTTCGAAGTTATTATAAGCAGAGTTAGTGTGCCCAAGATTGCATTCATAGTATACCTTATCCCACTCTTCTGCCGACAGTGAGTCTTTAAGTTGTTGAATAGCAAATTTGTTGATTCTTCTTTTATAAGTTTTAATTTTACAACTATTATTAGATTTTATATCTTTTATATTTTTTATTCCTTTATTATTTCTGCCTTTATTATTTCAGCTTTTATTATTCCTGCCTTTAGAGAAGTATCAAATAATGAATTAGTTAATATATTGTCTATTGCAGTGATTAAAGTTGGAGTTACTCGAGTTGGTTTGTTAATAATTGGGAAGATGTAATGTTGAAGCATTTCGTCAAAAAAAGTTTAGTATTGGCATGTTTATCATATTGTAAACAATCTATTTTGAAGTTCGAACTTATTATTGTAATGAAGTTTTTTTCATGATCTTTGAGTAATCTCTCCGTTTGTGCTAGTATACTTTTTTTTGTTCTTCTAGTTTGCTTGTGATAATCTTTTCTATATTTTTAATATTTATTTCCATTTTTATTGTAAATAAAGTTATTCTCAAAAAAAGAATACGTCTTACTCGTATCGTGCCGCAAACGCCTTCTTTCGATATAATCATTTAAAAAATCTCACACCGAAAAACTTTGAAACAAAATTTAAGATAAATTAAAACAATAACTATTCTCTGAGATCAAACGAGAGGCTTACATACACACTACCTCGTAGACTAACTAAATACAAAGAATATAGTATAACATATCGAGGGCCTAAGATATGGAACAGTTTTAAAAATAACCACATCAATATGGTGAAAACAGTAAACTCATTTAAGTTTTATATAAAAAAAGACATTTTGAAATCAAATAACAGCTTTGAAACTTAACATATACACTATCGTTTTTTTAATATACCCTATCGTTTTTTAACCTAATTTTTTGATATATTCAAAGGAATTTATTCCTCTTATTGTCTTTTTTTCATTCTTTATTTTTTTTGTTTACGGAGTTTTGCTATTTTTTTAAAGTTTGAACGGAGTTTTTTTTTTTTATTTTTTTATTTTATTATAAAAACTTTATTTTTTTTTTTGCACTTGTTAAAGCTCAAATCTATGAAAAGATTGTGATGACTCTGGTCATCCATATCTTCTTTGAGTTCCTGTCTCTTTATATAAATATATATATATTTTCTTTTTTTTAAGGAATAATTTTTTATATTATTGTATGGACAGCAAAATATATGAAAAAAAATAAAATAAAATCACCTAACTGCAAAGAGCTAGATAAGTTGATTACTCTAAATTAAAGATTGATTACTCATTATTTATAAGTTGATTACTCTAGTTAAAGAGTCTGTAATAATTAAATCTAAAATGTTTTTTGCTTTTCCATTAGGTGCTTCGAATGTTGAGACATCAACTAATTGTTTTAGGTTATGATTAGCTAAGAAATTTATCAAGAAAAACATTTGCCGTACTATTTTTACCGCTTAGTACTTCGATCCTGTCATCATCGTGCTTTTTGATATCCGTAAAGTTAAAACCACATGCCAGTAAAATACAACTATACGCTTTTCTATCAACAGCTTGCTTAGCCAAAATAATTTTTTATTTACATCATTCATATGCAATAAAAGTGGTCTATAGACACAACCAATTAGAACAATTTCGTTACCGATTTCATATTTGCTCGGAGTTGCTGTTGTTTAAGATCTCTCTTAGATGACTATCAGATACCTCATTCGCGAATAGATCACGCTTGATGACCTGTTCAATTTTTCTTTTTACTAGTGAGTAGTTATTCAATTGAGTAGTAGATATTTTAGTAAACCATGTCTCAGAAATAAAGATTAAATCATGCATGTTTATGTCACAGAGTGCAGATATTTTGTTCATATATCCGGATTAAGAGAAGATGCGTTAGTACGAAAACATTTAAAAAATGATTTTTAGTGTTAGATTAAGCAGATTTTATTTTTGTACTTAATGCATTTAAACAAGTATTTGCTGATAAACATTTTAATTCACTGTGTTTTTACAATTCTTACTGCTTCTGCATTTCTCCATTTGATGAAAGGGTGTTTTTTGCGTCCATTGATTTCAACTTCATGTGAGACATCAATGCATCGTATTTTTTCGCTGCAATAACAAACCTAAAGAGCTTGTCAAGTTTTCTAAGCTTGTCATTAGCTGCTTTTCTTTCTGATTTTAATTTATTGAATTCGCTTTGTTCTGCTGCTTTGCGGTCAGGGCGTATAAATATATCTTTAAAATTGCCCGTTTCCAATTGTTTAGCCGATGCTATAATGTCGTTTCTGATAAATACCGATTCAACTTCAATCATGAGAGGAGGAGCAGGTTTACCAGAATTAAAGTTCTTATTTTTTTTGAAATATTCAACTCTAACTATATTGACTGATTTACCTAAGGATACCATAACTTTCTTGAAATTCGCGGTGTCATCTTTAGCTATCATGCTTGGTTGAGTCCAATAAATTAGTATAGTAATATTTTTATTTGATGCCAAATAAAAAAATTTATGAACATATAGCTATAACTTTAAAATATAACAATAGGAATAATTTTTATTTTGCTTTTTTGGTCAAAAATAGGAAAAGTGCCCACAACACTTTTGTTGCGCAAGGTGTTACTATAAAGTAACAACCAGCGTATAGCTTTTTTTTCGGTCACTATTTTATATCGGTTACATTTACATAAATTTCGTTTGAAAAAAAAATTATAAAGAAATTTCATAATGTAAAAGCAATTCTACAGTTATGGCCGAAAAGGTCTAATTATAAAATATAATTACTTATAAATGCAAACCGTGCGTGCTAAAAACGCTCTAAACAAACGTGCTTGACGAGAATCGTTGCGTAGTTCTTAACCATTAGGAAAGTATCTTATATGCTTTATATACATTAAAACTATGGTAACTCAAATGGCACAAGCCCACTATACTATGTCATAAAAAATGGCACAAGCCCATTTTTTATGAAATAGTATTTAATTACTTAAGAATAAGTAACAAAACCTAAAAAAATTCGTAGTTTGCAAAAACTTGCACGTAATATGTACTGGAAATAAAATGAGAGAACCATTTTAAACATTTGATAAGAGATATAAAAAAATGAATGTATTTAAAATAAACGTTTTCCAGCATTTAGTTTTCATGTATAAATATAATAGTAACCTACCCAGTAAACATGCTATAGCGGGTTTTCAGTGGACCAATATAAGCATTTAGAGCGGACCGCTGTAGTTTTGCTCATGTTTACTTAATGGACCATTAGTGGCAGTCGTCAAATATGGCTAGCCGATGAATAGCCACTACTAAAATGTTGGAAATTTATCGGCTAGCCGTTTATAGCGGCTGTCACCAATGGTTTACTATATAATCAATGAGCAAAACTACAATGAACCGCTAGAAAATGTCTATATAGGTCCAATGCAAATCCACTAAAACAATATTTGCTGGGTAACTCCAGCTAGTTTTGTTTCTAAATTTGACAAAAATATAAATGAAAGGTATTTATTACCTGGTAATAGTGTTGCGAATGGAAAATTTACCGCCTGGTAAATTTTTCTTTACTTATTTTTATTATACTTGAAAAAAATTTTTTTTTAATGAAAATGAACCCTCTTTGAATTAAAATTTACCGGTAAATTTGAATCAAATTTTACTAAAAAATTTAAATCACTACCTGGTAAACACTAAGTCGTATAAAAGATGTCTAAAAGATATCTTTTAAGAGGTTTGAAATGCGCATTCTAGATCATATAGCCAAAATGTCTAGGTCATATAGCCAAAAGATGTCTTTGAAAGATATATTTAAATAACATCTTTTAGACGTTTTTGTATAGCCGGTTTTTATTGAGAGACGTAATATCTCCGGAAACACGCAATTTTTTAAAAATAGATTATCACTTTTTTTTATTTTCAAATACAGTTATAGTAAATTTGAAATTTTCAAAAGAGTTCGACTTAATAAATTAATAAAACTTCTTTTTATTTAAATCGATGTGCTAAAATTTTTTGTTTAACTCGATGTGCTAAAATTTTTTATTTAACTCGATGTGCTAAAATTTTTTAATTTTACGATATTTTCAAGTATTATTGGTACCCTCGTTATCATACATATTAAAATCGTTTAACGAAATTTACTTTTAATATACGATTTTAATTTACTAAAAACTCATTGAATGATTTTTTAATATAAATGATAACGAGGGTTCCAATAAAAAAAGTAAAATTTTTATATAAAATGCAAAATAACTTAATAGAGTCTTTTAAAGTTATTTTTAATAAAAGTTAACGAAGTAAATTAATCACAATAACATGAAGGTTAACTTACAGTCATGCAATGCTATATATATTCAAATTTCAAAGTTATTCATTAAAAGAAAATTTTAAAAATTAATTCAAGAAAACAAAAACCAACAACTACAAAAAAAAAAATCTGCTTTTCGCTTTTCATTTTTATATTTTTTTCAAAGATACTAAACGCTAGAAGAAAATCCATAACACAATTTCTTTTCAAAAGTATTTTATAAATTCAACTTCTTTGTGATACCAGCTCTGGATACTGACGGCAAGCAAATTCCATATTCCTAAGCTACTCCAAATTTTTTACTATTATTTGCATAACAGCTTTTGATGGTGGGGCGGGTCGTGTGTCAACTAGATGGTGATAGTAGCTACGAATGTGCTAAACTTCTGGAACAGTTTTCAAACTGGTCAACTTTTTTTTGGTAATCTATAAGTAGCAGCTGAAACCAGTTGTTTCCTAGATTCTTTTAAACATGGTGGTCTAAAGTTATCTGTCTTCCTCTTTGTTGCTCGCTTTGCACTTATGCGGGACATATTTATGGAAATATACTATAACTAAAATAGAAAATTAGTTAAAGTTATGTTATTTCTACCAACAATAGTAGGTAATTCTGAAGTTATCTACTATTAACTTCAGCTAAATTTAAAAATATCATACAAATTCTCCAATATATCTGATAAGTATTTTGTTTAGTCACAAAAAATTAACTTTTTTTTTGACCTTATAAAATTTTCAACTAAAAAATTATTTTTCATTAAATTGTTCTTAGAACACAATTATTCATGTTATATAAAAGGTTTAATGAGTAAAAGCTTTCATGAGATAATATAAGGTTTCATGAGATAATAAAAAATATCACACTAGTAGTAACTGTAAGTAACTTTTATTCCATAAAGTAATTCAAGTTACTTTATGTAATTTATTACATAAAGTAACTGTTGTAACATTTTTGTTAAATATTAAGTTTATTAATTTATAACTTTTTCATTAACCTGTACTTTAGTTATTGTTATATTTTTTTATATTAATATTTTAATGGATTCTTAAAACTTTTTTTGATAAAATTTTACATATTCTAATAAAAGATAGATATTGCATCGCCTGTCCCGGTTTTTTTTTATCCCGGTCATCTTTGAGTCCTGGTTTGTTTTTGAAATTTTTTATTTATTGATATTCATTACGTGAAACTCATCTGCAACTTTTTGTTGTTGTTTATAAACAACAAAAAACGTTTGAAGACGCCGAAGACAACTGTCTTTATTGTCTTAGGACAAATCTGTTGTTTTGTCAACAGACTTGGTTGACTTGATCCGCTGAATGATATCATGGGCAGTTGTCTGATGGACTGATTTTTGTGAACTGATGCCAAAAGATGGCATCCTCCTAATGTGAATGTTCGAGCTTGCAAAGTTCGTACCCAGTGGGCACGGGATATAAAAAAGACGTCTTTCAATCGTATCAAACGCCTTTTGAACGGTATGGACGTCTTTTGAACGTTCAAAGAATGTCTTTTTTTGGTCCGGTGCCCACTGGGTAGACGTTCTGCCCAGTGGGCACCGGAACTTTATTCTACGATTTATCGTGGTTTTCAACTTTTACAAAAGCTAAAACAGTCAATTTCAAAATTTATTTAGTAATTTCGAAGAACAGTTTGTCTATTTGGTTTAAATTAGAAAGTTTAATATTTTTTTGCACAACGGGGCAACTTGCTACTAAACAAAAATGATCATAACCAATTAAAATCCAAGAAAATGCGGTTAATGCTACGTGTTGTTTTACGTAAGAGTCGTATTGTAAAACGAGTTTCAATTTGTTAGTATTTTATATATTATAATAGTATTACTATGCAAATATGCGATAAACACAAAGAAGAGATCGTAGATCACAGCTAGTAGTAGAAGAGTTGCTCGAGTCCGTTATTGTTTGATAGGTTACTCCAAGAGAGCAAGACATCGATAGACACGTTATTTATACAAATTCCCAAGGGGGGCATTAATAGTTTTATACAATCAGCCAATCCAAACGATTTACGTTTATGACAATTTGATTAGAGCAACACTTTGGACAGCATTAAAACGCTTGTAATTCAGGAAGATCGGGGTTAGTCACAACGTTGTTTTTTATTAGGCCCAATTACAAATATTAAAAAAAAAAAATTTATTGCCTAAATACTACTTACTTAAACATATTATAATAATCACTAATAATGATTGAATTTAGTTATGAACTTTTTAATATATCTTCGATTAGAGAGCTGCTAAAAAGTGTTCCAACAAACCCCGCAATTTTGGTTGGAACAGGCAATCGGGTTAGTTGAAAAGCATAAAATATTGCATCTTTACTTATAACAAACGCACTTTTTACCCAGCAGGTACGGGATGTAAAAAAGATGTCTATTGAACGTCTTTTAAAAGTTTTGAAAACAACCCGCGGAAGAGCATTTTACAAATAAAAACCGCGGAAGAGCATTTTACTAGGAAGTTCACGCCTTCTTTCTTACCAATGTTGCTATGGCCAGAACCATTATTGAACCTCGAACCTCTTGATTCTGAACCAGAACTCAAACAACTTTTTACATTACGTTCCTTTTCTGCTCCTTAACTCAAATCGTTTTGATTTTTCTTTCTCTATCAAATCATGTACCCATATAGTTATTTTATTATGTGAGGCTTCATGTCCAAATTTTTAAAAAATATACTGGAAATATAATCTTTTTGAAATTGTGAAATAGACGGTTTGCAGAGTAAAGAAAAAATATCTTAAATAAACTTCAGTATAAAATACCTTTTAGATTCATTCTCAAATTAAATTTAACAATACGCTGTAAAATTTTTAGGCAAAAGTGTAAAATATACAGATAAACGAAAACAACAGTCTGCTATATAATAAGTTATTTAAAAAATTAAAACTGTTAAAGTCATGCAAGGTTCGTGAGTTTCAATAAAAATTGTTTGTCATAAATAAAAATAATGTACAAAATATTACAATAATTTTTTAAGGAATAAAATTAAAAACCTATCGACTTTTTAAATACAAAAGTCAATTATAAAACAACAACGAAATCGAACAATATTTTATTTAATAAATGTACGCATTTTCGAGTCAAAAACAGGAATAAGATTCTATATGATTTTAGACAAGACAGATTGACCAACATCAAAATAAAGATTGAAACAACATTAAAATAAAGTTACAACAAAAGTTTTAACAAAATGGTTAAAAAGAAAATTGATTTAAAAATAAGTTTCATTAAAAAACTAACCCATTTGTTTTAACTTGATGGCTGGTCTAGTAGGCCATTTTTTTCTAGTTCTAAATTCTGCAAAATCCTATAGGGAATTGTGTCTAAGTTACTTAACTTATTCTTGTTCTGATGTAAACATTTTTAATTTTGATTAATTGCTTATTAAAGAGCCAAATGAATCGTTTTGTGTTGTAAACTGATAAAGCTTCATAACTGGAGAAGGCATTCGATCAGCTTTTGCGACAGTTGACACCTTGTTACGGTTTTTTAGTGTGTTTAATTGTTCATTGTAATTAAGTAACAATGTTTTACTTTCGGTTGTTCTTCCTGGACTTCTGGCTGGAGATGCAGTTGGAGATTTTTCAGACCGTATTGCACTTGCTGGATGTTGTTTGTAAAGATTTGGCGTGTTAGGTATTGATCTAATACTAGATGAACGACTTAAAGAAGGCCGTGTTGGTTTGACAGGACTACCAAGTTGCTGTAATAGTTGTATAAAGAATTAATAAATTATTTAAAAACTTAATTAACAGTTCAATTAAATTTAATTAACAATGGCTCGGCCTAAACGTTTCTCTTTAATAACGTTTAAAACTCATATGGGGCTGTCTGTTAATGAAGTTATAAAGAGTAAATAAAAGTTTACCTTATTAGAATTAACTTTTGCAAAGATATCAGATATAGAATTTCCTGGCGTTAATTTACGACTTGTACGTCTAGTTCGTGATCGGCCTCTTTCAGGTGAAACACTCGACTGTCTACTTGAGACTGCAAAGGATGAGCTATGACTACGAGACGCAGATCGCCCGCGGTTTTGCTTTTTTAATTGAGAATCTTGACGCGCTAACCTTCTTGCAATTTCTTGAAATTCCTCTGGTAAATGAGCATACATTTCAATACCATGAGTATCAGTACGGGGTTCAGCCTTTTGACGGAATGTTAACCTTTCTGTAAAAACCTTAGCCCAACAATACAAAAAATTTATTATAAATATTATATAGATAACTACAAATGTGTGAAGTGTTTTTTGAAAAATATAAACTTTTGTTAGAGATCTGCGAATGTATAAATATGTATTTTACACGTATAGCTGACTTATTAGTGTGACTTTCACAAACTTTTATTTTTTCAGTTATTTTTCATTCAAACCATAATAAACAAATAATCAAACCTTCGATTCACCACCACCTGGCACATAATTTATATTGCTTAACGAATCAACCTTTGGCTTTATCTCGTTCAATTTTGGAGGTTTTTGAGTAGGTTTGCATAAAGCTGTAGAAATATATATATATATATATATATATATATATATATATATATATATATATATATATATATATATATATATATATATATATATATATAATTGTTATTAATTTATTGATATCTGAATTAGTTCACTTTTGATTGTAAGGTAATTTTTAAAATCCAAGAAAGTGCGGTTAATGCTACGTGTAATCATTTAATCGTAATAGTTATAATGTATAACAGCTAACTTATATCAAAATAAATAAATTTCTCATAATCTGAAAAATAAGTCACCAAATATAATTTAAACTAATTACCAGTTTTTATTGAAGGTGGCTTAGCTTGAGTAGGCGATTTTTTTCTTAAAGGGATACCAGGGGATACTGACCTTTCTTCTCGTCTCTGTAAAACAGATACAAATTGCTTATTCACCCATAAAATATTTTTTAAACTAAAAGTACATTTTATGTTTGCTGAGGTTATCAAAATTCGTTATTAAAATGTCTTTTTTAAATATAAATAAGAAAAAAACTTACGTGACACTGCACTTTTGCTTGTATGTGGCTATACTTATTACTGCTTCTTTTTCCAGAGTTCATTTCTAAATAAAATGTTGTTTTTCGATTTAGCAAACCTTAGACTTAGGTTTATTTCATAAATATCTAGGTATGTCTAGAATATATAGATACCTATGCTTTTAGACATCCAGAATATATTCAGGATATTTAGACATCCAGTCATCTAAACACTGACATAGGAACAGGGGAAGGAAGGGGCAATAGGCCCTAACTTTTGAAAAAATTTCTATTTTTTCCATTGAAATTCTGATTCTGGCTGCTTTAGCCTTCCTTAATTTCTATTTCAACCTCCCCCCCCCCCCACCAACTTTGTTGACCTTTCTACACCACTTCCTTTAAATTATACTTTTACTTTAAATACAATATTAATTTTATATGATGATCGTTTAAAAAAAAAGTTACAACATTTTTTTGACTAAAATGTGTTTTAAAAACTAAAATAATTTAAAAATTACTAAATTTATATTATATTTGTAGTAATTTAGAAGTTCATTTAGAAGTTAAGTTAAGGAGAAAAATAATATTTAAAAAAGAAGGCAGCGCACTTTTCTATTGACTTTTTTTTTTGTGCAAAATATGAATACTCGATATTAGTATAATGATATAGTATGAAATTAGAACTTAAAACATATACTTGATAAATAAATTCAGATAATAGTATAAATGCAAACTTTGTTTAAAAAACTGCAATGTAAAGTATTCTGTTGAGGCAAAAGGAAAAAAAAAACTGACACTAGTTACTAATATGGCATATGAATGATGTTTACATGTCAAGAAATCTTTATTAGAAAAAAAATAAATAAAAATAAAATTAAATTAATACAGTGGTATTTGACTTAAGAAAAAGGCTTCCAAAATAGTCAAAAACAATTACTTTACTAATATTTACTTTTTGCATTTCACACACACACACACACACACACACACACACACACACACACACACACACACACACGCGCGCGCGCGCGCGCGCGCGCACACACACAAAACAATAAATTTAGCGGTCTATGACTCGTTGTGTTAGACGCAGGCCAAACGTACTTTTAACTTTCAATACACTCTGTATTAAATATATTTTCTTGAAGAAATTTATAAGATTTTTGTTTGTTTTTTAATTGCAATGAAAATATTTTTCCTAACAAACGGATAGAAAAAAAAATTATTATTTAGAAAAAAAGTATTTTTATAGCTTTTTTTTTATGGAGTAAATGAGTAACTAAAAAAAGGTTTTTTTTAAAAATATAAACTATTAAAATTCAATATTAATTCAATAATAAACCAAAATGCTTTAAAAGTCTATGATATTTATAAAAACTTTGTGTCTAGGGATACATAATACCGATTAAAATTTCCTAATGTTGCTTTGTTATCTTTAATTTTTTGTTTATTTCATAGTAAGCAAAACGTCAACTGTGATTTCAACGGATAATTGTTTGGTAACTATAAATGTCTGCTATATGTTGTTATACATATATACATATTCAACGTGGTAAATTTTATATCATGATATAAATTTTAGCACATTGAATACGCATTAGGACAAATACATAGTGTTGAAACTAAGGTTCGGATTTGAAGTACCACTTATCTAGTGATGACAATTTTTTGGATTTGTTCGAAAAATCTATTGTTTTTGTTTTTATTTTTAAAAATCTAAAATTATTAATCATGTTTTTATGTTTTTTTTTAGTTACAAAATTTGAACGAAAAAAGATTCTTATAATAAACAAAATGTTTTTGTTACTCCAATGAACAAGTTTTAGCAATTTAGAAAATGGTATTAATACTATAGAATGAACGGTTTTTAGGGAATAAGTACTTTTTTAAGTTCCATTAGTATTAGTTTCGAGAGGCATTATTACCTCTTTCTTCTCTAAACCAGTTATAGTCAAACATTTTTTTTTTTTAAATCAAAAAAAGTTACTGCTGAATTTTTTTGTAATATAAAATAACGCAACACCTTCAAATATTCTCACCATGTAAATTTTCGTCGGATAAATCATTTTGATCTAACGTTTCTATGTTGCTACTAAATAATTTGGTATGAAGTAAATCTCTAGGCGTGTAATCAGGTAATCGTTTTTCGTCTTTTATAAATCGATATATACTTCTTTTTGGTCGATCCTTAATTTCAAAAGATCCAAGATAATTATTTAAAAAATCTGGCGAAGAAAAGTATGGATGAGTTTTTTCTTTGTCAACCATCCTGAATTTTATCTATGTTTTTTTTATTTAATATTTGCAACTTTACCGCTCTAAAAACATAGATTTGATTTGCAGTTATTTTTCACAGTATTGCGCATAAGTTTGAACGTTTATCAGCACGTTAGGTTCCAACCGTTTGTTCGATCAAATGGACAGTTTTGAGCGAATAATTGCTTATTTGTATTTTAAAAGGTTGTTTTTTTTGTGCAGCAAATAATTAAATAAGTTTAAAAAGACGAGTATTCTGCTGAAAAAAATTACATTAGTTTCTCTACTAAACTTTAGGTCGAATAGAATATAAGTATTTCTAATGCATATAATGCAAATGCGTTTATTTAATCGTTTTTTTACCATTAAATTTGCAGTTGATAGTTAATTTACGCGGTGATTACTTGCTAAAAATAATTGTTTTATAAATTTTTTTATAAATTGTTAAAAATAACTATTTTTATAAATTGTTAGGCATTTTCAGGTCGAGACAACCTAAAAATCTAAAATCTGACTTATAATAAAATAAATGCTCAATATAATCATGCTGACTTGTTAAAAGGTTTTAAAAACTAAATTTTCATTGTTTCATAAAATAAGTAAAACAAAAGATATTTGTTTCAAATTATGTTAAGGCAACGTTGCCTTGGTAAGCTCTTTGATCAAACTTCTATTCCGACGGTCTCCTTTAAGTCCGCAAACATGAAAAAGGTTAATCTTTCAGTTCAAGACAACCCGCCCAAACCCTCAGTCGATGTACGCACACTCACTGTGCCTATGGTTTTATAAATCAGTTGATGTATGTACACTGCGATGCGCCTATCTATATATATCCTAATTTGACTATGCCCTGAAATTCCCGGTTTTTGGATGTCAAGGATACTCATCGTCGGAATAGAGGTTCGAAAAGAGAGATAACCCGTTGCCTCAGCTTGTACTAATGAAGCAAAACTTTAAAAACTTACTAAACTGTTCTAAAAGGAGTTAGCTTTTTATTCTAAATAAACATGCTTTTAAATAAAACTTAATAGTTTGCTGTTTTAAAATATAAAGCTGAATTCAGAACAACTTTGAATGAACAAGGTTCAAACGTTGGTGTTGAAAAGAATATTTTTCTTTAGCTAAATCTAATATTTATCATTTACATATGCAAGATATTTACATTTTTAATGTATTTTTTGTAATATATATATATATATATATATATATATATATATATATATATATATATATATATATATATATATATATATATATATATATATAATGCATACTCCAAGTTTATCTTTTTGCTTTAAGTGTACCCTTACCACCAAACCTCTCTCAAACCCTCTTTGCATTTAAGTACTTTTTTAATCTGTTAAAACAAAACTTACCGGCAGGCTTTTTAAATGAAGGCATTTTTGGAGATTGCGGTGTTACTATCAGTTCCAGACTATTGTGTCTAGAGCTGTTAGGAGTTTTGAAGGCTGAAAATCTTTCCAGATCCATTCCTCTTTTTTTACTTTCGCTTATCCCATTCTCTCTAGCAAAAAGTTGCTCTGTTACACTTTCAAGTTCTTCGCTTGTCATTGGTTTTGGAGATTCTAAGAAAACATCATCATCATATATTCCTGAATCTTGATATGTCTTTACACTCTCTGATTCAGAGTTGTAACCTTTATTTCTAAAATCGCAATTATATAACAACTCATCTTCGTATAAATGTAACTCACTGTAGTCATCAACTAAGGATGGATCAGGTATCGAATTGCGATGATCAATACCTTTTAATGCGGAATGAAACTCAATTGCTTCTGTAAAGTCTTCTTCAAAAGAATTACAATAAATTCTATCAGATTCTAAATTTTCGGCACATAATACATTATTTCTATTAGAAAACTGTTTTTGGAATATTCCAGTTTCGCTTTTAACCGAAGGTGTGTTAGGAAGAGACTGGGTCGTGTCTAAGCTATCGTCGTACTCAGAAGAAACGGAATTTTCTTGGAGAGATTTATCTGCAACTTTACTAAGACGTTTTTCATCAATTGTATTGGTATTTTCAGGCCCTGGTATATATTGTTTATAGTCAAAGTTGTTAGTATAGGAGGCCGTTGATGTATACACAAAACCAGGTTTTTCGTTTGGATCAAAAAATATACTGGAAGGATCATCAATTAAACTGTCCGGTTCATTTTGTATCTTATGCTCTGAAATATTAGGTAAATATTGGTTTGGATTACTAGGAAACTCTGCATGGATGACAAACGAAGCAAATGGATTTGATCGAAGTCTAAACATATATAAATTTGAACATCTAGTGGAACTTATACAGTCTAGATACAAAATCATGCAAAGAATCGTTTTTTACCACCACCATCCCCCTTCTTCCACACACACACACACACACACACACACACACACACACACACACACACACACACACACACACACACACATACACACACACACACACACACACACACGCACATAAAAGTATATAAAAGTATAAGTAAACTATGCTGCGAGAAAAATAAAGTGGTTTCAAATAATGCCATAAACTATTTAAAACTAACAATCTTGTATTCTTATAAAAACAAACTTATTTTTTTACCTTTTTTGTGGACTAATTGGAAAGCAAAACATAATCTTTAAACACAAAGAATAAAGTTTTCTTTTTCTTTTTCTATTTCTTTTTCTTTCGCTTTTGACGTTTATTTAACAATGCACAAGTTTCATTCATGTAAACGTTGCGTAAAACACTAACGTATAATCTTTTTTTTAAGACTATTTAGTTTAAAAGAAATTAACTTAAAAATAAGACTTTCTATAAGTTTTGACATAAAATCTTTTGGCATAAAAATGTCACTTTAGTTGAACTTCTAAAAAGATTAAAACACTTTCCCGCCGCCTAACGAAACGTTCGGCTTGGTAATCTTTTGACCGAGATTTCTTGTTACTCGCGGGTAAATTTCTTTGCAACGATTTGCAAAAGCCGAATAGGAGTAAACCCATTGATTCGAGGTTGAAAACACATTAGTTAAGTGCGATTTCTCTGCTGGCCCGCAGATCTTTAAAAAGTAAACTGGAAAAGTATTTGTGTTTCAAGGGAGTTATAAGTTAATTAAAGACGGGTAAAAACCATTCCAGTTCGAAATTTCAACATCTTTTATTCTTTTTAGTGAATATATGAAACATTTATAAATACAAATGAATTTTTGGTTGTTTTATTAAATGTAAAAATTGTAATAAGTTTATCTCTAAAACACGTATTAAACACGTATGAAAACGGTATTAAACTTCACACATTTTCTTTTATTTATTGCAAACACATGTTAAAAAAAACTATTTGTAATTGTACTGCGTTATAATGAAGTCGAAAGAAGTCCGAGTTTGATTAGCAAGTAAGAAACTTCCATGTACTATGTTGGAAGTTTTAGAAAAGTATTTAAGTTGGAAGTTACAAGAAAGTAAAATAGAGATAAAATTGTATAAGTCAAGATAAACGTGCAAATGGGAGAGAATTCCAAAGCCTTGATATTTAAGGGAAAAAACGAGACAAAAAAAAACGTCTTTCGCGCACGGAGGATATAGTAAAAAAATTAAACATACTGAATGCATGTAAGATTTTATTTTAGTTTGTGGTACAAAAAATGATAGCTTGCTTGAGTAGCGACGATGGTGTTTGTAAAAAATTAAAAAAAGACGCAACATCACCACGATGAAATAAAAGCTCAAGGCTTTTTTTATAGCTATATTTAAATATAGATTTATTTAAATATGGTTTTATTTACAAGAAAAGATAAAAGATTCATAGATATAAAGAATTAAGTTGGAAGTTCGAAAACAGCAAGCACGATAAAAAAAGCATCCTTAGCATTTGGAAGTATCTTCGGTAATCGAGTGATGATTATGTGATTGTCACTCTATCATTACTTAACTACTCAGTAATAATAGCGTTAATTTGTCATGCATTTTTTGACCTTGTCTAAAACTAAAATAGACTCATTACAAGAACTTAGCGAGATTTGACAACAGTATTCAATATAAGGCCAAATAAGTGATTTATAGGGTAAGAACAAAAAGCAACAGCATTAGCAAATGTTTACTTGGGAATACATCGAATATATGACTTCCATTAAAAGCAGGTAAAGTAGAGTACTCAGTATGAGTATTGTCATTCATCAATGTAAAATGTTGCAATAATTAATAGTAGTGAGTTATATTTGGTTTAAAATATACCAGACACTACGAACTCCAAGCTGTTTTAAGAGACTGCATTCAAGATAATTAATAGAAATAAAACACAGCGCAAGGCTAAGGACGAAACTTTAAGATACCACAGAGTTTACTAGAAACGAAAGAGAATGGTTTCAATTAAGAAGAACTTTAATACTGCAGTTTCAAGTTAGTTAAATTGGGCAAATTTTAACTGCATCCTGCTACTGTCTTGGAAAAGGCCTATTAGACAAAGACTTGAGAGGTAAGTAGAAAGTGTTTGTTAACCAGCCTTGCATTCTTTCTTCATTTGATAGATTGACATAGATATAAATCTGTGTTACATTTTTTTAAGGGTATAAAGTTGCTCCCTGAAGTCTTTACGCTTTTATCACCGAGCACCGTGGAAGATCATTTAACTAGGAAGTTCACGTCTCCTTCCTAAAAAATGTTGCTTATTGGACTACAACCAGCATTTAACCTCGAACCTCTTGGAGCCAAAACTTTAACCAATTAAACAAAAAGGACCTATTAATTGTATTTACCTGTAATTGTACCTACCTGTATTTCTTTAGATGGTTTAAATTATTCTATGAACTTTCTAAATCTTTTAAGGTTTAACTTTTATAATACTTTTTTTTTTTATCAGATTATTACGTTTATCGTAATTTTTATCCTAACTGAGATTACTTTTATGGTTTTACTTTGTATCTGTTGTGTTTCTGTATGTTTCTAGGGCTGATGTCTTTCATCTTTAGGCGGCCGTGGCGCAGTGGTAAGAGCGCTTGCATTAAGCAGGAGATTCAGGTTCGAAACGAACTCTAGACATATTTTCGCGTCACTGTAAGGAAGGAGGCGTGAACTTCCCAGTTAAATGCACTTCCGCGGTGCTCTGTGACAAGACCGTTAGGTCTTCTTGGGGGCACCTAAATAACAAAATTGAAAAAAAAAAAAAAAAATCGGTCTACAAAAATTTTGTCTCCCTTATAATTTCTTGTATTAAGACAGGTGTTAAAATTTTTAATTCTTCATGTCATCTTTTCCACAAGAATGGATTTTAGGTGAATAAATTTTTCTTTATTATTACAAGAAATTGATTCAAAAATGTATTGTCTAGCGCCTAAAGCCTATTATTCGAATTTTATCTTAAATATTAGGTTCTAGAGATTTAATGCGAGAAAATTTTTAATAATGGTATTAAATGGTATTATTATTGATAGTCACATATCAAATATGTGAATATCAAAGTCTTACTGAGTCCACTATTTCACGTTTCTCGGATTATCATTCACTACTGACCTCTCATGAAAACTATATATATAATCTATCGCAATGTTATCATCTGTTCCCTATCTTGATTGATTTTGTCATTATTTTACTCCTGGTTCCACTTTCTATCTCTATAAATTTTTATTTGTCCTGGTATGGAAGACAGTGGTCACATTAGGAATGATTCTTCTAATAAAGTCTTCTTTTTATATATGTTTCTCTATCTCTCTCTCTCTCTCTCTCTCTCTCTCTCTCTCTCTCTCTCTCTCTCTCTGTATATATATATATATATATATATATATATGTATATATATATATATATATATATATATATATATATATATATATATATATATATATATATATATATATATATATATATATATATATATATATATATATATATATATGTATATTAGGGTGGCTCTTAAAACAACATTTTTGAAAAAAACCTGTTCTGACCCCTTTACTTTGTTCTATATAATACTAAAACACTAGGTTTAAAATTTTTTTGAACAAAAAATTATTTTAGGGGTAGCTCAAGACCCTTAAAAATTTGACTGGTCCCTAAAATTTTGAAAATAAAAGTTCTTCTAAAGTATGTCAACCTGGTACTCAAAAGAAGCGAAATTATATAAAAACTTTAAAAATAATAATCAATTTACAAAAAAATAACTTTTTTCTTAAATAAATTCATAAAAACTATTGTTTTTAAGCTGAAAATAAAAAAAGTCATTATTTTCAAGTTTTAAAAAAATAGTTTTTTTAAACATGCTTTTTTTGTAAAGTGATTACTGTTTTTGAAGTTTTTATATAATTTCGCTTCTTTTGAGTACCAGGTTGACATACTTTAGAAGAACTTTTATTTTCAAAATTTTAGGGATCAGTCAAATTTTTAAGGGTCTTGAGCTACCCCTAAAATAATTTTTTGTTCAAAAAAATTTTAAACCCAGTGTTTTAGTATTATATAGAACAAAGTAAAGGGGTCAGAACAGGTTTTTTTTAAAAATGTTGTTTTAAGAGCCACCCTAATGTATATATATATATATATATATATATATATATATATATATATATATATATATATATATATATATATATATATATATATATATATATATATATATATATATATATGTATATATATATCGGGCTATAACGTGAGCATATTTTTGACGTTTTTTCTTTGAATTAATATTACTACGACTAAACTTTGGAATTTTAAAAATATTTTTTATATATTCCTGTAGAGCTCGACGAGTTGAACAAAAAATTTAATTAAAAAAAAAATTGTCTGTGATTTTTATATCACAGACAATTTAGTACAAAACTATTTACAACATATACAAGTACAAGCATATACAAGACCCTTTAAATTATCTATTGATAATTTAAAGGGTCTTCTTAATGAATTTTACCACATTTACAAGACATGGGTAGAATAATTTATGTGGTTTAATGACAAAAAAAATAAGCAACTAGCATATTTTAAGCTCTATAAGCTCTTCTTATCATAAGCTCTTCGTTAAAACTGCTCTTTTAACAACCGTATTAGAATGTTTTCTATTCATACGGTTATTAAAAATGAATTTTGGTATGCCATATTTTTGAGCTGCATGTTTTTCGTTAAATGTTCTTTTTCTCCAATTTTGCTAAAACAGTCTTTTTCTGTTTCCGTCATTTTCGCCAAATTCTGCTAAGGCCGCCATGTTTTGTTCTTTAGTCATATTTCTAGTTTGTAAATTAGACTTTAACACATTGTCTAATAATATATACAATAACATATAGTTAAATATACATACATATGAATATATAGTTAAATATAGATACATATTTAATATATATAAAATCCGAACTTACCATAATTTCGAAAATTTCTGGTTTTAGCTTAGCGGTTAAGATTTAAAAAATATATTTACGTTTGGAATTAAAATATATAAAAAAATAAAATTTACTGTAGCCACTCCTGGCCAGTGACTGATCCAGGAATTTTTGGTAGGGCAAGATGTTGAAATTTTTTTAAATTTTGTATCACCTTTGCGCGTCCTTAAAAAAAAAAAGACCTTATTTTGTAGGACTTTCAGATTCTGGTGGAGTGGAGGTAGATGCATACCCCAACCCTCCCCCTGGATCCGTCACTGTTCCTGTTCACATTTTTGAGTTGAAAAATTTACAAAATTTGTTACAATTATACTTTAAATGCATGCTACTTCAAAAATGATAATAGATCATTTTTTCATATTAAGAAAGGTTATTGTCTTCTTAATATTAAAATAAAAAAATTCTTTTAAAATCTTAAATTTTATTCATGAAATTTGATTTTAGGCATAACAGAAGTTATCTGATAGATTATTGATGCTTATCTGTTAGGTAATATATTGAAATACATATACTTATGTATAAAAAACTTATCAATGGGTTATTTGTAATAAGTTAAAATAAGTTCACCGACTTCATAAGAAATTCATAAGTCCATATTGTTTATTTAATAAAAAAAGCTATAACAAAACTGTTAAAAGAAGCCCATTTGCAAAATGCGCTCCTTTTAACAGTTATTAAAGACTACAGTTTTGTCCGTTAAGTCCGGTTAAATTTAAGTTAAAACAGTTAAGTCCGAGTAAATTGATTTTGAGAAAACGATGAAAAACTGATCTACTCTTAATTGCACATCAACAAAAATTATTATTTTCTTTGTCTCTTTTTAGGACAAAAAGACTTTCAATTGGTCTAATATTTAAATAGATAATAGATTTCAGTAGATAGAATGTGGAAAAAGAGTTAACTCAAAATTTTTGTCATTTAAATAGTTCCAAC
Organism: Hydra vulgaris; assembly: GCF_038396675.1. Classification (NCBI taxonomy): domain Eukaryota; kingdom Metazoa; phylum Cnidaria; class Hydrozoa; order Anthoathecata; family Hydridae; genus Hydra; species Hydra vulgaris. The sequence continues at coordinate 39,742,300 of NC_088930.1, forward strand.
TGTTTGTATTGTTATTATTGCAACTGTTTAATATTATAATAAAATTCATTTAAAATAAGTTTTACAAATAATATTCAATTTTTTTACATCTTTCAATTTTTTTTTTACATTTTTCATTGTGTTTAAAAATAATTACATTAATAGTTAGTGGAAAAAAACTTTTCCTACAAAAAATAAAAATATATATATATATATGTATATACACGCTTATACGAACACCTATACACACTATATTCAAAAAATTCGCGTAACAGATTGCAACTAGAGTCGAGCTCCATGTGAAATTTGCATACATTCCAGAGACATGGGATCATCTACACACAAGATATGTTTGACAACACTGTAAAAAAGTTTTTACGAATAAAGATTCAGCTTAAAATAAATAAAATTTAATTGACTACATTTTTTTACAAACTTGATCTCACATTATATGAACTAATCATGATGTGAGATTATATGAATTAATCATATGATGTAATCATGAAATTATATGATTACCAAACTAATCATATAATGCGAGATTATAAGGGATACCAGGTTACCAGGGGTCTCAACCTTGTGAATATTGGTTATAGGCAACCAATTAAAAAATAATAATAATAATGTAAATCTATTATCGGGTACTATAAAAAAGAAGAGTGGTGCCCACCACCACCTATAATAGATTTATGTAATTTTAATTATAGATATTTTATTTCGAAATTTTTAAATGTGTTCAAAATTACAAAAATATTTAAAAACCGGTTTTTTATAATCTTTATTGTAGTTGTTTATTATAGATCCAGTTTTTACTTCTTTCAAGTAAATTTTATATTGATTGCTATTAAAATATTTAGGGATTGCAAATCAAATTACACAGAATAATAATTTATGTTTAAGTATATATTTATATATTCTGTTCAGAAATATAGAATGTATGTATTATATATCAGTTCACGATGTAACAATACTTGCATGCGCTATGTATCAGGTCGACGTGTGTATTATAAACCAGTTCATGTATGTTCATGTATTATCATTATATTACATATTCATATGTATTAAATGTGTCTCAAGCACGGAGCTGAGTCAATCTTACATACCGGAATTGAGTCAATCTTTTTACATACCTTGGATCGTCATAACATACAACTGGAATATCTTTCGCTTTTATATCATCTGCAAGCATTTGCACTGTCTTTTGTCCACAACTTTCACTGTTTAAAAGACATTTTGTAAAATAACTAACTTCCTGTCATAAATCGATGAACCTTTGCTCAAGAGTAATGAAAATAGGTTTTATTCTGATTAATTTTCAAAAAAGATCACCCACAACACGAGATTTTTAAAATGATATATAAGTAAATGTTATATAAAATGATATATTTGCAGGCAATAGCATTATAACTTTCTAAAGCCTAGAATTTTCTTGAATCTTATGAAATTTTTTAGAATTTTCTGGATTGTTTTGAATGTTTTGAGAAATCTCTGAAACTTTCTAGAATATTCTGGAGTCTTTTAAAAGTTTATGGCAATTAGTAAGATTTAAACTACATAAGCTGCCTCATAGAGCAACACATAATAATATATGAATTGGTATTCGCTGAATGGCATTCAAATAATATAGAAGTACAATAGCATTTATATTTACTATTATTGATTTTCAGAAATATATTAAAGTATTATCTTCAATCATAATACCCTATAAGAAAAGTGCTTCCACTACTGAATGAAACAAGACAATCTGGATGAAGAATCTTGTATGATTTTACAAGTCACAAAAAAAAACTGTTCTACTAGAAAAATAATTACCGGAAGATAACAGCAAGATACCACTCAAAATCCAAATTGTTGGTCACAATCTGTTTCTGGAAGATTCCATCAAAGGGAGAAGAAAACGCTTAAAGCAAATTGAGAGAGAAGTAAATTTTCCACATTTATCAACTCAAGTCGTACAGGCAAAACTGGATCAATTGCTGAAGACGTATGATAAATGTGTAAATCAAAAAAAATATGATCGATTAAATAAAGTTTTTGACATCACAAAAAAAGATGGTAAATGGGTCTGAAGTGAGGACTAAAAAACTATGTCATCTTCAGATTGAAAGCAAAGAACAGAATGGGTATACAACTGGAATGGCTGCTAGTTCAAAAACTATCCATCCATCCAGAAAAAAAAATGTCCTTAAAGCCTACTTCAACAATTAAATTTAAAGAACTACAGCAAAACCAAAACATGGGATCGACATTCAGATGCCTTCACAGTTAGGATTTCTGAAAAACAGTTGTTTTTAAAAAACAGTTATTTTACTGTTTTAGAATTTTTGAATAAACTGTTAACAGCTGTTTTTTTAAAATTTAAAAAACAGCAAAACAACTGTTAACAGCAAAACAGCTGTTAACAGCTGTTTTGCTGTTTTTTAAATTTTGAATTTTTTTTTATTTATGAGTACTCACAAGTACTAAATACACGGGAGGGGACATTTTTTAGAAATTATCTTTATCAATTGCTTAAGCATTAATATTGTGTTCCAGAGAGTTTTTACAACAAAATGAAGTTTAATTTCTTTTCCAAGTAGAGCCTTGACTTTAGATCAAAAAACTTGATTTTGAATACTTGACAGTTTGATGTATTTTCATTATTATGAAAATGATTCTCTCATGAATATTAACAAAATGTCTTCATCTTCTTAAAGTAGTAACCCCATCGACAGTCATGCTAAACTTTACTGACTACTTTTAATTTTATGGTGTCAATCTTTTTTTTTGCTTTTCAACAAAGTCTTTGTGCAGAAGTTTCAATACAATGCTTTCGTTAGCTGTGAGTTTAAACACATCTCGTGCTATCGACTGGCAAATGCATTCATTTCTGGTTACAACTCGAACCAAAATGCCATCTGTAGACAAAACAGAGACAATATTTTGAAGCTTTTGCGCCAAGAAGTTTCCAATAGTTTTTTGTCTCTTCTCACTGTTAATATAATTAATTTTGTTCCTTGATCAAATTTGGTGACTTTTTGTGGTACTTTATGGTAGTTGTGGAGTTTCCCGAGCATTTTATTATTTTGTTACAACATTGATGTTGTCCTTGCAACTTTTTGTAATTTGATTTTTTTAATTAAAAAAAACTGGCATTTAAAAACAGCTGTTTGCTGTTTTTGATTTTTCTTAAAAAAAAACAGCTGTTTTACTGTTAGTGTTAAACAGTGTTCAGAAACCCTATTCCCAGCCTGATATATTCAGATCAACTATTAAAGAAGATAAACTTAAAGAAATGAAGAAAACACTACATTTAGAAAGCTGATTATTGCGTTTTGATGGTAAAAATATTAGTCACCAAGAATATCATGTGTTAGTGTTAAAGAATAAACAAAGAGTAGTTAAGTTACAAGCATTAGATTTACCAGACAAAAAAAGAGTGTGCTGTTGTTAAAGGTATAAAAGCTATTCTAAATGAATACAATTTATGGAAGAGTATAAAGATGATTGTAGCAGACACTAAAAATGTGAAACACTGGAAGAAAGAATGGAATTGATAGTCCATTACAAAGACTTTTTACTGAAAAGAAACAGGAAGAACCACAATTGATTGGTTATCATTTGAGAATCATGGAGAAAACAACATGTTGCTCAATATCAAATATCCATTTATCCCAAAACTTGTAAAGAACTAAAAACAGCCCAGGAAGAATTTCAAGAATGGTAAAGAATTAATTACTGAAACAGCAGGACGGCATGATGATATGAAATTTCTACTTCATTTAACTTGGGTACTCTGCTTTTTTAATGAATCTGGAGTAATTCCTTAAGTAAAGTTTCAGAAAATTAAATAATGCAAGATGAAATTCCTGAGCAACAGTAAAATTGTTATTTAAGTTTGTAATTTTATATTTATTTGTAACTTGGAAAGTTATGATGTAACAGTAAACTGTTAAATGTTTAAAAAGTACATAATAACTTTCCAATTAAAAAAATTAGAACTAAAAAACAATGATCATAAAATTGTTTGAAATTTTATCCATACGCATGTATGGTAAATTTAATCTTTTAGTTTGTGGGTGACCAATTTTCTTTTAGTTTGTGGGTGACCAAAAAATCGAATTTATGTTTTTTTAATTACTTTTGTACAAATGTTCATCGATTTATGACCCAGGCACAAAAAAGTCACAACTCTAATTTACATATACAATCATATATATTAACCCTAAGAAGACAAACTATGTAAATCAACCTTGGACATATATAAAAAACATATACAAGTTAAATACTTTAGAATCTGTAAAACATAGAAATACGAGTCATAAGACAAAGAAATATGCTAAAAAAATGTATACAGAATTATATATAACAAATTTACATTGGTTTTAAGTGTAGCGTATGCGCAACAATAATCACAACCATGGAAATATTTCTTTTGTTAAACTCTGGAATCATGTAAGGTCCTAAATAATACCTAAAAGATATAATTTTAACAATAAACAATACATAAATATGTAGTTTTTATTACATATTTAAACAATATATATATATATATATATATATATATATATATATATATATATATATATATATATATATATATATATATATATATATATATATATATATATATATATATATATATATATATAGCTAAACTACATTTTGATAAAAGCGTAGAATTGTCCCTGAAAGTAATGATAACTAATTTGATTTAATATAAATAAATAGCTAAAACAATCTTTTTGAATAATTTTATGCAGAATAATAACTACTTAATCTAATTTAAGAGTTAAACTTAGTCTAATTTAAGTTTATGTAGGTTAAATATTTGGTTTGAAATATTCAACTTAAAACAACAGGTTTAATGCAATGTTTTTTTGTGTCCCGTAAATAAATGATTTTGGGATGATTCATAAATATATATTACCATCTAATCTGTTAAAATAAAAAATTTAAATCTAAAAACGTGACATTACAAAAATCAAAATGTTCCGTAAGTAATGATGGAATTGCTAAAATGGAGTGTGCTGATCACATACTCTTGTTAAGAATAAGAAACATTAAAATTTTTTATACTACTTTACTGTATATTATATTTAATTTGTTTTACTATTATTATTAGTATTATATGTATGTATGCACGTATGTATGTATGTATGTATGTATGTATGTATGTATGTATGTATGTATGTATGTATGTATGTATGTATGTATGTATGCATGTATGTATGCACGTATGCATGTATATATGTATTTATGTATGTATACACACATAAATACTTTTTTCTGGGCCTGTGGCTCTAGTGAGCACAGAAAAAAAAGCGGCCTATTTTAAAGCTTGAAAAAAAATCAAGTTATCATGTCCAGTTATTATGTCCAGGTGATAAAATATCTGTATTGTATCAAAACTATCAGTTACCATTAAAAGGTCACTAAACTTAAATTTACAAAAAACTCTTCGCAATATTACAGGTCATGAATGCCTAAGTGGTTTAGCCATGTTTGGCATCTTGAGCCATCATAAGACATAAGTCTTGAGTGCACAACTATGGATGTTGATAATCTCATTAACCAATTTACAGAGAAAAAAAGTTAGACCTAGAACGTTTAATGTTTGACTGGAATGCAATAATATGTAAATACGATCATGTTTACATGACATTAATGATTGAATACAAAAAAAAATCATTTTCACTATAAATATTTAATCTACTTAAAAATTTAATTAAATACTAATTATTTATATGATCACTATAATATCCTAAAATCACTAAAAATTAATTCTAATAAATTTTAGTGGTTTTAGGATATTATAGTGATCTTATAATTTTTTCATATCTTCACTTCCAACAAGGCTGCAAGCAACCACTATTAGAGTTGGAAGTCACTGGAAGAAAAAATTTATAGAACAAGATAACGATTAACAGACAACTTAAAAGATTGCAAATTATATGAATCAAGAAAAAAAGATAAAGGAAGCGAATTCCAAAGAACCGATGTTTGAGGAAAAAAAACTAGACGAATAAGAACTTTTTAAGCACTTAGCAACAGTCACAGTAAAAGAATAGAACTTGATAAATAACACTTGAATGAATTTTAGTAGATAGCATAAGAGACACTAGTTCTTTAGAGCAGTGCCAATTACAGCATTTATAGAATAGAGAAAAAAAACCCACATTACAACAATGTGATAATGGTTGGAGGTTGGCTGCAAGAAAAAGTCCAACTATGTTTACAATGCATTTTTGCATTGTCAACATAGTTGGACCTGTCTAAAAGAGGAAGGGCATCATTTAAAGATCTGCCCCAGATATGGCAACAGTATTCCATACAAGAATGGATTTGAGGTTTATAAAGATAAGAAATAAAATCCTGAGTAAGAAAGTGGCGAGCACGACAAAAAGATGCAATCCTAGCAAATGCTAATTTTGAAATCAATGCAATGGAAGTAAGAGTAAATCCTAGAAGATGAAGGGTAGATGACTCATCCAGTACATTACCATTCATAAATATAGGAAGATCTAGATTATTGCAATAACAATTAGCTGAAATTTTTTTTTATCTGAGCCAAAGTTTACCAGCCACTGAGAGCCACTACATGCTGTAGAAGAAAGCGAAAAAACCCTATTTTTAAAATCTTGCAGAAGGAACCAGAATTTCAAGTTACACCGCTAATAATTTTTTTTTTGTTATTCACCTCCTCAAGACCTAGAAGGCCACTACCGATGAGGAGGCTACTTAATAGTGGTTATAACCCTCTCACAACTCTATAACTCTGAAACACAAACCTTGATGAACAAGGCCGCTGCGCGGAGAAACAATTTGAGCGTGGTACTACCAGGGACATGGTAGTATATATATTTATAAATGTGTATAATGTGACATGGTAGTATACACATTTATAAATATATATATAAATGTACATATATACATATATATATATATTTATAAATGTGTATGTATATATGTACATATGTATATATATATATATATATAATATATATATATATATATAATATATATATATATATATATATATATATATATATATATATTTATAAATGTGTATGTATATATGTACATATGTATATATATATATATATATATATAATATATATATATATATATATATATATATATATATATATATATATATATATATATATATATATATATATATATATATATATATATATATATATATATATATATATATATTAGGTATATGACAAAGGAACTTTTTTCAAAATTTTAATTTTCCTGATGTTGCATTTGATGAACTTTTACCAATAGATCACTGTTTTAAGGTTTATTTCATTGGATCACAAAAGACCTCCCGCACCTAGCACCTCACCACTTTTAACTTTTTCGATTTTTCACTTGATTTTGTTCCCAGTTCTTACTTCCTTATGCTTGACTTTGATTTTTAAAACTGTAAATATATAATATTGTATATTGTATAGTTGTTCATATCATTCAAGCAATTTTTGTTTATTTGCAGTATTAATTTGCAAGATCTGCTGTTTAGTGCTTCTTTTTGAAAATATGTCCTTTAAAAGTAAAAAGTCAAAATCAACAGTGGAAGCAGCTGGTGAAATGTGGACACAAAATTTGAAATCAAGCACGAAGCGTCATCCTAATATACCACAGGTAAAACAGGATATGAGTGACAAATTGTGTAAAATGCCTTCCAACAGAGATATCATTGGAAGATTCTTTGGACTCTTTGATGAATTGAAAGAACGACATGATCGACTAACAAAAATATCCGAGGAATAGATGAATCTTTGGCAGAAGTTTAATTTTCCTGTTCTTTCCAAACAACAAGTGTCTGCTAATGTTGACAAACTTATCACATCATTTGAGAAACACAGAAAGTGACCAAATGCAGTATTTAAAGAAAATCTTGCTCATCTGTTCGATATAACAAAACCAGATGGAAATAGGCTATGTAGTGAGGACAAACAACTGTACAAAGTACAAATTGAATTAGATGGCAGGGTGGGATATACAACTATGAAAGTGGCTCCTATGTCAACAATCCATCCATCAAAAAGGGCCAAAAGCACATCAGAACCCTCGAAAAACCAAGCGGTTATCTCCGTACCACTTTCCTGCGATAGTGGGGATTCTGAGGAAGGAAGCAGCAGTGGTGACTCGGAGGCAGTTCTAGGAGAATCTCCCAGAAAGCATGCAACACGCCAGTCAACTAAGTCTGCTGCCAAACTAGTGTCTAGTCACTCTTTGTCAACCAGAAAAACATCACAGGTGCTTCAAAGTCTAGCTGAGGATGGAGTTTGTGTCCCAACACCATCACAGTCTGGAGTCTGGCGTTAAACAATCAGAGATGCAGAACAAGTTAAGAACAGCCTCATGGAACTGATCTCTGAAGAGAAGCTTTCTTTGCATTTTGATGGTAAGAAAATTGACAAGACTGAGTGCCAAGTTGTGTGCTTGAAAAATAACAAAAGAAACTTGACATTTTGGTTTGTGACAGTGGATCCTTTGCAAACATATATAAAGCACTACAGGACCTACTTGATGATTACAATGCATGGAACAGTATTCAGATGATCATCTCTGACACAACAGCTGTAAATACTGGTGGCAAGAATGAAGTTGTAGCCAAGTTTCAGAAAACATTTCGAGACAAGGGATTCGATGAACCTCAATGCATCGGCTGCCAACACCACATTCTTGATCTTGTTCTACGACATGTGTTGGGTTTCTTTTTTCCTATACAGTCACAATCGCCTAACATTAACTACAAATTTATTGTTGAGATTATGGAGCATTATGATGATTTAAAAAATGCCTACAAGGGCACAGCAGTGGTAGCAGAGTATGAGAACCTTGGCTGGAGAGATGACTTTAAATTTCTTTTTCAGTTTTGTGAAGCATACAAGTTTTACAAAAATGAGGAAATATGGCCTCGTATCAAATGGCACAAGCTGCCATCAGTGCAATACACAGTGCCAGGTGGAACTCAAGAGGCATTTTTGCGCTTATTACATTTTTCATTCTTCCAAACTGGCGAGAACAGCTGAGGATAACTTGCAATTTCTTTGCAACTACATGGTCGCAGGCCTGCTTTTCAAACCAGCACTATGCAGAGGCGGCTTATGAAGACCTGCGTCAGCAATATCCCAACTTGAGTGTTCCAAAGCTGTGAAATGCTTCTCTACCCACTGGAAGAAGGAACCATCAGTGCTTGATGTGCCTCGATCCAACATAGTAGCCGAGAGAGCTGTAAAGTTGATGGAGGACATTCGTTCTTCTTGCAGAACAAACAAATATCTTAACTGTAAATTTATTAATACTTATACGCAAATCTGAAAGATTATTAACATCACTACAGTTTTTTCAAGGTATGGTGAAATCAATGTCATTTCTGTGATTTATAGGCAAAAGTTCATCATTTAGAACCCCAGGCTAATTGATTTAAAATTTATCATATACCTAATATATATATACATATATATATATATATATATATATATATATATATATATAATATATATATATATATATATATATGATCTTATTATAAAGCGGGAGCAGTTGCCCTGTACACATGAAACATGGTTGTAAACGAAATATTTGAGACTTTCAAGCAAGATAAATAACACTTGCTAACCAAGTAACAAGAGTATAAAATCGCGGTCGTCTTAAGTATTTAGAAGAAAACTATTAGTTATTACACTTGATTTTACATTTTATTTTTGTTGAAGACAAAACTTGTTTAATTACACAGTAAAACCCTTATGTTGTTAAAAAATTTTTTTATGTAATCACTACGCACATATTTTTAATCGAATTTGTAAAAATTCCTCAATTAAAAAAATTCTTTTTTTAAAATTAACTTTTGTCTTTCTGTTTAAATTAAAACGTGAGTTTCATTTTGTGCAAACAATGAATAAAAAGTTTTAATGTAATAATGGAGATTTAACGTCAAAACAGCTTGTATTGTATATTGACAATAAAAATATCAAATACTGATTTGCTTTTATAAAATAAATAAAAAATATGCATTCTCATTCTGTTTTCATTATGTTTTTTATTAATGCTCTACCAAAGAATGTATTTTTTTGTTTTTGTGTCTACAAATATTTAAGCCAAACAAAAAACAAAAAATTGTTTTAATTACTTTACATTCTTTACATCTGAATATTTTGAATTCTACAAAATTATTTTACATTCTGATGTTAAAAACTGGTAATGTACAAATAATATCATAACATAAGTATAACAATAAACAAAATTTACCTGTGTTTCATATATGCAGGATATAATTTCTTATCAGTATAATGCTGTCGAGTGCCATTGAGCACAATGTGTATGATTCCAGAAAGTTTTTGAGCAAACTAGAGTTGGAAAAAAAATTAAATGAACAAATTTTATGCTATACACAAAGTAGCGAAAAAAGTAACAGGATGACTCTAAACATCCTGTCTAATCATTGTTAACTTAAGATGAATCTAATATATACTTAATCTATCTATAAATATAATATATAAAGATCACAGGATGATTTATACTACATAAAAAAATGGCAGGACGATATCCCACTTTATTGCATCTCACTTCAAGCATTGGTTATACCTTAAAAAAGTTTTTTTTTTGTAAAAATTTTTTCATAAAACCAAATTTTAAAATGAATTAATTGCAAAAAATGTTGACAAACAACTTGTGTGGCATTATCCCTCTGCTTATTTCACCACCATCAACAACATTTTTTTAATGTTAATTTTAATGTTTAAATGACTAAAAAAAGTTTTATGATCCGTTTAAATTAAAAAAGCAAGTGAAAGAAAGCAAGAAGCAGTTAAATATAACAAACAATGTCAAGGAGGCCACTACAGAAAAAAATATACAACCAATATAACACCAAAGCATATTTACTTAACTTAAAAAATTAATTGAAAATCATGCTTATAAATAATAATTTTTATAATATTATAATTCCATAATAAACTAGGCCACCTTGCCAGTCTGAAGAATATGCATTGTACACTACTGTCAAGAAGGCTACTTTTTTCTCTTTCTCGATTAATACAACAACAGAGAAGACATTTATATATTAGATATATTAGCAAATATTTTGTGTAGATAATTAAAAACTCAACCCTCGGAATTAAGAAAAATGAGGTCGGCAATAATTTGCTGACCTCAATCTTTTTGAGGTCGGTATCAGGTCGGCAATTATTATTTGATACAAAGGTGTAACCATAAAACATAGAAAGGAGGTCGGCAATTATTTGCCGACCTCAAATACTTTCAGGTCGGCAGTTAGGTCGGCATTGCCGAATGCCGACCCTAATTCCGAGGTTTGAAAACTAAATATTCAACAGTTTTATTATATGGTTTTAAGTAAATATTCTAATGAAATAAAACAGTATCAAACCATTTTCTTTTCTTTTTTTCAATAAAAAAATTCAATGTAGGGATATCACAAGAAAAACCACTACTTTGTTGATGTTTTCTGCAAATTTTTATTTTAATAGTGAGATATTTTTAACTTTTAATAACCATTTATCTATACTTTGGTGCTGATTGTATCTTGATAACATTAGCAGTAATGGTATAGTGGTAGAACTTCCTGGTTGAGCGCAGTATTACCATCCCTGTTAATATTGTGCTTAACTAGTTTCTTTGTGCAGCAGCTTTGTTTGTTAAAGACCATGTTTCAAAAGATCATTTTTCTGATTTAAAGAGTTGAGAGTGGGGTGTAACAACATCTACAAAAAATATGTAACCTTGTCTCCCACAGCCTTGGGGAGGTAAATAAAGTAAAAAAAATTCTTAAAAAATTTGCTATTATTCATGTTCAGTAGTATATATATAGAAATAAAGCACCAATAATATATTTAAGAAATATTAAATGTTAATATAATAAGCTTACAACAAATATTTAAAAAATAATATTTTCTCTAAAGGGATGAAAGTGAAACAGTTTGTTGCTATATATGGTCTTTTTGTAAGACTTTACGAGAGAAAAAAAAGTGAATGAAAGTGAAAGCATTGCTACAAATGCATATTAAAGGCTTTTGATGCAAAGATCAAATTTAAAAAATCCTTTTCAGCAAGAAAAACTTCAGAAAGTCTTACGCAAAAGAAATAAAAGAGTTATTTAACTCATTAATAAAGTTTATAGTTAAACTTAAGTGGACACCTGAAATAAGCTCAAGGATGTTAACACATTAAGCATACTACCAGATGTATTATGATACACAAATGGCCTTTATAAAATTTTTTTTGAGAAATATTGTAGGAAACCAAAACAATTATGTCAATTGATAAAGTACAATATTTCTGGAAGAATTTAGCATAAAAAATAACAAATATCATCATTCCATTTAAATTTCACATTCACACTGACCACCAAAGATTGTTCATTATTCTTCAATTTGGTTTTTGGAACCATCAAGAAGCATAAAGTTTAGGTGCTGGCTAAAGGGTTTCAAAAATACTGCAGTTATACAATCAAAAAGACCGTTTTTGATTGTATAAAAAAAAACAAGTTTAGTGTATCAGCAATCCACTTTATGAGACCTGCAAAAATGTACATTTTGAATGTATATTCCTGCAGGTCCACACTGCCTGATGAAGATATCAAAGATCTGTCATATATAATTAATATTGGAGAAAAATAATCCATTCACCAAAAAAAACATCTAATATCAAAAGATTTTTGCTAAAGATTTAAATATATGTAAAAAGTAAAAAAAAAGGACTAAAACCACCTACAACTTACTCTACATGAAGCAACCCATGGAACCTACAGTGGCATACATCTGCTACATATATTATTTCTGCTCATCATTCTATTCATTCCTTCAGTCTTAAAAACACATATATACAAGGATCTTTACATTATTCCAAGCTGAAATTGATAAGCAAGTAGATATACTTTTTGAACTTGAATTTTTTGATTTCATATTCAACTTTTGGAAACTTTATGCTGGTAGGTACAAAACTTGAAACTGTTTAGGCTAACGTAAAGGAATTTCTTGATGATGACATTATAATAGCGGTAAACAGATATAGCAAGCAACTTTTAAAATACTATTACCAAAATTACTTATGTCAACAACTTGTTGACAACAAGTAACCACACGATTATTAAATTTTACAAGACTTTATGACAACCTAGATGAAACAGTGCAAAAACTACAGTACATCCATAAAGTAGTCCAACAGAAGCCTTAAATGCTGAAATATTGACAGTCAGGAACAATACTTGCATCACAGAAAGTAGATCTTGAGATTTCAAAAAAATACTGCTGAAGTTCTAATCATTTGGAATCCCAACCATTTACATTTAATAGAATAATGAATAATTTAGAATAATGAATAACTTTAAAAATCAAAGTGATCTTATTAATATTTATATCATAAATATTTGTAATAAGTTATTAACATTTATATCATAAACGTTTTTAATGTGTTGGAGAACACAAAAATTAGTTTCATAATTTGCTTATCGTTAAATGTGCAACAAAAACAAGCAATAATAATAATATTAAAAAAATAACTAAAAAAACACATTATAAAACATAAATATATATAATATATACATAAATTACCCTTTGATTTGCCAATGACCAATAAGGAGCTTGTATAGAACATTCCCAAGGGCATTGGTTAAAGTTGATACCAGGAGGTTGATCACTTCCACACCATGTTAAACCATTGAGAAGATAACTAACAAATATACAAATAAATAATTCTTATATAATAAATTTTTAAAAATATTTTAAGAAAATTGCTTTGAATTAAAATAGGTAAAGTAAAATATATTTAGTTCTTTTTTTTTTAAACATTACAAGTAACAAAATTTGATAAAAACTTTTCTTTTTTTTTTTGCACAACAGAAAAGTACACAATAAGCATGTCAATATCAAGTTCACTTTATATAATAATAGGTATGAAACATGGAGTCATGATTAGTAACAGAGAAATAGTAAGAAGATTGAAAATTTTAGAGTACTTGATAAGAAATACTCTAAAGTCATTTAAAACATCAGGTGGTATCAAACATCATGCAGCATTTGAAAGGTTAAAAAAAAACTATGGAGCACAAAAACAGTCTTATATTTTGTCAAGTAAGACCCAATCTTAAGATAATAATGAACCAATTCACGCTTAAGATAATTGTGAACTTACTAACACATTAAACGAAAACTTTAAGAAATGTTTTTTTACAGTTTGAAATATCTTACTAAAACATGTTTATGCAGCAGTTAGAAAAGCCATGCTGACAACCAGAGATTGGCTCACAAGAATAAGGTGATGTAAGGGAGAAGCAGGTGGTCTGAAAACTGGAAACAAGTAATTTTTAATAATGAAAATAGTAGTTTGAAGTAATAAATAAAAAAGGCAAACTATTAATTACAAGATTTTATATAAATTTTTCTTAATTTTTCTTTATACATCTTGATCTGAAAAGTATAGTAATCACTTTCTTGTACTAAGGTTACAAGGTGGTAGTAGGAGTGTTGCAAGGTGGTAGTGGGAGTGTTGCAAGGTGGCAGTAGGAGAGTTGGTATTATATTTATATTAAAAAAAATTTTTTTTAACTAAAAATTAATAACTTTTAATTTTATTTGAGCACTTTTTTGTAAGCCTTTTTAGACTTAAAAAGTCAAACTTTTTTTTAAATTTGTGAAATTTTGCTTAAAAATTTTTTAAATAGTTTAAAAACATTCTAACAGGTATTCAATTAAAATCTGTAAAAAGTTTAAAGGTCAAAAAATGATATACCCAAAAGTTTTATTGAATTCAAACCTAATTAGTCACACCACCTTATGGAAAATTACACATCGATCTTACAAAAAATTCTCACTTTGATTCGCTTTCAAAGAAAACCTAAACAAACATAATGAAATAATGCAGCAAGCTGAAAATTATAAAAGAATTAGAGAAGGTGGTACTGGTAATACTTTAAAATTTATAAATGTTTATGCAGCTCCGGTCACAAACCCGGTCCCAGCCCTTGTTAAATTTCAACCCTAATCGTTTCCTATCTGGTAGCTCTAAGAGAAGCTAATTCAACTGTATCAACTGTAAAATACCAGAGTAATAATAGTTCCGAAAGAATGGCCATAGAAAGTGCCTCTGTTAGTGCTATTGGTGTGCATAGTTAAAGCCACATAACGAGCCATTCATTACAACAACAACAAGCTTATTGTTTAGGGTCTCGTGCATTTATCTATGATTGAGTGAAGTTCTAAAACTATTAAAAATATGAATAAGGTACTTTAAAATATTAATTGAAAAAACCCATAATAACAATACCAAAAAATTGTTTCAATCTATTCTTTACAAATATTCATGATCTTCCAAGTAACTCTTCATCTATTGAATCTTATCTTTAGCAAAATTCAAAAGACCTCCTTGCCTTTAGTAAAACTAATTTAAGATGTTTAGCTTTTGCATCTTAGTATCGATGGCTATTATCCTTTGATTTACAAACACTATACGACTACTGCAAGTATAAGGTCAGACCATACTTGGTCTGACCTTATACTTGCAGTAGTCGTATAGTGGTAAAGGACTTGCTTCATATAGGAGAAGATCTATCCCCACCAAGTCTCTGGAAGTACTGTGCTCAACTTGTTTACTCAAGCAGCATTCAAGGTTTATGTTTCAGAGTGGTTTTTAAAACAACTTTTTTTTTTAATGTCTGCTCTCACCCTCTAAATGTATTCTATATAATAGAATAATACTAGAATTAAAAAATTTTCGAAAAAACAAAATTTTAAGGCAATTATAGGGATAATTATAGGGACCTGTTTAGTGTTCAAGGAACTTAACTGGTCCCTATGGTCTCTATAATTATCAAAAAAATAGTTCTTTAAAAGTATATCATAAAAAACATTAAGAAAAAAAATTATAATAAATTTTTTTTAGCAAAAATGGATATTTTTAGTTTAAAAAAGTCATTTTCTAGGCAGTGAAATCTAAAATAATAATCTTTTTATAAAATGATGATTATTTGTGAAGTTTTTGTATAATTTTGCTATGATATACTTTTGAAGAATTTTGCTATGATATACTTTTGAAGAACATGATATACTTTGAAGGTGCCTTGGGGCACCCCTTAAAATTTTTTTAATTCTAGTATTATTTCATTAAATAGAACACATTTTGAGGGTGAGAGCAGACATTTCAAAAAAAAGTAGTTTTAAGGATCATCCTTATATATATATATATATATATATATATATATATATATATATATATATATATATATATATATATATATATATATATATATATATATATATTCATATGCGGTAGTGGTGTAGTGGTAAAGCGCTTGCTTCATAAGCGAGAGGTTCCAAGTTCGAACCCCACCACATCCCTGGTAGTACCACGCTCAACTTGTTTCTCCGCGCAGCAGCCTTGTTCGTCAAGGTTCGTGTTTCGGAGTTATAGAGTTGGGAGAGGGTTATAAATCACTATTAAGTAGCCTCCTCATCTGTAGTGGCCTTCTCGGCCTTGAGGAGGTGAATAACAAAAAAAAAAAAAAAAAAGTTATAAATCAAGCATATAAAAAATTAAAACTGAAAGAACTTTTATTACTTATAACTATTATTTACAAAAACAAATTCATCAAGAATATATTAGGTTTATAATAAACATGCAGTTAAGGAAATGTATTACCCAGCTAAGGTATCTTCTAGCGTTGTAAACCTTTTTGTGTAAAGAAAGTCAGAGTACTTATGTGCTAATTCTCTTGTTCCAGACCAAAGTAAAGCCTAGAATTTAAAAATATTAAATTTTATTTAACATTAAATCATAAAAATAAGTTAACTTTTAAAGTTAATAATTGTGTTTAGTTTGTTTTTCATAAAATCATAACATAAAACAACATTCATAACAAATATTTTTTAAATTTAAAGAAAAAGTACTCTCACTACACTTTACAAATCAGATGTAGACCTAAATTTATATATGATATAAATTTGTGAATCAGATATAAACTTTTAATGAGAAAGTTTGCTAAATCTAAAAAATAAAAAAGCTATCACCGCATGATACCTTACCTTAAAAAACACATCAATGCAATTGAATGTATAAAACGTGTCACAAATATACTTTAAAAATTGAAGCACTTTGACTACAAAAAAAAGATGCTCTAAACATAGGCCTAGGCCTTTTGTGAAGTTAGGCCTATGGCCTAACTTCAAAAAAGTAACAAAAGTAAGCTTTGTGATTTTATCCAAAAGTTCAAATTTGTAAACTAAACTAAAATAGTCAACTGATATATTGACTCAATATATATTTCTCCCACCTATGTTCATTACAAATGCTTACAGGATTTATAGCAACTGTCTAGTTTATTTTTTTTTTAACAATTGGGATGCAAATATTAAAAAAACTTTACAAGATGAGGCTGTCAACACCTCTACTATTAACAGTTTAAAAAAAACAACTAGATCAGCATCTAATATAGGTACCACAGTACATCATTTTTCATGGCTGTATTGCTGAATAATACAAGCCAGTATGTTAGGTTATAATGAGCTAATGGTTCTGTGTAACTTACAATTCACATCTGTTCTATCCAGTGGCCTGACTCTAAAAAGCATATGCAGGAATTTTTTAAAAAGACCTATTTTTGCAGGATTTTACCATATATGTTTGATTTGCCCATAATAAAGGCCCATGAATAAATAAGTGCTATGTTTTATAACGACATTTAACTTAGAGTAAACTAAATAGCATTACAGTGCATTGAAAAAAGAGCTGGCTTTTATCAGATTTCAAACAAAGTTTGAAAAATTAATGGATAATTTTAAACATAGAAAAATTAATGTATAAATTTAAATGTAGAAAAATCCAGGAATTAAAAATAATTTATTGATACTATAATTGATATATACCAAGTTTTATTTAAAAATAAAGCTGATAACTTGTAAAACTAGAAAGTCTTTAAGTGTTAAATTTTTTTTTCGAAAAAAGAGCATGTTACAATTAAATAAATTTCGCTCATACAAAATATTTAAAATTGTATTTGTGTTTATATTAAACATTTAAAAGCATAAATTAGACTAATTTTCTTTTTCTTTCGTTGTTTAAAATAATTTTTTTGCTTTGAAATCATCTTTTTAAATAACTTTTTACGCGTTAACTTGAAATTTTGAAAACAAGACTTTAATTTAATAACAAGAAATTTCTTTTATTTCAAATAGTATAATTTTTTTTAATAATTAATTATTAATAGATTTTTTTTGTTATTACAAAGATAGATTTAGTAATGAAACTTTTTAGATAAGTAAACTTTTTAAATCATATTTTATCCATTGGAAAATATTTTGACCATATAAAAAGGTCAAATAACAAACTTGAGGTTTCAATTTAAGACAATACTTTGATTCTATGGTTACATAGCAATTAAATAATACAATTGTCAACAAAACAAGCAATAATTAAATTTAAAACTAAATAGTTTTAATGATAAAATGTTTTAATTGAAAAAAACTATTTAACTTTATGAGGAATTTTTTTTTAATACTTAAAATTCAGCATAATTTTAGGATCACAAATTCCCGTCTGATTGTTGCAATCTTAATTTAAAAAATGTATAAATTTTTTTCATAAGTCCTTTAGGGTCAATTTTTTTTGCGGCAAGTAACTATTATTTTATTTAGTAGCTGTGTTCATAGGATTTTTGAAAACCTTTAAAATATGATATGTTTTCACTAATTTCAACTATTGAAACCAGTTTTTCAAAATTTTAAATTTTCAATCTAATTTGCCTTAATTTGGTATTCAATTTTTTTCACACTTAAATGAAAGTAATTTTTATTGCTTACTTTGTCTCTAGGTATCCTTTCATCAATGTTATCCAAGAGCTCTTTATAATCTGCGGAAGTAACATCACATGGTTTTTTAAATCCAAATGCTTTAAAAAAAAGTTTCCACAAATTTTCACAGTTCCATTCATTTTCTTCTAAGACACCATTTTTGTATTGATATTCATAACATCTCCCTAAAAAAATCTCTTTTATATGCCGTGTTGTACCATATTTTTGGATTTCACTTATCTTATTTATACTGGCTTGAGTGCCTTTTTGATTAACATCACTTTTAAAAAAGTTAGCATAATTGTTTATTAACCAATCAGAATCTGAGTCTGAGTTTTGAAAATCAGGATCAATATTCCCTTTTGTAGAAATTTGTTTATTCAACTCAGCAGAGAAATACGATTTGAAATTATCAAATAGACTTGGTGGAGCGACCATAACCACATCTAGTAAATAAAATAAAGAACAAGTAAATATCTATTTAGACCTGGGCCTAATTCTATTTTATTTACCATGTACCTATAACTTTTAAGAAATTAAAAAAAAAAAAGTCTTTTAAAATATTATTTATTTATAACAAGTTCACATTAGAATTAATTAATTTAAAAATAAATCGTAATAGGGGTATTTTTTGGATAAAGGAAAAAAATTATTGGGTTAAAAAATTATTATTATCAGTTAAAAAAAATTATTATAAGGCACAAAAATTACAGGTAATTTTAAAAAATTATTAAGCATAAATAACAAAATTATTAAGACAATTTTAAATGAGAATTAATCAATTTTTTACAGTTTGCTTGTTCTAATAGTAAAAACATAAAAATACATCTGGTCCTAATGTTTAAAATACAGAAAGGTTTTAAAATATAAACAATAAAATTATGCAAAAAAAAAAAAGCAGAGGGTTTGGATTCAAGCAGCAATAAGCTCTTTTCCATTATGTTTGTTAATATTTGTTTGTGCTAATGTGTGTGTGTGTGTGTGTGTGTGTGTGTGTGTGTGTGTGTGTGCGCGTGTGTGTAAAAATGACATTTACAATCAAGTTCATTAAAATATCACTTATCTATTTATTATCTTTTTTTGTATTTTTATGCCTTTTGTTACATTTTTAAATGCTTTTTTATTGTATTATTAGTCAATTATATGGTCTTAATCGTTTTTTATAATACCTTTAACGTATTTTGAACAAATTTTATTCATACATTACATATACTTTAACTGAGGATATTGCAGTCAAAGTATATATTGAAAATTTTTAAATTAAATGTTTTGAATAAACTTTAATATACCATATAATATAAAATAAAAATATAAAAACTAAAAACATTGCTTACAAATTTTGTAATCTTTTAATTTGGCCTACCTTTCAACAAAATTCCTTGAAGTAAAAGTATTTGAAAAAACATTTAATTTCAAATTGCGTTCATCCATTTAATCAAACTAAAATAAAATTGATAGTAAAATTACAACCTTACAAAGTATTTAACTATAACCTTTCAAAGCAATAATAAATTAAAATAATTTTGGTACAAATTAATTTATATATAGATAGATAATGGATAGATAGATATCTAATAGATAAATATTAAAAATGTTTTTTGTTTGATTTTTTTCTTTAGTTTTTAAATTTTTTAAAATAATAATTGAGTAATGAAATTATCTTACTTTCTACTTTATTCTATTCAAATCTGTAATTGAATTTGTTTCAAGCCATCGCCTTTCAGCATGCTTTCATGCACCAAATTCAATTAGAGAGCAGTAAATACCGAGCGTTTGTTTGCTAACCTTTGTGTGTAGATGTTAGAATTATGCAACTAGTATTCCTTATAGTTGAATAAGTACGAACATGTTTATCAACTCTGGTCTTATAGAATCTATACTATATATATTTTTTTGGCTAACCAACACATTTAGTAATACTTTTTTAAAAAAAACCTGTTTCAAAAAACGGGATGTTTAAAAAAATTTAATTATTCAGTACATAACTTATATTTGTTATCTATATTTGTATTTTTCATTTATATGTATATCATATTTTTTTATATTCGTATTTTTTCATTTATAAATATCATTTACGTAATACAGATCACGTGGTCGGCCTTTTCGATTGACTTTTTATCACAGTTTAAATCGCGTTTTAGTTTCGACTATTTGATTTTAGGCAATTTTATTTTCAGTCATAGTTATATTTTTCACAAAAACTTAAATTAAATATTTATTATTATAATTTTATTAATCACCCTCTGTAAATATGTTTATAAGATAAAAACAGAAACTAACAAATATAATTTAAAATCAAGCAAGAATAAAGGAAGGTAGAAATTAAATAAAAAAGAATCATTTCCCAGCGGTCACAGGACCTAAAAAAAGACGTTTTTGAACGTTCAAAAGACGTTCAAAACGTTCAAAAGAAGTTTTAAATACGTTTTTTTAACGCCCCGTGCCAACTGGGTCAGAAATATTTTTTTCAAGAGTATTTTTTAAAAATTGTTCGCTGTTGCTTTGCATTCCAACAACGAACTGCTTGTACCGAAATTTGAAGAGTATCTTCAGGGATTACATTTTTTGAATCTCTAATTTTAACTTTCTTCTTAACCAGCATTAAGTTTTTCATATTCAATCTACGAATGTTACATAATTCTTTTATACCATTTATAAAAGGTGTGTTTTACTGAATAATAATTAAGGTGGCTACCCACTATTAAAAATCTGAAAAATACAAAAAAAAATTTCTTTTTATTTATGGAAGGTTTAACCTTTGTAAACAATAAAAAATGTACAACAACGGAATAAAAGTTTTTAAATATGCCTTAATTTCATTTCTTAAATAGGAAAAGTCAGTTTTTTTTTTATGTTATTTATTTGTTTTTGTGTTTTTCTCCGTTTAAAAAAATTCCACCTTCTAACAAAGATATTTTCGGTTTGGTTAATTATTTTTCTTTTACAGAGATAAAAGTTAGTTAGATTAATGTACTAAGTCAATAAATTCTTTACGAAGGTATCCTATTCAAATTAAAACTTACAAAACTTGGGCAATTTTGGCACATTATGCAAGTTCGACATTCCTGAACTTTAAATAGAGAGTGAATATTATTTTTAATATATATATATATATATATATATATATATATATATATATATATATATATATATATATATATATATATATCCACTGAGGTCTATATATATATATTCCACCTCAGTGGAATTCCTCAGTGGATATATATATATCCACTGAGGAATATATATATATATTCCACCTCAGTGGAATATATATATATATATTCCACTGAGGTCTTCATATTTATATATATATATATATATATATATATATATATATATATATATATATATATATATATATATATATATATATATATATATATATATTTATATATTTTATATTTATATATATATATATATATTTATATATATATTCATATTTATATATTTATATATATATAAATATAAAATATATAAATATATATATATATATATATATATATATATATATATATATATATATATATATATATATATATATATATATATATATATATATATAGATACATATATATATATATATATATATATATATATATATATATATACATATATATATATATATATATATATATATATATATATATATATATATATATATATATATATATATATATATATATATAAATATATATATACATTTTATTTTCTTGAATTTATATGCTATATTTTTCCATACAATGTTCTAATATCCGAAGATGTTGTTGGCTTAGCATAGGAACAGCCACAAATAGTCATTAAGACTAATCCAAAGAAGCGTCCGTTATTGACCAACATTTTTGCGTGCCGAAGTACTGCTCAAGCGCTGAGTTGACGGAGGCAAGATTTGGACTCGTATCGTACAACAGTCTGGGTTTAAACTTTTTTTTGTTTGACGCTCTAACCAACTGAGCTATCCAGCCACTAATATTCTAAGACTAAACTGTATTTAACTATATTCCCTCCAAGTTTGTCAAGTATTGATTTATAAAGATTTTATTTCTTAAGATTTAGAGTTTGGTAATAGTTTCCTATATATATATGTATATATATATATATATATATAAAATTTAAAAACATGCTTGCTTTTAGGAGTGCCTAATTGCTAATATGCCCCGGGCATCATGAAAGCTCTCGGCGGCCCTGTATATATATATATATGTATATATATATATATATATATATATATATATATATATATATATATATATATATATATATATATATATATATATATATATATATATATATATATATATATATATATATATATATACAGTCGTCCCCCGGTTAACGAACCCCCCTGTTAGCGAACTTTCGGTTAACGAACCGAAAGTTTGCCCAAAATCCTCCCCCGGTTAACGAACCGGGACCGCCAAATGGCGTGCACACGCCCGTGAAGGTCGGGCGCGCCGTCCAGCATTTCCCCCTCAGTTTTGTGAGTGTCATGGAAGCCTGGGAGGTGAATGGTTGTGCTGGGTGTGCTTTTGTTGTTTCATTTTTTTCTTTTCTTGTTTCACTAATATTTTTCATACATTTTTGTGCTTTTTTCTAGGTTTTTTTCCCACTTGCGATTTTTTCGATTTTGCGATTTTTCAAAATGTCGAACCCTGCGAAAAAAAGCAGAAAAGTTTTCACTCTTGAAGAGAAAAAGACAATCATTCAAAGAGTGCAAAAAGGTGAAAAGCAAAGTGACCTGGCTAAGGAGTTTGGTGTGAATAAATCAACCATTTTTTGATAAGCAATGTTCATGTTCAATTTTTAGTTTTTTCTAAAACTTTGACAAGCAATTTTCATGCACAATTTCAATTTGTTTTAATTTTTAAAAGTGCATAAATCTCAGGTTTCAATCATTTCACCTTTGCCTATTTTATTTATCAAGTTGGACAATTTTTTGAATTTTTTCCCCCATTATTTCGGCAAAATCCACCAATTAAAAATTTTTTAATGGGGGCCTATGGGAAAACGTGTTTCGGTTAACGAACTTTTCGGATAACGAACTAGTTCGTACTCCGAATTAAGTTCGTTAACCGAGGGACGACTGTATATATATATATATATATATATATATATATATATATATATATATATATATATATATATATATATATATATATATATACATATATATATATATATATATATATATATATATATATATATATATATATATATATATATATATATATATATATATATATTCATATATATATATATATATATATATATATATATACAGGGCCGCCGAGAGCTTTCATGATGCCCGGGGCATATTAGCAATTAGGCACTCCTAAAAGCAAGCATGTTTTTAAATTAAAAGCATTTACAATTATACAAGTTAATTACTATGTTTTTATCTCTAATACCCCATTCAAACTAACAAAACCAAGTTTTAATAACACTTGCTATTAAAACAGTGTTTAGTTGAAACTTATTTAAAAAATATTTTGTCACACCAGAATAAATCAGATTTATTTTTACGAAACCGAATAGAACATAAATTTGATAACTCAAGTAAAAATTATTTTAGGTAATACTTTGGTCATGTCAACTTTTAAGTATTTTTTAAAAACAACAACAAAATGGAAAATTTACGAAATGAAGATTTTTGGAAATTTTCTAAACTAGATTAGTTTGCTAAAGTATTATAGAAGACGACGCCAGCAAATTAATTTTCATTTGCAATTAATAAATCAAATTATCTTCAGCTATGTCTCAAGACTTCGGTTAGTTTGGAAAAAATTGAGATCTCAAAACTTTTATTTTGATAATATGAATAAGTATTGGACATATAAGATGTCCAATACTTATTCATGTAAGAATTAAAGCACCGAAAGAAAATCCAGAAGATTACATTAACCGCAAAGATTATCATTCAATTATTCTTCAAGGTTTTGTTGACAGCAGATATCTTTTCCGAGATATACTTGTTGGTTGGACAGGTTGGAGTTTCAAAACTCTCGTGTGTTTAAAAACTCTCCTTTATACTTAGAATGCCAGCAAAAAAGTTTTCTACCAAATGATTTCTCAAGAAGCATAGCAGATTCCAATGCATATCTAAACGAATTGACACATCTGTTGAAAATTCTGTTAAAATAGTAAGTGCATTCTTCATAACTTTTGTGAAATCAGTAATCAAAGTTTCTCAGAAGAGTGGTTGCAAGGTATCGATGTTAATATGGTTAATATGAGCAATGGAAGAAATGATTCTGTTCGAATTGAAGCAGAAGAAACTCGGTCTGCAATAAAACAATATATTTCAAGTTGTATAAACCTTATTAATAATAACTGCAACACATAATTTTTCATAAAATAAAGATCTCTTTATTCGAAAAGGTATTAAGAGGTGACTAATTTAACTAAATTTAAAACTTTTCTCACTACGTTAAAATATAATTATAAAAACAAATACAAACTTAATTTTAAAAACATAAATCTTTAATGATCTTAGACTATCTAGCTAGACAGCAATGTATATTTGAATTGTGTAAAACTTAATTGTAAAAAAAAATTACGAAAGTAACACAAAATAGAAGAAGCTCAATGCTAGGTCTCAAACCTTATCTGATAAATCTTGCACTAATTTTATAGAACCACTGGGAGAATGCGCAACTATTAAGTTGTAAGTTATTTTTACTCATTAATTTTTCAAACTATTATTCAAGCATTTTTTTTTTTTTAATTATTAGCCGCACAAACATTCAATCCATTTATATTTGTACTTATCTTTTACAGCTTTTCATTTGGACGCGACGACTTGGTCATTAAATAGTCATTGAAACTTTCTTACCTTCTCCTTTGTTAACTCCATCAACATCGCTTCCTAAACAAACAGCTATAAGCAAAGCCTTACTGTATCATAGATGGTTTCGTTTGCTAAAGTTTCTAAGTTTACTGTTTCTAAAGTTAGGACAGTTGCTCAAGAATTCCGTGCAATATCTGTCTTGACAACATCTTAAATAGTTTTCATGTTAGGGATATCGGACAAAGAAAAAAAATAACTATTTCCGCCAAATAAATTTGGCAGAAAAATGTTTCCAATTTTAGTTTAAACTATAAGTTTTTATCTTACGCTTTAAAGTATAAAAAATAGACTTTTAAATGTTTTCTTCGAGGCGTGTTTTTTGTAGTTTAAACTATAAAAAATATATTTTTTTGTTTTGCTTAGTATCATGTAAATTCATGTGTTGAAAGAAGTGCCTAATTTTAAACATTTTATAAGTGTCGAATACTGGAGAACAACAACGTTGATCTTAAGATGTTGTCCTGTGTTCGACATTTTGACATTTCAGGAGCTATAACTCCTTTATTTCTTTTCAGACACCATTTACTCTAAGTGTATTGTAAAGAGCAACTATCCATTTACACAATAAAACTTTGAAATCAATCATTTATGAAATAATGAGTGAGAAATTATTTGTATAAGACTAGGTAAAAAAACATCAATCACTGAGTGGTTTACTCTCTTTCTCACTTTCTCTTTCTCTTTCTCTTTCTCCTTCTCTCTCTACATGTGTATATACATTATTATATACACTATTTGATAATTAATGATCAAAATATTTAAAAACAAGCAATAGAAAAAAAAAGCTAACTAATTTTTCCATACTCATTTTGAGCAATTCCGTTTCGATAAAAAAATTTGCCTCCTTTTTCTTTTATTTTTGGCAATGCCGTACTTCTTCTTTTATCAGTTGAATTATTTTTAGGTGTACTTTCAAGTGATGTTGAAAAAAACTCTTTATCCGTCTCACCTTGTGCTTTTATAAAACTTTTCATGTTTGTATCAAGTCTTTCAAATAAAAGTTGTCAATCTTGTTAAATGTGATGGAAATGTAGTTGGTCTTTCTCTTACAACTCCATCAATTTCATTAAAACAACAAGGTACTTTATGTGCTGATGCTCCAGTAGCATTTCTTTTATTGTCCATATAATTTCTATATGTACAGAGCAGAGTGTGTATTCTTGTTTTACAAGAACCTCCATCTCGATCTAAGTATCCAGCTGCTTTGACATATATAGTCACATCATCCCATATTTTGTTCTTTCTCATACATGACTTTAACTGTACCTGAATGTTTTCTTCTGACCATTTCTATATAAGTATTTTGTTTCGGTCTCATCCCAATGTCGTGACCTTTTGACAACTTTTTTTTCTAGTGTATCCATTAAAGTATTTTATTTAAGCTAATAGAAGAAAATTTAATTATTCAAACACAAGTCATACTATAATACACATAAATATATGCTTAAATGTATCATATATGGCATAATAGAAATAAAAAGAGAAAACATTTATAAATATATAATACCAATATAAATATATGTAAATATATATATATATATATATATATATATATATATATATATATATATATATATATATATATATATATATAAAAATTCATATATACATATATATATATATATATATATATATATATATATATATATATATATATAAATATAAATTCATATATACATATACATATATATATATATATATATATATATATGTAAATTATGTTAGTGTATTTTACAAATAGAGTGCTCAATGTTCTTAAAGAACAGAGCAATAATAAATTAGTAAAAAACACTTATCTAACTTTTATCTTCGACTTGAAGTTTCACCATTGCTGGATCATCAGGAAGAGTTACTAAATCTCAAAAAATACAATTTATAGAAAAAAATATTTTACAGGAAGTTATAAATTATTATAAAAATTTTTTAATTTCTATATTTTTTTGTTAACGGGAAGTTACAGAAAGTAATTATGAAATAATTTTCTTTGGAATGGGGATAGTTTAATTTGGTCATTTGTTTTTATAATTTTTTAAGAGGTATTTATCTTCGTGCCTACATTTAGAAATTAATTCAGATTTTTTATTTAATAAATTTTCTTGATTTAAATGAGTAATTATTTCAAATTTTTCTTGCAAACATAGCATACATTTTTTAGAAATGTTATCATAGGCAGGGGCAGATTTTAGAATAGACCATTGTAAATTAAAATTTTTTATTTTTTTCTTTTAAATCCCAAATATATTTTGACAGCATAGTCTCTTTTGAATATTTTTTGTGTTTAAACGATTGTTTGTGGTTGGCATAACGTTTTTTCCATTCCCGTCGGTTAAGCCAATATATTGTTTATCAGGGTTGTTTTGTGAGGAAACAATGCACTTGTAAATTAAATTTTTCGAAAGGCATTTTCTATTTAAAGGGCAATCTATTTTTTGTTTACAATTACAATAATCAGTGTTTTTTTCTTTTATATGTTCATTTTTATTAATTAACGAGTAGTTGTGGCCTTTTATAATTCTTTCTAAATTTTTTGTACAACTATAACTTACTTTAATGGTATTTCTGTTAAAAATCTTATGTAATTTATTAGAGGGAGGAAAATGTTTGTCTACTAATTTTAGAAAAATTTTACCTATATTTGTTGAAACATTTTTGCTGTACGGGGGGTTGAACCAAATTATGTTTCTATTTCTATTACGCTTTTTTGCAATTTTCTTTTCAAATTTTAGCTCGAAATTTTGAAAGCCACTTTTTTTAAGGGCATCTTCATAAACGCGTTTAGAGGAGTTAAAAATATTTTCATTAGAAGAGTTTTGGTTTAGCCTATTGTTATTTGAAATTGGAATTTGTTTTAGAATTTGAGGGGGATGGTTCGAATTTACATTAATATACAATAATTCGTCATTAGGTTTTTTGTAGGGCTTATAGGAACTTTCTGAGAGGTTAAATGTGACATCAAGAAAATTCACTATTTTTAAATTTATATTTATTTCAATTAGGAAGCCAATATTTTTAAAAACTTTAATAATATCTTTTCTAATTTTATCGAGTTGTGGCCCTGATTTTTTATGCATTATTATTAAACCGTCGTCGCGATAAAGACCTAATTGATTAATTGATTTATATATATATATATATATATATATATATATATATATATATGTATATATCTATATATACATATATAGATATATATATATATATATCTAGATATATATCTATATATATCTAGATATATATCTATATATATCTAGATATATATCTATATATATCTAGATATAATATATATATATATACATATATATATATATATATATATGTGAATTTATATATGCATATATATATATATATATATATATGTGAATTTATATATGCATATATATATATATATATATATATATATATATATATATATATATTATATATATATATATATATATATATATATATATATATATATATATATATATAAACATTAAATGTTTATATTTTTTCAATTTAAATGTATATATATAATTATTGTTTTCAATTTTTCATTGCAACTTTTTTTCATGGTGATTTAAAACAACTTTTCGGTTTCAAAATAATAAAAGTTTTTTAATAAGATGTTGTTTAATTTAGCAACTGTTTTTAAACTCGTTTATTTCAAACAAGGTTTTAAAAAGTAGCGTGAACGGAAAAACGCGTCACTAGTTTAAATAACTACGATAAAACCAGGTTTTAATTTTGATGTGAATGGGGTATAATAACATTACTTTATATCTATATTTTCATGAACCGCATCTGGATTAAAAAACACTTATGCAACACATTTAACATTTACTGATTAGGATTAATAAACAGACTCTCTGAAATTATTATTGAAAACAATCTTTTTTTGCTTTTTTATTAGCGAAAACTATAATTATTATTATCCCTTCTTACGACTGAGTTGTATCCGGAGTGGTATAAAGAATTGTATTTATTCTCAACATGTTTGTCTGATAGACGCACCTGTTCTAAAGTGTCTCTATAATCATTTTTTTAAATCAATTTTAGTTTACTTAAGGGTCATTTACCTTCTGCGATAGGGGTTGGCATTGCGTTAAATTAGAACTAGAATACATTTAGTTAGGAAAATAGGCTTTAGCTCTTTTGAGTATTTTTGGTTAAGAAAACTTAAAATTTTTCCAGAAGTGAAAAATGAAGACTCCCTATTAAGATACAAAATATCTTTTATAAAGTTGTCTTATATTTCGTAATTTTAGTTTTTACCAATTCTTGATTTTGTAACTAGATGAATGAGAATTTAAACAAACAGTTTTCACAATCCTACTTTTAAATTGAATTTGTTGAATGAAATGACAAAGCGCAATGTTAAAGATATTAACTTCAAGCTTATGTTCGTGGAATTTTTAGTAAAAAACTGCATTTCCAGAGGCTTGTAAAGCATGATCTTTTATCTACAGGGGCTGCTGCTGAAAAAAATATCTTAAATTTTTATTTATTACAATAAACAACAAAACTTATTCATAAAAAGTTTAATATTGATGAAGGAAAGCGACACCTGGCTTTAATATGCTGAAGATTGACAATGCTGCAGCCAAAATAACATCAAAAACATACTTTTTAAAAGAGTTTATTGTCGGTGCATCAGTTATATCGCGCGTTAGTTTATTTCAATAGCTGGAGATCTGCGACACCGAATTGATTTTTTGAGACAACCAAGAATATTATTGCCTACCCAAGCTGCTGCTTCTACATGTACATGGCTTGCATTTTTTCACAATCAGAGGAAAATCAATTGATAACTCATGTGATGTTGCCATCATTGTCTTATAATTTGTCATGGTTATAAATGCAGTCTAGTAAGTCATTAATAAAGAA
Organism: Hydra vulgaris; assembly: GCF_038396675.1. Classification (NCBI taxonomy): domain Eukaryota; kingdom Metazoa; phylum Cnidaria; class Hydrozoa; order Anthoathecata; family Hydridae; genus Hydra; species Hydra vulgaris. The sequence goes on from NC_088930.1 coordinate 39,772,786, forward strand.
CACGAACAGCAATGATGTAAAAACTGATCCTTGAGAGACAACATTTTCATTATAATTAATTATTTCCTATTTTTAAGACAGGAGATCCGACTAATATAACAAATTACAGACCTATTTCTGTTCTTCCAGTTTTTTCAAAAATATTAGAAAAAATAATGTATATCAGAGTGTACACATACGTAATTACCAATAAACTCCTTTACGAAAATCAGTTCGGTTTAAAAAAAAAAAAACTCAACCAACCATGCTATTCTTCAATTAACACGTTGTATTAACGAATTTTTCAATAGCCTAAAATTTACACTTGGTGTTTTCATTGACTTGTCAAAAGCTTTGACACGGTCGATCATAATATTTTGCTTAAAAAACTTGAATTTTATGGCATAGAAGGTAAAACTCTAAATTGGTTCAAATCTCTTCAACCAAAAGCAATTTGTTTTTAACAAAGATTCCCAACCTCAAACATTAATAAACATAACACACGGTGTTCCACAATGATCCATACTAGAATCACTTCTTTTCATTATATATGTAAATGATCTTAACAAAGCATCCAATTTAGAGAATATATTTTTTGCAGACGACACAAACTTGTTTCAGTTACATGAAAACATAAACATACTCTTTAATAATATGAACTGAGAACTTGAAAAAATTTCATTTTGGTTTAAAATAAATAGATTACCCTTAAATTTGGAAAAACAAAATGGATACTTTTCTATCCAAACTATAAAAAACAGATACTGCCTGTAAATATGACTGATCTTTTTATCAACAATGTCATTCTAAAAAGAGAAATGAGAAAATTTTTAGAAGTTTTTATTGAAGAAAATCTGTCTTGGAAATCACACATCAATGATATTTCTGATAAAGTTGCGAAAAACATTAGAATTCTATACAAATCTAGAGATATTTTAAACAAAAAGCAACTAACACAATTATATTACTCCTTTATTCACTGTCATATCAATTATGTTTATTTTTCATTTAACTACTTTCTTTTAATTTTAGTTTTACTATAAATTATTTGTTTAATATTGTTTATAATACAATTTATGCACCTTTTAGTTCTTAACTACCCAATGCTGTGTGCTAGAAGGTTAATAACATAACTGCATGGTAGGCAGCTAAATATCTTTTTAAAATAAACTATTATGAAATTAGTTTTTCAAATAGATATCACAAATTTACAAATGCTGCATGAACTATTAGCTAAGCTCTGTGAGTACACACAACTCAGGGGTTCCTTCTAGAATTTTTTTATATAGTTATTTGTATATATATATATATATATATATATATATATATATATATATATATATATATATATATATATATATATATATATATATATATAAATATATACATATTTATTTTTCTAGTTAATTTGGCAGCCAAACTGCCAAATGAGCTAAAACAAGGAAAATATATTGTTATCACTTATAGTTGAGTCAAACATGAGGAGCTAGATCAATTATTATTTTCAAGAAATCGACTGATCTCAAAGCAGCACTTGCTAATGCATTTTGAATTCCAATTTCATTTGGAAAGAGGCAATCTATTAAAACAACTAATTAATTTGGAAACACCTTTCTGTTTCTTTGCATATAACACTTATGGTTGGTTTAATCAAACCTCCTATCTTTGAATTTTAAAAAGCTCTTTTGTTTTAAATGAAAAGGGAGTACTAGTGCATTCTGACATTTAATGAGGATATTTTTTTAAGTCATTTTATCTAAGTATCCAGCAATATATGGGATCAAAGTTTTTTTGTATTCAAATAGATTGTTGGAATTTGGAATATCTGCATTATGGTGATCACTAACTGTTGGTTCTCTCTCCAACAAATTATATTTTCTTATTAATTCAATTCCAGTAAAAGATATTTTAGTACTAAAATCACCAAAAGAATCGTCTAAAACATATATATGAGTTTTATCTCTGATGCTGCAGTTTTCATTTGAAAATTGAACGGTACTTTGCATAAAAAGTTATTTATATGTGAATTGTTGGCAATTGATATTGCTGCTAAACATTTCTGCAGATCTCACAGCACCAAAAAAGAGCTCTAGATGGTTTTGACTGAGCTTATATGATAATAAATAATTTAATGGTGAACCTTCTTTTTCAACCCAGTCAAGAAATACCTTTAGCAGATTTAATTGCTGCCAAATATCCAATGAAATCAGTTTTTCGATTATACAAGATCATTTGTGTAGCAGTAATCTCTTTAAGACTAATGATATTCTTCAGCAAATCATTTTCTTGAATTTAATGTCATATAATCAATCTATTATGCAAATAAACTCAACAACATATTTATAAAATTATTTAATAGCTATTTACAGTTCATTAACATAAAAAAAAGTCAGCAATCTGTAATATATAACCATAATACTTAACAGCAGGTAAGCAGGATATTTAATTAAAGTTAAGGAGATATTCCAAAGAGGAGGAAATGTTTTGAACATTTCTATATAAAGATATAAATAAATTTTTTTTAAACAAATGTATTTTTATATACATTTGTTTCTTCATTTGTATTGAGTGATTATCCTTCAAACTATAAGAAACTATTATTTACTTTTTATTTGTTTTAAAAGTTGTTATAAATAACTATAATTCAGACCTGGTTTTTTTTTTACCAGTATAAGTGACACCTAATAATATTTTATTCAAATAATTTATGCAATAATAGAATTCAAGTATAATATAATTCTAGAAGGAACCCCTAAGTTTTTGTATACTCACAGCACTCAATTAACAATTCATGTAGAATTTGTACAAAATGGCATCTTACTACAAAAAATAAAGAATATAGTAGTAGAGAATATAAAGGGTAGAAATGATTGCCGTTTATCATACCGTTATGTTATTAACCTTTTAGCATACAGCATTGGGAACTAAAAACTATAAGACTTATAGTTTTTAGTTCCCAATACTTATACATAAGACTTAACTAAATTTGTAAATGCCATTTAATAATAAATTCAATTATACAAAAAAATAATTTATTTTTTTCTCCAATATTTATAAAATTCATTTGTTTTTTTTTATTTTTAACAAATTTATAAGCTTATTTTTTTTTTTTTTTTAGTAATTTGATATAGCCATTTAAATTGTATATCGGTTTCACCGCTAGGAACTAAAATCGCTGCCATCTTGGGAGGCCAATGTTAGCTTCAACTTTTTTTGGAAAAAACAATAGAACCAGCTATCCAGTTATATTTTGAGATCAGTGGTACCAACCAAGTAGTTTGTAATGTCCATAACAACGCCATAGCAACCAATACATAGCAAACAAAAATATTTCCAATGTATAACTGCAAAAATCTATATATTTTAATAATTAAAAAATATTTGAGTATTATAGCCTATCATGTTTATTTTTTTGGTCATAAGTTGAATGATCATTCGGATTCTTAATATAGGTGGCCGGTTCTAGACAAGAATTCAGGAAAGCCTTTCTAGGAAAGAAACATGAAAATTCTTGCTATGATAGAAAAAAACATGATTACTTTTTAGGATAGAATAATTCAAGGATAGAAAAGAAGAAAGAAATACATATATCCTTTCTGGCAAAGAAAAATGAAAAACTTGAAATAGAAATCGCACAAGTAAAAGTCATTTTCTTTCTAGCAAAGAAAATTGGAAAAACGTACTAGCAAAGAAATTTTAGAAAAGAAATTTTAAAAACGTGCTAGCAAAGAAATTTTAAGAAAGAATTTGCGCGCAATTTGGTAATTACAGTTATGATTTTTAATTGAATAAATGTTAAATAATTATAATCGCATTAATTTTTTTGGATTAATGAAATAAAATTCTGTCGTAGCAAGTTTTTTAGATTTATTAAATAAAATTCTTTCCTAGCAAGTTTTTCGCATTTATTAAATAAAATTCTTTCCAAGCAAGTTGTTTACGTTTATTAAAAAATATTCTTTCTTAGAAAGTATTTCAAGTTTCTTTTCAAAATTTCTGCCAAAAAATATTCTTTTGTAAAAATTCTTTTCTAGTAAGGTTTCTTTATTTCTATCATAAAACATTCTATTCTGAAATTATTCTTTCCTAGTTTTCTATCCTCATTTTATTCTTGTCTAGCATGGCACACCTTAATTATATAGGTTGTTTGCTATTTAAATTTTTACAAAGGTTGTTTGAAGCAGTATTTCTAGTGTTTTAGAATTTTTTAAGTTATACTATTTACTGTTTGTACTATTTTAAAAGCATAATGCCTAAAGGTAACAAGTAGAGTTTTGTTTAAAAAAAGAAAAGAACTAATGTTCACCTTTTTAATCATTGTAAAAATGATCAGCAAACAAACTTTTATCTAACACAACATCAACAACCACAAAAGCAGAGTACCGTCCAACAACAATTTTCTTTCGAAAAAAATAATCTCGAAGATACTGAATACTACTTCATTTTGATTGATATGACTATTTTGAAGAAAATGTTTGAAATTGTTGTAAATTATGCAACTCATCACTGAAAATAACTGATATATTAGATCTGAGAATGGGGTTTTCACATTGCATTGAGTTATATTGTAAGAACTGTGAAAAAACAAACCAGTTTTTTTAGCTCAAAAACTATTTTTACTTTAAATAATGTAGGCAGAGAGCTATATAAAGTGAATATATGTTCAGTTGCTGCATTTCCGTGAGATTGGATTAGGCTTTAAGGCTATTGAAATTTTTGCAATGAGTATGAACACATGTATTATTTCTGAAAATGCTTTTAATAATTTAAACCAAAAAAATGGTCTAGTATATACTATTATATGAATGCTGCAACTAAAAGTATGAACAAGGCAGCCCAAGAATGCATAACAAATGATCTCTAAGGTCCCTACTATCATTGTATTACAATTGATGGCATGTGGCAAAAGCACAGGTATTTGTCTCTCAATGGAGTCACAACAGCATTGATTGAATGAAAACTTTCAAAACATTGTAGTGCTTGTCAATAGTGGGAAAATAAAACTAATAGCCCTGAGTATGATGAATAACCATGTATGCAATATCAACCATAAAGGCTCTTCTGGTTCAATGGAATCAGCTGGTGCTATCTCAATATTTAGGCGCTCCATAGCAAAGTATAATTTTATATATTAAGAATATCATCATTCATCATTCAATGATGACACTTCATCATTCAATGATGTTATGCAAAGTGACTTATATAAGGAGTATAGTATCACTCCTGTAAAGTTAGAATGCATCAGTTATGTGCAAAAATGTCTTGGCAATTGCCTCAGGAATCTGGTTAAAACAAATAAAAAGACACAGACCTGTCTGCAGGGTAAAGGTAAACTTATAGAATCAGTAAAAACTCTCTCCAAAACTGTTATGGTTTAGCAATTAAAAACAATGTTGATAGTTTATATGCTATGAAAAAAGCAGTTTAGACAGTACTTTTTCACTGCACTAAATTTGATTATCAAGAATACCAACATAGAATGTGCCCGCGAGATGAAAATAGTCGGTGCAAAAATGACTACAAAAGTTTTATGGTACAACCTCATACAAAGAACATATATCATTATCAATAGAAATTTTTGATTTATTAAAATCAATTTTTCAGAATTTATCATCAGATGAATTGCTTTCAAAATGTCTTCATAGTTGAACGCAGAATGCAAACGAGGTGCTCAATTCAATAATCTGGAAATGCTGTCCCAAAATAATTTTTGTGAACCGACCAACACTGGAAATTGGAGTAGATACTGCTATATTAAATTTTAACGATGGTCCGAGTGGTGTTTTGCCTGTATTATCAGAGTTTAGTCTTTTTAGTTATGCAACGTCAACCATAGCAAAGCAAAAAAGTTCTACTCACTTACGATTGTCAGTAAAAAAATCAATTCCCCAAGAAATAAAGAGACATAGTTAAAAAGTGTTAAAAAAAGGATACTCAAAATTAAAAAACTGAATAAATATCATATGAACCTGGAGGTTTTTAATTTATTATATTTATTCCAAAAATTATATATTTTTATCCTTTTTGAGTAATTTTAATTTTTATATCGCAAAATCTTAATATATACTTTTTCAGTAGTTTTCAAAGTTTGCGAAATGATAACTTTTTAAATAATTATGTCAAAGTGCTAAAACTTTCCCAGATTGTTCTTCATATTATTAAATTTGAAAAAAAAAATTTTTCAATGAATCTTAGATCTTGAAATTTTGTTATATTAGTATTGTTTAGCTCGCTTACTTTTTAGTGTTTCATGCATAATTTCTAAAATATTCATTTGTTTTCATTTATTTTCTCTCAAATGTTACCATGATTAAAAAATGTTCCAAATTTCATGCTATAATGACTGGTAGATTTTGAGTAATTACTTCACAAAAATTCGATCATTTTCATTTTTTGGGTGGTAGTCGAGGCAAAGAATTTCAAGTTTGATAGCATTTTTGAAAATTATTTTAAATTATGTATTTATGTTGTAAAAATAAAAGTGTGCTCTAGTTCCAATTAGGTTTTGATATATTTCTTGGGGTACCACCTTTAATGTTTATCAACTAAGTGCATTTAATGTTTTGTGTTTTATGTACAAATGTAAAAAACTTATGTCTCCCAATGTTTTTGTAAACCTTTACAAAATTAAACCCCAAAACAAATATAATCTACGTAATAGTAGCATTTTAGAAAAACCTTTTTGCAATAATAAAAAAGCTCAATTTTGCATATCTTATCCTTTTCTCTGAGATGAAATAGTACGGCCTAATTTTGCTTTTTTATCTGAACTGGACTATTTTTTTTTCAAATAATCTATTAAAATAATCATTTTTTCAACTAAAAGTAAGTATTTTTGATTTTTTTCAATTAAAAAAAAAACATTTTCCATTTCTATACTACATTTTGATTTGTTATGTTTTATTTTGAGTTTCACTTCTGAAATATGTAGAGTATTAAATTTATGATACATTTAGTGATTATATATTTTTGGTATATATTTATTTTGTATAATATATAAATGTTTTTATTGTAGAAGAAAAATAGAGTTTTGTTAAGAGCTTCGTGATAAGGTCATTACGATCCAGAGCCGACGACACGGGTTTCTAAGTTGGGGAGGGGGGAGGGGGAGCGCACAATAGTCAATTTCTAAAAAAAGTTCTCTATATCTAGAACTTTCTTTAAAAAAAATTCAGTCCTTTAGATAAAAAGTTAGGTGGGGTGGGGGTGGGGGAAACACGTGCCCCCTAGCCCCCCGTGTTGTCGACCCTGCAATCTTCTTGGAGTCCTGCCCGTATAATATTATAAATTTTAGTGTAAATAATATTATACGGCAAATAAAATAAATAAACAAAAAAAATTATAATATATATATATATATATATATATATATATATATATATATATATATATATATATATACATATATATATATTTTTTTGCTCGTTTACATTTGTCGTATTTTACAAACAAACAAACAAGGCATCTGAAAGAAGATCATAATGATCTTATCATCAGAACCTTTTACAGCTTTAGACATTTTACAGCAAAACAAAAGAAATAAAATTATTTCTTAGTGTACATTTATTTATTGGTTTTTCACAAAAGAGATCTTTAAAGACAGATAAGGATAAGTCATTTTTCCACAAATACTTAAAGCATAAGACATTTAACACATTAAGCTCATATATATTGAGAATTTTCATTTCAATAAAAAAAGGTTTGGAATGAGTGTATCGATCCGCCATATTAATTAAACGGATCGCGTGCTTCTGACGGCGGTAAAAACATTTTAACTTACTTTTTTCTGTGCTTCCCCATACAATGTTTGCATAATTTAAATAACTATGTATAAATGAGTAGAGTTTGGTTAAACTTTTTTTACTTAAATATATTCTGAATTTATATAAAACTCCAATGCTTTTGGAAATTTTTGTGCTAATATAGTCAATATGTGATATTTTCATCAAGAAAAACACCCAAAAACTTTGTGACAAAGTGTCTTTTTATCTCAGTATCATCAATAATAATTTTGAGCAAATTTGGGGGTAAATAAGCTTTTTTTGAGATAGGATGGAACAGACTCCATTTTGTTTTGTTACTGTTTAGAGTTAGTTTATTGCATTTGAACCACTTGGATATATTTTTGAGTTGCTCGTTCATGCTAGAGAAGAGTTTGTAAATATCATTATTGAAAAGAAATAAGTTGGTATCATCAGCAAACATGATACTCATTAAATTTGAGGCTTTATTTAGGTCGTTTATATAAATCAAGAACAACAGTGGTCCCAAAATGGAGCCTTGGGGAACGCCACATGAAATATTTAGAAACTCATTAGAATAATTATTATTACTAAAAACAAACTGTTTACGGTTTGATAAATAACTTCTGAACCATTTAATAACTTTGTAATTTACTCCATAGTATTTCAGTTTTTGTATTAAAATTTGATGATCGTCAGTATCGAATGCTTTCGATAGGTCGATAAAAACACCTAAAGTATATTTAGATTTTTCAAAAGAATTTGAAATTTCACGTACAAATTGGATAATTGTATGTTCCGTAGAATTGTTTATTTTAAAACCAAATTGGTTGACGTATAACAAATTATTAGAAAGAAAATAATTGTATAGTCTATTGTACATAATGGGTTCTAGTATTTTTGAAAATGTGCAGAGGACGGAAATAGGACGATAATTACTGATACTTTTTTGATCTCCCTCTTTTAAAATAGGGGTAACTTTTGCAATTTTTAATCGGTTAGGAAATACTCCTTGATGGATAGACGCTCCATATACTTTAAAAAGAATATCTTTTAATTGTTCGAAACATTCTATAACTATATTACCGTTTATGTCATCTGCTCCGCTTGCTTTGTTTTTTTTAAGTGATTTGAATGCTCTTTAAAATCTTGAAAAGATAATTTTGAATATAATTCGTTGGAACCATTGCAATTATCCATCTGTACTAGAAAATCGTTAAATTTTGCTTTGGTAAAAGGAATTTTATTTTTCTAGTTTAGGACCGATGTCAATAAAAAATTTGTTAAACTCATAAGCTATATCTCTTGGATCACATATACGTGTGTTATCAACAATAATCATCTGGGGGAGAGAACCTGAGCATTTCTTTTGTCTACCACTAAATTTGTTCATTACTTGCCAAATGCGTCTTTAATTATTTTTGAATTTATCTAGGAGTTTTGAGTGGTAATTTTTTTTCAAGTTTTTACGAACTTTTTCAAATAGATATTTGTAATCTTTATATATTTTCCATTTGAAGATTTGTTTTGAGATATTTTATATACAGCTTATGTTTTATCTTGGATGATTTTTTAACTCCTTTTGTTACCCAAGGATTGTTTATATTTTTTTGGAGTTATTGTTCTTTCAATAATAGGGAAGTTTGCATCATATACGGAGTAAAAGGTTTCATAAAAATTATCGTAAATTTTGTCTGCATTGTCATTGAAGTTAATTTGAATTAACATTGAAGCCTATTTATTAAAGAAATTGCACTCGTTTCAAAAAAGGAGTCATAAAAGTTTTTAATTTTGTTATCTTCATTATACAGAAGAAAACTCATATTTAGGTCCCCAATAATGAAACTCTTTTTTTTTCTTTAATACCTTTTCTAAAAATACTTTACAAATGAAAATACTTTTCAAAAAAATGCTCAAGTTCTCGCTCACGCCCTCAGGTGGTCGACAACAACAGCTTAATAAAATGTTTTGTGATCGATTGTTTATAATTTCTATAGTTGAAATTTCTTTATCGCCATCAGACACGGTGGTTTAGAAATGGACATTTATTATGCGCATGCGTTATACTCTGCTCAAATGTTGGTAAACAGTTATGTCCGCAAGTAAACAAAGAATTACTAATAAAGTTGCTAAACTTCAAATTAGATTTATTTGTAGATATTTCTAAATAGTCTATAAGAAATGATATCAAAACAATACTTTAGGTATGGTATGTGTCATCAAAGCTATCATTTAAATAATTTTACCAAGAGAATAGAAGTGGGACTAATGTGAAACTAAGCTGTTTTTTAGGCGAAGTTTAACTTGTGCTTACATTGTAGTCTATATTCTAAAGTTTTAAATTTTTTAGTGGCTACCTTGATTTTTTTTTTTTAATATAAAAGTTTGTGAATTGTTTAAAGCAAAAATCAAAAACCGGTTACTTTTTTTTGTGATAATATAATGCTTTTAAAGATAGGTAAGTTTTCTTTTTATTTGAAAGGTTAAAAATACTGACAGAAATATTATATAGGCTTTAATACTGCCATTTATTTTCTTTAAATCATTTTGCAGTATTTTATCGTATTATTTTTAGTATCTATAATTTTTCTTTTTCTTGGCTGAGCTTTTTTTTGATATTTTTTTACAGTTGGGTTGTTTTTTATGAAATGCTTGTTCATTATGCTTTTTAATCTACGCACTCCTTTCATATGGCAGTAGGTACTCTTCATGCGGTTGATTTCAGCATGAAGACTTTCTCCACCTTGCTCTCCATAAGTACCTAGTCCTACTCCCCATTTTCTAATGAAAGGTAATGCATGGTACTCCAGCAAATGAAGCTTGGGTGTGATTGAAGGGTTTGGCCAGTTTTCACGGAAGTACTTCATGAAATCTTTGATTCGATTTTCTGTAACCAATAATATGTGTATATATATATATATATATATATATATATATATATATATATATATATATATATATATATATATATATATATATATATATATATATATATATATATATATATATATATATATATATATATATATATATATATATATATATATATATATATATATATATATATATATATATATATATATATAAGAGTCCTACTCTTCCTGATGATCAAGTAATGGTGAAACTTTTTGTTTAAGAAAAAAGTTAGATAAGTGTTTTTTACTAATTTATTGCTCTGTTCTTTAAGAACATTGAGCACTCTATTTGTAAAATACACTAACATTATTTACACACACATACACACACACACATACACATATATATATATATATATATATATATATATATATATATATATATATATATATATATATATATATATATATATATATATATATATATAACACAATGATTTAAAAAAACAAAGATAAAGATCAATTAACAAAAATAATTTTCTCTATTTATTGTGTTCTGTCAAATTATAACATATGACATACCAAGGTCCTGTTTGTTATCTTCATTAAACTGATTGCAGGAGTTATTAAGCTTGTGACATATTCCAAATTTAGAGAAGAGTACCTTAAAGTTTTTACAAACTTTAATTTAAGTTTCTCTGTGTATATCAGTGTCGTTGAACCCAAGTTTGACTACAAGGTTTGGTATAGAGTTGCAAAGTTCAAGGATACTTTTCTCCTAATTTCTCCTAATTTTCTCCTAATTTTCAAGGATACTTTGATTACTAACGAAAACTTTTCCCGTGATATGCTTGTCTTTGTACTCCTAATGAGTTAAGTACCTTATCAAGTTTGTTTACAAGTGGCCCAAATGATTTCTTTATATGGTCTGCTTCAAGCAGTATTTTTAGTTCTGAGATCTATGATTAAATATGTTCTTGAGATAAATTCAAAAAAATATAACCAATGAAACAAAACTTAGATATTCCAATGTATAAGATTCTCAACTGTATTATTCTGGGTTTAATTACCAATCTAAATTAAATATTTTTAGTAAATAATAAAAATAAAAGTTGTTACCTGTTCTTTCTTTTTCTTTTCAAAGTGAATCAGGTAATGTTCAAATACTAATTTAATTTTTTCTTCATTTTCAGGGTTAAAAATTATTTGCATTTCAAGTGCTTCTGTTATAACACGTGTTTTATCTTCAAGTGCTTGAATACTTATTTGAAGTTGATTTATTTGGCGCTGGTGCTCTATATATGCATTAAATTCCTCACAGTCAAGTGTTTGGTTGGTTACTGCCATTCGACCTGCAATTTTTATGTCAATTGTGTGATAAGAAACTTCTAACATGTTGAAAAACTTTAAGTATATACCAAGTGAGATATGTAAAGCAGGAACTCCTATCTAATAGTGCAAGAAAGTTTATATTATTATTTACAATTGCATACACCACCATTTACGTTTACCCCACCAATAACTTGTATTGTATTCTATTGAATAAACGATTATGTGAATTTGCAAAGAATGCCTAATAAAAAAATCAAAATAATGTAAATAATAAATAAAAGCAAGGCACCTGATCAAGTGGCACATTGAACAACGGTTGGTCAATAACATTGTCACATAACTTGGCAAACTTGGGATCTGCACCATGGTTGTTAAATTTTGCTAGAGACAAATCTAGTGTCTTTAGTGATTGCATTTCAATGTTATCGTTAATTGGATTTGACAGTCCTTGACTTGTTATGTTGCAAAACAGGCATGAGTGTCTACCTAAAGTAATTGAACAAGTTTGTGTTAAGAAAGCAAAATAAATCATGTTGCATGTATCTGGCCCAGATGAGTTTTTTTAAAGAAACCTGTATTAAATATATGTACTTACCATTTGCACCAGTTATTTCATAAATTGCACACAAGAATTCATAATCACCGAATACAAATACACGAATCTGTTTTTCTATAAAATTGAACAGAATTAAATTATTATACATTTCTTTAAAAAGAAACTGTAATCTATCATAATCCTGACAATTGTGGTAAGAAACCAATAGTTGATGATTTTGTTTATGTCAAATATTGGTTGGATGTTTTTGAATTTCAGTGTGCTTGGATAATTGAATTATTTTGTTGTTTGTAATCTTGTTGTATAATAAGAGGTTGTTGCTAAAATTATTACAAGAAAATTGATTTCTGTTTTTATAGTATTGCATTTAATTAATTGTAGTATGTTAAAGTATTTTTTTAAAAAGATTTGTTTGTACCTATCTAGTCTATCTAGTACATTTGTTATATGTCCTTGTAGATTTTCGATATGAAATATATTGAAATATTTGATTTGAATATACGATATTGAAATATTTGATTTGCTCAGAATATTTTCTTTTTCATTTTCATTAAAAGATTTCAAAAGAGTACCAGTTTGCTTGATTGTAGAACTGGTGCTTTCTCCACATGTTTTGCTCATATTATGTTTTAGATGTAATTGTCGTCTGCGAATTGTGCGTAAACATACATCTGAGTTTTCTTTTTAGGCTCTTGGTGTTGATGTGAAGCATTAGGGTTAAAATGTTGTGTAATTTATTTAAAATATTCAAAAAATCATACTATAGTTTCCTATTATAAAATTAAAAGCATTTTTGTTTTGTTATAGTAATTTTACAGTCTCTTTTTTTGTAAAGATAGTCTTACCCTTGGTCCACCTGTCGGAAATTCAATTATATTGGATTTTGTTTGAGATATTTTTTGTTTTATTACATGCAGAGCAGCATCTTCAATATTTCTTGGTATAACACTTGTTGAATCCAATGCAAATATATCTGAAATTTTTTTTTTGTGAAGTTGATGACGATGATATTGATAATGTTGTTGAACTTGATATCGGAGTTGTCTGACAAGTTTTTTGATGTTTCTTTCGTTCTGACAGTTGTTTGACTTTAAACAATCTACCACAACCTTGCTTGCATACTTCTTGCAAATTTTCTATCATTTCAATGACATTGGTTGATGAAATTAACCCATCACTTGGAATTGAAAAGGAACATTTAGGGCATTTCGTTTTTGATATTAGTTTTCCAATGATAAGTGGTAATAGACATGGTGCACAGAATGAAGACAGTTTTTTTATAATAATTGGTTTATGCATAATTTTGTTGCAAATAGTACACACACAAAGATGCACATGAGGGTTTAAAGTGAAGTTAATATCTTGCAGTTTAAGATTAAATTTTGTTTGAGGTAAAAGTTTAGATTGCATGTTATTTATTTTGTGTCTAGTCCAAATATTTTCACTATAACTAATACTTAAAGGTCTTCCACTTATCTTTTTCTTTTTTTTTCTTCCTTTGCTGGCTTTAAAGCAAACACATTCAGTAACATTGCAATTATCAGGCCAAGATTGTAATTTTTGTTCAGTGTTTGAACCTTTTTCAATATTTCTTAATATTGAAAAGCATCTATAACACATTTTTTGAGGATGCTTATTTGGGTGGTCCTTATCGATTCGGATAAAAAACAAAATTCTATTCTAACAATATGTTTTGTTAAAAGAACACCATCATTATCTAGACTTTCTCCACATATTTTGCATAATGTTTTTAGTTTTGTTTCATGTGACTCAGTCATTTTTACGTGTTTTTTTATTGCTAAAATGTAAGATTTAATGTACAAAATTTTTAAACTTAAAAAAGTAACCGGAATTCGATTTTTTTTTTATTATAAAGTTAAACCCATCTTTTTTTTTAATATATATAGCTTTATAGCATAAAAATTCTAATAAATGCTTAATTATTATGTTTTAGTAGTTAGGATGACCATAAAATAATTTTCAACTTTCCTGCGTATTTTATCACATAAAAATTAATAAATTAAGTATTTCAAATAAAATATGTTTTCCTTGGCCACACGTTTTATCAGTTTATAGTTTATATCTGATTTATACATCTTTAAAGCAATGATATGACCTTTTTTATTACGTTACGGTAAGAGACAATTACAAAAAAAATCAAAATTACGATGTTGTTGTTTTTAAAGTAACGCATGCGCATAATAAATGTCCGCAAATGCTTAAAATTAAACCACCGTGCAGAAGCACTTAAATCATTCCTAACGTAATAAAAAATATTTTCATTCACATAAATAAGAACTCCTCCGCCGCGTTTATTTACTTGTCTTTTAAGCGAAATTAATTTAAAATGTGGAATATTAGAATTACTATCTAAGTCATTCGAAATCCACGTTTCAGTTAAACAAACTATATTAAAACGATTTTTTGTTTCATCTAACAAGTTAAGAAGTTTTTTAAAATTGTTATTAAGACTTCGAATATTTACGTGTAGAATTCTAATTTTATTTAAATTTTTGTCATAAACATTTTAAAAAAGAAACCCTTCTAATTCGCGTGGATATAAGCGATCCGAGCAATTTTTTATATTAGGGTTTATATTTTCATCAGAATTCAATTCAGTAAATATATATATATATATATATATATATATATATATATATATATATATATATATATATATATATATATATATATATGTATATATATATATATATATATATATTTATATGCGAATGGCTTTTTATGCATAAGGCAAAACAAATTTCGCCTAATCTGAAGCTTAAAAAGTCTGGAAATTATAAAAATTAGCCTGATTGGGTTAAAATTTGGCCGGTTGGGTTTTAGTTTAGGCTTAAATAGTCTGGAAATAAAGAAAATATGGTTGCTTAAATTAAAATTTGGTCGATTGGGTAATAATTTAGGCATAAATAGTCAGGAAATAAAAATAAATGTCAGATTAGGTTAGGGTTTTTGCTCTTGGAATTTCTAAATTAAAATGTCTAATATTTTTGATAATGTACGAATTGCTTTAGAGAGAAGCGATATAGTAACTCTTGAGGAGATTAACAAGAAGTTGTCCCTTGAAGTTGATTCCCTGTGTTTTTTAACTGAAGAAAACTTGCATTTATTAATTAATAAAGTTCATCTTGCATTTGCATCTTGCATTTATTAATTAATAAAGTTCATCTAAAGCGAAGTATCTGCGCAGAAGCATACTTAAGCAAAAATGCAAAATTGAATAAATTTGTACCTATTCTGTAAGTTATTATTTGCTTATACTAGAGATTAAATAACTTAATGTAAATAAAGCAATACTGCTTTTTTTTACATTAAGTTAATCAGAGGTTTTAATATGCACAGCATGTTGTTGATATTTTGCTAACAAACTTTGTTACAAAGCATAAGTTAATTTTACAAATTATAAATTAATGTTTCAATCTTAACTATAAATCAATTGCAAAAGCTACTTTGTGGCTTTATTATTACCGATTTCCTGATATATATATATATATATATATATATATATATATATATATATATATATATATATATATATATATATATATATATATATATATATATATATATATATATATATATATATATATATATATATATATATATATATATATATATATATATATCAGGAAATCCGTAATAATAAAGCCACAAAGTAGCTTTTGCAATTGATTTATAGTTCAGATATATATATATATATATATATATATATATATATATATATATATATATATATATATATATATATATATATATATATATCAAGAAATCTGTAATATTAAAGCCACATATATATATGTAAGTATTGTAATTTTTAATTGTAAAAGTAAGTTTTTAAATTCATTTTAGATCAACTTCATCTGGTAACTGTCTCTACAGCTCAGTATCATTAGTTATTGTAGGAAATAATTCATTAGTTGATATTTTAAGGGTTCTCACCTCAATGGAATTGTTTGTTAATGCTGATGTTTATTCAAAACATCCGATATTTAATGATTTAATTAACAGTGGTAAATATAATTTTTTCTGTTATGATAACATTTTAAAGATGACGTTGTCTAAAACTGTTGTTGATCAAGATATCACTAAAAATAAACAATGTGTTCGGTCCAAAGCAGTTAATAACTGTTTTGAAAACAATGGTCATCTTTTATGTGTATCTTAGGCCTTTCATCTGTTGTCAATTCACAAACTTTTTGTCATTATCCTGAATTTGGACTTGATCGGTTTTTTTTTGCATTTAAAAGATTAATAAAATCAAGGGTTAACGAGTTGAAGCCAACAAGAAACAAAGTAATAAATATAATGTTCTGTCGGATAGGTAAGTTACCATCAGGGTTTGCTTTTACACCCGATCATTTTGTACCGCTTGTTGTTTATGATTTTTAAGAGTTATGTAAAAGAATTTTTTTTTCTGTTACGATGCCAGCCAAATTAATAAAATTTGATGAAACTCCAACAAAGGAAAAAAAGCAATTGTTTTTGAATTTTGAAAGCTCAATTGACTTTGTTAATAAATCTTTTGAGGAGTTTGATGTTGCAAATTTTCGAGAACAACAAAGAGAGTTACAATGTAACAAAATGCTGTTTCGTCAAAAAATTCTTCATTTAGTAAAGAATGTGTTTATCCCAGATAATTCTTTCAATTTTGCACAAGGCAAAAACAATAGAAAGTTTCCAATGAAATGGCTAGAGACATTTTCTTGGCTTTGTTATTCTAAAAAATTAAATAGTGGATTTTGCTTGCCATGTGTATTATTTGGAGATGATTTTCCAACAAAGAGTTACAAGGTTTCAGTGTTGTTTAAAGAACCACTGAAAAATTTTTATGATGTTTTCCCAGCCTTAAAACGCCATTGTGATCCGAACATAAATGGTTTGCATTCTCAAACGCAGAGCCTTTTTAATGATGTTATGAGGCAAGCTGCTGGTGATACAAAACCTTTTTATGATATCATAGATCAAAACACCCTTGCAGAGATATCTGAAAATAAAAAAAAACTTGGGCCGATAATTGATACTATTATTTTTTGTGGCCGTCAAGGACTTGCTCTAAGAGGTCATAATGATGACTCTCAGTATCACTCAGAAGTTGGGCAATATAGTACCTCTTGTAATGTTGGAAACTTCATGGAGATTCTTAATTATCGTGTTAGAGGCGGTGATACTGAATTAGAAAATCATCTTAAAAACCACAAGAAAAATGCATCATATCTTTCAAAAACTATGCAGAATGAAATAATATTCTGTTGTGGTGAGATAATTTCTGATAAAATTGTTTCCAATATAAAGACTGCCAAATTTTTTTCTATTTTATCAGATGAAGCCATTGATGTTTCAAACAAATCACAAATGTCTTTAGTGCTGCGTTATGTTGACAGTGGTAATAACATTGTTGAAGACTTTGTTAAATTTATACACAACGACAATGGTTTAGATGGGGAAAGTTTATCTGTTAACATTTTAAACACCATTGCATCCCTAGGTTTAGATATTAATTGTCGAGGCCAAGGTTATGATGGTGCTGGAGCTGAAACAAAAAAGGGAGTTGCTGCACGAATTTTAAAGTTAAACAACAAGGCTTAATACACTCATTGTTTTAGCCATCGATTGAATCTAGTTGTGTGTAATTCTTGCGAAGTTGAATTTCTCTGTAATGCAATGAACCACATAAAAGAGTTTTCTTATTATTTTAATCTTTCTATTAAAAGAAATTCTATCCTCGAGACAATGGTTTCAGAACACTGTCCTGATAAAAAAAAAAAAAACTAAGAGATGTTTGTTGAACTAGGTGGCTTGAAAGAATAGATGGATTAGACACATTTCAGGAGTTGTATGTTCCAATAGTTTATTCCCTTGAAGCCCTAAGCAACGACAGAAATAAGTTTGTATATATATATATATATATATATATATATATATATATATATATATATATATATATATATATATATATATATATATATATATATATAATATAATATAATATAAAAGCGCAGTACACTTCAAAAGTGATGAGTGGAAACTGCGTAGAGTTTGTACTTTAATAGCTGTAATACACAAAAATAATAAAAATTAGTATTCAAAATATTCATCCAATTTGTTTTTAAATTGGTTGATACTAACTGCATCTATTGTTTTTTGTTTAAGTTTTTTCCAGTCATTTACCACTCAATTGGTATGTCGTTTAATATTTCCCGTATATTGTCTTCTTAGTTTACTACTGTGGCCTCTAGTTTTATGGTCTTTGTCTAGCATTTTGGGTTTTATGTGAAAGTTTATGATATCGTATCCTTTCAAATGTTTAAACATTTGCATCATATCACCTCTTCTTCTTCTATTCTCCAGCGATTGTAAACCCAACTTTTTTAATCTCTCTTCATAGCTATATCCTCTCAAACTTTCTATTCTAGTAGCTCTCTGTTGAACACTCTCTAGTTTATCTTTATCATACTGCCAATAAGGATTCCAGATGGGAGCTGCATATTCTAAATGTGGATGAACTAAGACTATAAACAAGAGTTTCGTTGTTTTTTCATTTAAGAATTTAAAAGCGTGTTTGATCTGACCTAGCTTTTAATTTGCTTTATTTACTGCTTTATTTACATAGTGTTTCCATCCTAAATTGTCAGAAACGTACACACCTAAATCTTTTTCCATACTTGAGTACACTAAAGCTGTATTTTTCATTAAAAATTTGTGTTGGTTATTTCCTATTACCATAATCTTACATTTTTGCTGGTGGAACTTCATCAACCATATATATAATATATATATATATATATATATATATATATATATATATATATATATATATATATATATATATATATATATATATATATATATATATATATATAACTTTAATTAAATACATTGATAAAGCATCGATAATTTTGTTCCTTTATCTTCTTAAATAAAAATTTAAGTTACTTGGTTACCCAATTACCCCACTACTCTGCACTGCCATGACAGAAGGAAGCATGCCCACGAAGCATGTTTTTATAAAAAGCTGAAAAACTGTTTTTAACAACTCTATATGTTTGTATACGCTACATATATACGCTGATTTGTTTATACCATTATTTGGCTTACTGTTTATACCAGTATTGGACTTGTTTCTTAGATTTAAAACAGATTATCTCTAACTTTATATTCCATTCACACCAAACCTGCTCTTAAATAAACTGTATCTTAATCTTGTCTTATAAATATAAATTGTGTTAATGTATTTATCAAAATAATACTCAGTATGGTTAAAGTTCATTGCATACTTGAGATTATAAAGTGTATTGCATGATTGAGAGCTCAATATAGAATCTCATAATTCTATATTGAGCTCTCTTTTTAACAAAAGAGTTTCAATAAAGTTATTGATTGGTCACAATTTTTTGACTACGTGGAAAACAAAAACTGTTGAGTTTCAAGAAAAAAGATTTTGGCGCTCTATGCAGCAAAAACACAGCAAAATAGGACAGCAAATGTGAAAAAAATATAAATGTTAACTCGATGAATGTAGTATAAAAGCTACAAAAAATGGAGACGGGAATAGGCCAACAACTAACACATCGTTTACTACAAATTACCCTCTGACGAAATATTTCGCAATTTGGGATAAGATAAATTGAGATTGGTTTGTTAGGAGAGCAACTTGAAAATTATTTTAATTATTTGGAGGAAGCCCTGTTCAGTGGAAAATTTTGGGAAGATTTGTTTGTCTTTGCATCAAAGTATTGAGGCTGCGACGCTAATGGTTTGCTATTCAAGGAAAACCTTATTCGTTGAAGAAGCTTTGTGATCAAGATCAATTGCTGATCTATTAAATGAAGTAAAATCTCGTAAGAAATGGATTCAATTATTTGAATTCATTATCATGAAGAGCTTTTGATTCAAAGCTCTTCAAGCAATAAACCATGTCAGTGTCTCACTTCAATAAGGAATTTCCTTAGATGATAAAAAAAACTTGCAAAGACTCATTGAGAACCTTATCAGACTTAGATCTTCATGGCCCAATTTCAATAACGTAGCACATTTCATTGTCTCCTGTTAAGCAAGTTATGGTTTTCAATCATACTTTACTTTAAAAGAGGACAAAGAAGAAAATGACCTTTTTTTAGAGAAAAAAAAAGTATATTATTTTTGTTCCTACGGACCTGATTAAGTAAATAATTTAATTAACTAATTTAGGCAGAATAATGCCTTGTAGTAAATTTAATATAGTAAAATGTAAATTGCATACGCCGTAGTTGAACACGTTCATTAAACTCTCATTTAAATGCTTTAAGAACTTTTCCACTTTGTATTTAAATGAAAAGGTTATTCACCATTCCTAGGTTGACGTCACGAAATAAATAAGAGTTCTTTTGATTTAAAGTCTGACATTATGGAGGACAATTAAGCCAACGGAACTAATTCGCCTATAATTATATTCATAGTATAGTATAGTATAGTATAGTATATAGTATATAGTATATAGTATAGTTTAGTGTATATATATATATATATATATATATATATATATATATATATATATATATATATATATATATATATATATATATATATAATTTTTGATTTTAAATTTTTTTGTATTTTTATATTTTTTATTTTTTTATTTATTTATTTTAAGCTATTTTGCGGAAAGAAATCAAGAATTAACATAGGGTTTAAAAGAAGATATTTAAGATTAGTTTAGATTATTTGATGAAGAAAGATTTTATTTAAAAAAAAATTTAAAGTTGTTTTACAAACAAAAGACCAAGTTATGAACGCCACAGAAAACGATTATATGATGAAATTATATATCATAAAATAAGGGCTGGCCGTGATTCATAAATAATTATATCTTTGTTGTAAAAATTATTTGCAGAGAACAGGTAATCTTTACTAAACATGCAGATCTTACTTCGAGCCGTTGTTTTAAAATAGCTCATATGTTTGGTTTTAGATTCCCATTTTCAACTTGACAAAAAACATTTTTAATACAAAAAAGTTGACAGAAAATATCCGCAGTGTTTCTACGGACATGATTATTAAATTTTAAAATAATAATATTTCTGTGGTCTCTGATTATTATCATAATCAGTACCATTGGGACAATTTTTGTATTACTAAACATATGGTGGCATCTGCTGTTCCATATTGTACTCGTGATGTTTTGAGTGAGTGACAACAGTAGCTGCCAAAAGGGTTTTTCTCCGGTAGATTCGCTGTTTCAATCGAGAAAATTAAATTTATTGGAGAAAAATTGTTTTGGGATGTCAAGGAGTTATATGCATATTTAAAATACTCCCATATTTTAACAGAAGAGGACAGTAGACAAAGACGTGAATGTTGTCGTCAAATTTACCGAAAGTTTTGCATTTGTTATTTTTAACGATCTTTTGCCTTGCACTTTTGGCTACCAAGGCCGTAGAAGGTAGACTGTTGTGTAAAAAATGGTAGAGGATATTTTGTGTCAGTCCACATGCGTGGGAGGTAAAGTTTCTTTTCCAAATTTAGGACCACGGCATTGTTATTTTTGTTAAACTTTTCCAGAAAAGTTCTCCTGAAACGACTTTTTATTTTTTGCCACTTCTAATGAAACTTTTCAAATGAAACTCTTCTAATGAAACTGTTCAATCTGGTGTGAAAGGTAACACCTAATATTTCGAAACCGGTGTTTTTGTTTTACTCTATGCCATCCAATTCCGGTAAAACTTGATATCAAAACCCCGAAGAGCTAAACCCAAAGCAAGAGCTTTGACAAGAAAAAACGTACAGCAGAAGAGAGATAGGGTCAACTTGGTTTACTCCTCTTTCCGTTGGAAAGAAGAACGACAAAAAACCGCAATTCAGATGTCAATAGATGCCAAAACTTCTGAATATAGAGTGTTAATGAGTAATACAAAATTTTCTCCGAGATTGAATTTTTGGAAAACTTGAAGCAGAAATGCACAATCAACTTTGTCAAACGCCTTCTCTTGGTCTATTAATAAAATATAACTAGGTAGGTTTTTAAATTATTTTCTCTACAAAAAATATTTCGTAAGCAAGTTCTTCAAAGTCATTTTCTAAAACATGTCAAAAAATTTTGTAAAATTTAGCTGAAAGTCTGTCGTTGCCCGGAGATTTTCCGTTTTCAAATTTAAAAAGGGCATTTTTTTGTTTCACGTCATTTAGGCGGATTTTTAAAAATTGGTTTTCATTATCACGTAAACGTTTAGTGACGTGTGACAATAAATAGTTTTAACTGTCTTTCCATAACTTCGTTTTAATGTAAATTTTTTTCATAATATGTTGCCAGGAAGTTGAGTATTTCACCAGGTTCACTCATAAATATCCCGTCATTCTTGTGAATTTCGGTAATTTACTTGTTCCGCTGTTAAGTTTTTTCCAAATTATACAAAAATTTTGAAGGTTTTTCTCCTTCTTTGATTAGTTTTTATTTCGTGCAAATAATCGCTCCTGGAAACTGGAGCAAAAAAAGAGCATTGCGTTTTTATTTGATGCTTTCTAAATTTTTTTTTTTTTCTTGCCTTATAAATCTATTCAAGTCGTAAATCATAATATAAATATAAATAGCAGGGGCAAGAAGAAGATATAATTGGTTTTATCACCAAGCCCCTGAGTTATTTTTTTGTCGCTCCCATTGGATTTCGTTTTCAATTCTTTTGATGTGTTTTTTATTTTTCGCGCTATCCTGTATGGATATGTGCTGTAATTCACCCCAAACAAAAAGTTTGCAGTTGTCTCACCATTTTAAAATTGAGTTTTTTTTTGTTTGCAAATCTTTAGTTAAGATTTCAATTTTTTGCCAATGCAAAAATTGAAACCTTAAGGTTTCAATTTTTTGCCAAATTCCAAAAGAGAATAACTTAATTTCCAGTATCCTTGTCCTCTCCTAGTTTTACTAAAATTGACTGTTGTCGTTAGGAACTGGTTAGAAAAGGGGCTGAAATATGGAGCATACTCTCGATATTTTTAATGCAGTAGTTATCATTACTGAATTGTATTTTATTACGTCATCTTACTTTTTGCCTAACTGACGCCCTCATATGTATACAAGGTAACGTAAAAGATAAAACAAAAAAAATATATATATAAATAAAACGTTTAAACAAAGATGTTTTTTATAGACCAAAACAAAAATTCCACATATGTGGGGCTCAGCGGAAAAGTGGTCTTAGCCACAATTTTTCATTTTAGTAAACTGGAAAGAACTTTAAGAATCTTTATAAAAATAACAGGAAAAAGTATGATTATCAGAAGTATTTATTATAAAGACAAGTGAAAAAATACACTGGTATACCTACTAAAAAATTAGGACACTATATTACTGCGCTCTACAATAACAAAAAGGTTACGCAGCTTTGCCTCTTAAATTTTTTTTTTTAATTTTCAATAGAGTTGGTTAGAATAAACGGATGTTTTGTCTGTGACTTGTTTTTATATGTAAGATGTACTAATTCATATCACCAGAATCATCTGTTAGACCTAAATCAGTTGCCTTCTCGTCACCTTTAAGAACAAGACAATAGGGATAATGGACAGGCGGTATGAATTGTATTAGCTCAAAAAAGTCACAGCTTTTCTTTTGTGAGTTTATATAATAATATTATATAAATTTAATAACATTGTTGAAGACTTGTTCAAGGTAATAACATTGTTGAAGACTTTGTTAAATTTATACACAACGACAATGGTTTAGATGGGGAAAGTTTATCTGTTAACATTTTAAACACCATTGCATCCCTAGGTTTAGATATTAATTGTCGAGGCCAAGGTTATGATGGTGCTGGAGCTGAAACAAAAAAGGGAGTTGCTGCACGAATTTTAAAGTTAAACAACAAGGCTTAATACACTCATTGTTTTAGCCATCGATTGAATCTAGTTGTGTGTAATTCTTGCGAAGTTGAATTTCTCTGTAATGCAATGAACCACATAAAAGAGTTTTCTTATTATTTTAATCTTTCTATTAAAAGAAATTCTATCCTCGAGACAATGGTTTCAGAACACTGTCCTGATAAAAAAAAAAAAAACTAAGAGATGTTTGTTGAACTAGGTGGCTTGAAAGAATAGATGGATTAGACACATTTCAGGAGTTGTATGTTCCAATAGTTTATTCCCTTGAAGCCCTAAGCAACGACAGAAATAAGTTTGTATATATATATATGTATATATATATATATATATATATATATATATATATATATATATATATATATATATATATATATATATATAATATAATATAATATAAAAGCGCAGTACACTTCAAAAGTGATGAGTGGAAACTGCGTAGAGTTTGTACTTTAATAGCTGTAATACACAAAAATAATAAAAATTAGTATTCAAAATATTCATCCAATTTGTTTTTAAATTGGTTGATACTAACTGCATCTATTGTTTTTTGTTTAAGTTTTTTCCAGTCATTTACCACTCAATTGGTATGTCGTTTAATATTTCCCGTATATTGTCTTCTTAGTTTACTACTGTGGCCTCTAGTTTTATGGTCTTTGTCTAGCATTTTGGGTTTTATGTGAAAGTTTATGATATCGTATCCTTTCAAATGTTTAAACATTTGCATCATATCACCTCTTCTTCTTCTATTCTCCAGCGATTGTAAACCCAACTTTTTTAATCTCTCTTCATAGCTATATCCTCTCAAACTTTCTATTCTAGTAGCTCTCTGTTGAACACTCTCTAGTTTATCTTTATCATACTGCCAATAAGGATTCCAGATGGGAGCTGCATATTCTAAATGTGGATGAACTAAGACTATAAACAAGAGTTTCGTTGTTTTTTCATTTAAGAATTTAAAAGCGTGTTTGATCTGACCTAGCTTTTAATTTGCTTTATTTACTGCTTTATTTACATAGTGTTTCCATCCTAAATTGTCAGAAACGTACACACCTAAATCTTTTTCCATACTTGAGTACACTAAAGCTGTATTTTTCATTAAAAATTTGTGTTGGTTATTTCCTATTACCATAATCTTACATTTTTGCTGGTGGAACTTCATCAACCATATATATAATATATATATATATATATATATATATATATATATATATATATATATATATATATATATATATATATATATATATATATATATATATATATATATATATATATATATAACTTTAATTAAATACATTGATAAAGCATCGATAATTTTGTTCCTTTATCTTCTTAAATAAAAATTTAAGTTACTTGGTTACCCAATTACCCCACTACTCTGCACTGCCATGACAGAAGGAAGCATGCCCACGAAGCATGTTTTTATAAAAAGCTGAAAAACTGTTTTTAACAACTCTATATGTTTGTATACGCTACATATATACGCTGATTTGTTTATACCATTATTTGGCTTACTGTTTATACCAGTATTGGACTTGTTTCTTAGATTTAAAACAGATTATCTCTAACTTTATATTCCATTCACACCAAACCTGCTCTTAAATAAACTGTATCTTAATCTTGTCTTATAAATATAAATTGTGTTAATGTATTTATCAAAATAATACTCAGTATGGTTAAAGTTCATTGCATACTTGAGATTATAAAGTGTATTGCATGATTGAGAGCTCAATATAGAATCTCATAATTCTATATTGAGCTCTCTTTTTAACAAAAGAGTTTCAATAAAGTTATTGATTGGTCACAATTTTTTGACTACGTGGAAAACAAAAACTGTTGAGTTTCAAGAAAAAAGATTTTGGCGCTCTATGCAGCAAAAACACAGCAAAATAGGACAGCAAATGTGAAAAAAATATAAATGTTAACTCGATGAATGTAGTATAAAAGCTACAAAAAATGGAGACGGGAATAGGCCAACAACTAACACATCGTTTACTACAAATTACCCTCTGACGAAATATTTCGCAATTTGGGATAAGATAAATTGAGATTGGTTTGTTAGGAGAGCAACTTGAAAATTATTTTAATTATTTGGAGGAAGCCCTGTTCAGTGGAAAATTTTGGGAAGATTTGTTTGTCTTTGCATCAAAGTATTGAGGCTGCGACGCTAATGGTTTGCTATTCAAGGAAAACCTTATTCGTTGAAGAAGCTTTGTGATCAAGATCAATTGCTGATCTATTAAATGAAGTAAAATCTCGTAAGAAATGGATTCAATTATTTGAATTCATTATCATGAAGAGCTTTTGATTCAAAGCTCTTCAAGCAATAAACCATGTCAGTGTCTCACTTCAATAAGGAATTTCCTTAGATGATAAAAAAAACTTGCAAAGACTCATTGAGAACCTTATCAGACTTAGATCTTCATGGCCCAATTTCAATAACGTAGCACATTTCATTGTCTCCTGTTAAGCAAGTTATGGTTTTCAATCATACTTTACTTTAAAAGAGGACAAAGAAGAAAATGACCTTTTTTTAGAGAAAAAAAAAGTATATTATTTTTGTTCCTACGGACCTGATTAAGTAAATAATTTAATTAACTAATTTAGGCAGAATAATGCCTTGTAGTAAATTTAATATAGTAAAATGTAAATTGCATACGCCGTAGTTGAACACGTTCATTAAACTCTCATTTAAATGCTTTAAGAACTTTTCCACTTTGTATTTAAATGAAAAGGTTATTCACCATTCCTAGGTTGACGTCACGAAATAAATAAGAGTTCTTTTGATTTAAAGTCTGACATTATGGAGGACAATTAAGCCAACGGAACTAATTCGCCTATAATTATATTCATAGTATAGTATAGTATAGTATAGTATATAGTATATAGTATATAGTATAGTTTAGTGTATATATATATATATATATATATATATATATATATATATATATATATATATATATATATATATATATATATATATATAATTTTTGATTTTAAATTTTTTTGTATTTTTATATTTTTTATTTTTTTATTTATTTATTTTAAGCTATTTTGCGGAAAGAAATCAAGAATTAACATAGGGTTTAAAAGAAGATATTTAAGATTAGTTTAGATTATTTGATGAAGAAAGATTTTATTTAAAAAAAAATTTAAAGTTGTTTTACAAACAAAAGACCAAGTTATGAACGCCACAGAAAACGATTATATGATGAAATTATATATCATAAAATAAGGGCTGGCCGTGATTCATAAATAATTATATCTTTGTTGTAAAAATTATTTGCAGAGAACAGGTAATCTTTACTAAACATGCAGATCTTACTTCGAGCCGTTGTTTTAAAATAGCTCATATGTTTGGTTTTAGATTCCCATTTTCAACTTGACAAAAAACATTTTTAATACAAAAAAGTTGACAGAAAATATCCGCAGTGTTTCTACGGACATGATTATTAAATTTTAAAATAATAATATTTCTGTGGTCTCTGATTATTATCATAATCAGTACCATTGGGACAATTTTTGTATTACTAAACATATGGTGGCATCTGCTGTTCCATATTGTACTCGTGATGTTTTGAGTGAGTGACAACAGTAGCTGCCAAAAGGGTTTTTCTCCGGTAGATTCGCTGTTTCAATCGAGAAAATTAAATTTATTGGAGAAAAATTGTTTTGGGATGTCAAGGAGTTATATGCATATTTAAAATACTCCCATATTTTAACAGAAGAGGACAGTAGACAAAGACGTGAATGTTGTCGTCAAATTTACCGAAAGTTTTGCATTTGTTATTTTTAACGATCTTTTGCCTTGCACTTTTGGCTACCAAGGCCGTAGAAGGTAGACTGTTGTGTAAAAAATGGTAGAGGATATTTTGTGTCAGTCCACATGCGTGGGAGGTAAAGTTTCTTTTCCAAATTTAGGACCACGGCATTGTTATTTTTGTTAAACTTTTCCAGAAAAGTTCTCCTGAAACGACTTTTTATTTTTTGCCACTTCTAATGAAACTTTTCAAATGAAACTCTTCTAATGAAACTGTTCAATCTGGTGTGAAAGGTAACACCTAATATTTCGAAACCGGTGTTTTTGTTTTACTCTATGCCATCCAATTCCGGTAAAACTTGATATCAAAACCCCGAAGAGCTAAACCCAAAGCAAGAGCTTTGACAAGAAAAAACGTACAGCAGAAGAGAGATAGGGTCAACTTGGTTTACTCCTCTTTCCGTTGGAAAGAAGAACGACAAAAAACCGCAATTCAGATGTCAATAGATGCCAAAACTTCTGAATATAGAGTGTTAATGAGTAATACAAAATTTTCTCCGAGATTGAATTTTTGGAAAACTTGAAGCAGAAATGCACAATCAACTTTGTCAAACGCCTTCTCTTGGTCTATTAATAAAATATAACTAGGTAGGTTTTTAAATTATTTTCTCTACAAAAAATATTTCGTAAGCAAGTTCTTCAAAGTCATTTTCTAAAACATGTCAAAAAATTTTGTAAAATTTAGCTGAAAGTCTGTCGTTGCCCGGAGATTTTCCGTTTTCAAATTTAAAAAGGGCATTTTTTTGTTTCACGTCATTTAGGCGGATTTTTAAAAATTGGTTTTCATTATCACGTAAACGTTTAGTGACGTGTGACAATAAATAGTTTTAACTGTCTTTCCATAACTTCGTTTTAATGTAAATTTTTTTCATAATATGTTGCCAGGAAGTTGAGTATTTCACCAGGTTCACTCATAAATATCCCGTCATTCTTGTGAATTTCGGTAATTTACTTGTTCCGCTGTTAAGTTTTTTCCAAATTATACAAAAATTTTGAAGGTTTTTCTCCTTCTTTGATTAGTTTTTATTTCGTGCAAATAATCGCTCCTGGAAACTGGAGCAAAAAAAGAGCATTGCGTTTTTATTTGATGCTTTCTAAATTTTTTTTTTTTTCTTGCCTTATAAATCTATTCAAGTCGTAAATCATAATATAAATATAAATAGCAGGGGCAAGAAGAAGATATAATTGGTTTTATCACCAAGCCCCTGAGTTATTTTTTTGTCGCTCCCATTGGATTTCGTTTTCAATTCTTTTGATGTGTTTTTTATTTTTCGCGCTATCCTGTATGGATATGTGCTGTAATTCACCCCAAACAAAAAGTTTGCAGTTGTCTCACCATTTTAAAATTGAGTTTTTTTTTGTTTGCAAATCTTTAGTTAAGATTTCAATTTTTTGCCAATGCAAAAATTGAAACCTTAAGGTTTCAATTTTTTGCCAAATTCCAAAAGAGAATAACTTAATTTCCAGTATCCTTGTCCTCTCCTAGTTTTACTAAAATTGACTGTTGTCGTTAGGAACTGGTTAGAAAAGGGGCTGAAATATGGAGCATACTCTCGATATTTTTAATGCAGTAGTTATCATTACTGAATTGTATTTTATTACGTCATCTTACTTTTTGCCTAACTGACGCCCTCATATGTATACAAGGTAACGTAAAAGATAAAACAAAAAAAATATATATATAAATAAAACGTTTAAACAAAGATGTTTTTTATAGACCAAAACAAAAATTCCACATATGTGGGGCTCAGCGGAAAAGTGGTCTTAGCCACAATTTTTCATTTTAGTAAACTGGAAAGAACTTTAAGAATCTTTATAAAAATAACAGGAAAAAGTATGATTATCAGAAGTATTTATTATAAAGACAAGTGAAAAAATACACTGGTATACCTACTAAAAAATTAGGACACTATATTACTGCGCTCTACAATAACAAAAAGGTTACGCAGCTTTGCCTCTTAAATTTTTTTTTTTAATTTTCAATAGAGTTGGTTAGAATAAACGGATGTTTTGTCTGTGACTTGTTTTTATATGTAAGATGTACTAATTCATATCACCAGAATCATCTGTTAGACCTAAATCAGTTGCCTTCTCGTCACCTTTAAGAACAAGACAATAGGGATAATGGACAGGCGGTATGAATTGTATTAGCTCAAAAAAGTCACAGCTTTTCTTTTGTGAGTTTTCTACCATTGGGGTACAAGGGCTCAAGTTCAACATTGGTAGTATCAGATGGCTGTCCACGATTTCGAATTGTTACGTCCAGCAACATGAATGTGTCACTTTCTAAATGTATTTGGTTTCTAAATGTGTGTGCTTTTCTATTTGTTATCCCACTCTCCAATGAATGTACCGAGAAATTCATGGGTCTCCATTTTTATTACAATAAATTTTGGGACCCTCTTCTTTGAACTTTCAACAAGGTCTTTAATCTGAAATAAATATTTGGTCCTTTGTTTGTTTAGCTTTTTTTAACACAGCAAAGTCCCCGTCACAGGAGGAAAAACTATACCCTAGTGCAAAATATTTCTGTTCAATGGTTTTTATAGATTAAAATGTGCGCAAAATATATTGTAACATAAGAGACATTTTTATATTACAATTTTGTTAACCACAACTATCGTTTAACTGGTATGTGTCTGGTACATACATTAATCCTGTCTTTAAGTTTTCATCGTGGATTCCAAGATTGTAAGTCCAAACTTGGCTTTTATAGCAGTTTTATCGTATCGGTAGAGTTTTTTGTCAAAAACTAATACTCTCTTGTTTGGATTTGTATATGTATCTAGTGTATCTTAATTCATTTTTTCTTTTGGATTTTTTCTTTTGCCTTTACAGCCATTTCTTGATGAATAATAAAGTCCCTTCTAACAGTGTTCTTTTCAACACCCTATAAAAGACACTTTATTTTATTGTTAAATAGATCACATTTTTGACATATATATGATAGCGGATGGTGAAAATGTAAATTGAATTTTGTATTGAATATGTGTCAAAATATAAAAATTGAAAGTGGGGTGCGATCATTTTTATTGCAGTTAAAAACATATTTCTTGTACATTGTTGACATTCGTAAAGTTGGAGAAAAATAGTTTCTGTACTGGTTGTCCTTTCGGCTATAGTGGTATTGGTACGTTGGAAATAAACGAATAAACCCTTAAAGATATGCGGTGTCTTCATCACTACTTTTATTTTGAGCTAATTTACACCTGCGGTCCTCGATAGGTGTACTATCTGTTTTTTTCCTTGCTAAAATATTTGTTTTTGTCCATAAGAGATCCGCAATGTGTCTTTAAAGTAAGTTTTGCAAATCTTTTTAACATTTCCACGTGTATCAGCTAGTTTATAGGTGCAACTATTTGCCCTACGGGATTATTTGATGCAGTTATTTGTTTTTCTTTTACATCAACAGAATCCTACTTCTCCAACAAAGTTAACATTTAAATCTGCAATGAAAATGTTAGACAAAAATGATTTTCTAATAAGAAAAGAATTCCTAACTCAACAAATTAAACAACCCTAGCTAGTCTAATGCTAGGCCTAACACCAATGTAGACAATAGGTCCAAGGCCACAACAATAGGGACTAAAAAATTCTTTGTATTAGCCTATTTATTTTTAAATGATTAGTACATACCATCAACTACTGTTAATATAGATATAGGTATTGCGTTTTCTTTAACATACTGATCCCCAAAACTTGAATCTGCGACAAAAAAGTACCGTCACTTGACTGAAATAAAATAGTACAGTCACTTTTGAAAAAACAACATTGAGGCTAGAAACTATATTGTTATATGTTAAGCTAATGAAAATCTTGATGCTGCATTAATTATATACATACTCAATATTTTTTTGGAAGTGAATATCTGGAAAATTTTAAAAAGGTGGGTTAGACCACTATTACGCTGAGATCCTCAATTCTACCTCAAATTTTCTTTTACCGGGTTTCGCTGTTATTTTACTAGAGCATAAAACAAAAAAACGCGGCGGTGGTCACTGTGAAGCACAGTAACCGTTAGGTTTGAAATCTCCCCACATCAGATTTTATTTTATATATGCTTAGTTACATATAGAATAATAAATAATTGATTACTTAAAACCTCCAGTTGAGTGGGAAAATGCATAAAATCAAAAAATTGAATTAATTCTTTAAAGTTATATTAATTATCCGCCGTTTTCAACAAAATAACTTTAATTTGTCGGCGGTTTTTGTGCTGTTTGTTTTAAAACCTTTGGTAAAAAGTCATCAAAGCCTCATAAAATAACCAACGCTGTTGAAGAAAAAAAAACTTTTATTTGGAAGAGCTTTAATTAGAGTTTAGTTAACCATCCTAAAGTTATTTGTAGCAATTGTTATAAAAACCTTTATTGTTTAGAAAACAATGATACAAAATAACTTAATAAGTGGCTAAACGAAATTTCTCAGGTTAGTTATTAAACTGAGATAAAAATTATAATTATGACTAAGCGTTTAATTACTTAAAAAATAAAGAACTGTGTCTCAATGAACCTCCATAAATTTGAAAGAAAAGTTATTTAGATAGCTTATTTTAGCATTTAAAATGTGTTTCTAAATAATGTGTTATACTATTTATAGTTAACTAGTTAGTATAGTTTTATATAAATAGAAGAGGAGGCTGAATAAGTGCGAATTTCATAAGTGCGAACTGGCATAAGTGCGAAGCAGTTGCAAAGACTGGCATAAGTGCGAACTGGCACAAGCGCGAACTGGCATAAGTGCGCCGAAAGAATTTGCAAACATTGGCATAAGTGCGAACTGGCATAAGTGCGAACTGGCACAAGCGCGAACTGGCATAAGTGCGCCGAAAGAATTTGCAAGCATTGGCATAAGTGCGAATTGGCATAAGTGCGAACTGGCATAAGTGCGAATTGGCATAAGTGCGAACTTGCCAATTCGCTACTTATGCCAATTTGCACTTATGCCAATGTTTGCAAAATCTTTCGGCGCACTTATGCTAATTCGCGCTTGTGCCAGTTCGCACTTATGCCAGTTTTTGCAATTGGTTCGCACTTATGCCAGTTCGCACTTATGCCAGTCGCACTTATGCAGATTCGCAGTTACGAAATTCTCACTTATTCAGTCGCCCCAAATAGAATATTGAATTTAAGTTGTCTTTTTTAATTTACAAGGTCATTGAAATTCAGTTTTGCTCTAAACCATAAAAAGTAAATTATTCTGAATTGAGAAATATTTACTTGTTTATATAAAGTCAAGTTATCAGAAGAACTTCAGATCTTTTCGAAATATCAAAAGATAATAAAATTATTACTTCTGAGTTAAATGAAGAGAAAAATGAAAGGATGTGTTTAATACGTTGTGGTATTGTTAAGTCAGTAATTATTCACCTTTGTAGGGATGTTCAAGCGTTAAAAAATTTAGTTAATGCAGCATATGCATTGGGATCAGCAAGTGCAGAACATGTTGCTTCAAATATCCTAAAAACTAAAATGCAATATTTTTAGAGGTGAAAAATTTACAATTGCTACTCATGAGAAACCATTGAGTATTGTAGCTGGGACTATGGACAAAAAAAGTAATTGTGCAAGTTTAAATCAAGTTTCTTTTGGAACAATTATGGAGCTTGTAAAATGTTTAAAACCATCCCAGTGTAAAACCAAAAAAATGTGTTCTATATTTAGAAAGAATCTTGGGTTTCAAAGTGGTATTGAAGGAAATATATTTAAAAAATTAGAAACTTTAAAAGCTGAAATGAATATTTTTTATGTAAAGAAAAAGAATTTTTTGAAGCTGGTGATATAGTAAATAAATCAATGGTTTATATAAAGGATATTGATGAATTTATACATGTTATAATCACTGAAAGAAACCCTCTTTCTTCAATTATAAGGATTGCTGTGGATTCTGGTCAAGGTTTTTTAAAAGTCACAATGAATGTTTTTAATTCGCATGATAAAACTAGCAACTAACCTGACCTTAATGATACTGGAGTGAAGCGTTATTTTATTGTTGCTATTGTTGAAGGAATATCTGAACACAATGGAAATCTTAGGAAATTAGTTGATCCTCTTAATCTTCTAAATATTGAGTATTCTGTTGCATTCGATTTAAAGTGTGCAAATTCAATGTTTGGCATTACAAGCCATGCTGGAAAATATAGTTGTTTGTGGTGTGAAGGAGAGAGTCTTTTGGATTGTGGAGTAAAAAGAACTCTTGGTTCTATTGGTTATCAATACAGTAAATACGTAGAAGCTGGAAAACCAAAATCAAGGATGGCTGATTATAAAAATGTAATTAATCCAAGAGTTTTATTCCTTGAAGAAGATCCAGACACAATTATAGAAAATTTAGTTCTAGTACCTGAGTTGCATATATTAATTGGAATAGTTACAAGTTAGACATTCTTGCTTGTGATATTGCTGATCAAGGAAAACTTGATTTATTTCCAGTTATTTAATGTTTAAGAAAGTTTAAAGCTGTAAAACAAGCTACCTTTGGAAAAAAATTATTGGTGATATGGAATCTGCTGCTATGGAATTTAAGACGACTTATGCTAATTTAATGGAATATATTAATCATTATTTTGAAAATATTTCTTTAAATATAACATGGAAAATTCATATTGCAATTAACCATATTGTACCATTTCTAAAAAGTACCAATACTGATAATGGACTTGGAATTTACTCAGAACAAGCAGGTGAATCTGTTCATCATGAGTATAAAAAAACACGGATTAAGTATAGGAGACAACAAAACAACTCTGATTATGCTAAACGATTGAAGTTAAGTGTTGTGGAATTTTCAACATTTAATAAATAGTTAACATGTTTACAATTTAAGTTAATATGTTGTTGACCCACAATAGTGTCATAAAGTGTTGCTTCTTAAGTATTTTAATAGCAGGTAAGATAAAGTATCGATAAAATTTAATACTCTTTATGTAATTCTAAAGCTTAGTCTAGATATTTGTTCACATTAAATCCGTTTATTATATTTTGTTATTGTTTTTTACCTCAATTTTTTTGCTATGTTATCTGTTGGAGAATATATGTTCAAACACTTTTTAATGCATTTATAAGATAAGTATACACAAGTATAGAGTAAAATTAGGTTAAGACATTTGATAAATTTTATTTTTTCAAATTATGTGAAACATATGAGCTTCAATAATATTACCCATATACCGCCCCTCCCCTTTTAATCAAAAGTCAAAATGTGTAAAATTTTTATTTTAACCATTTCTATGGAGGTTCTTAATACCCTTACTTAATTTAACTACTGTTTTATTTCTTAATAGCAAAAAAAAAATTGGGTGTGGGGAGACTTCAAACCTGACGGTCACTGTGGTTCACACTGTCGCATTTTTATTTATATAAAAGAAAACCTGCAGAATTATAAATAGGCTTAACTTACCCGTTTATGATAATGATAAAGTTGTTTTGACAATCGAAATATTAACCAAAGAAATATATATATATTTCTTTGGTTAATACTAAACCAACAAGAATGACTGAATCAACGACTTCATTAATTGACAATATCATAACAAACGATATTTTTAATCATTCTCATAAAAAACGAATCATTAAACGCGACTGTGTTACTAGATTATTTCGTCATCATTCAAAGTCACGCATCTATACATCTGCTTCTATTATTTATGCCAGATGAAATCCGGAAACCGTTTAGACAAGGATCATAAAAATACAACGAAAGAAGAGTCAAAAAGCAAAATCTGAATATAACAAATCTATAGAATATTTATTATCTAAAGCATCTGTAGTTATATCTAATGCCATTAAAGTTGAAAAGACTGTCCAACAAGGCGGGCTTCTTGAGTAGATGCAGTCCGTAGTGTAACATAGTTATGTTGACATTATAAAAGTACACGAATTTGCTTTGAAAGTCTAAACAAGATGTAGAGGGACGATCCCATCGGACTTCAGAATGCTATTGGAAAGTTTGAATTCATTGTTGTTTTGGAAAAATTACTTTGTGCCGTTAATAAATATGGGAGAGCATTATTTTAACTTCAAAAGCACTAGCAGGAAACTGGAACACTACTAACACTCGCAAACATCCGGAAGAGAAATGCCAGATTATTTCATGATGACTTACAACAAGATCATAGAATTAAGAATGGCGAACTTTTGTTTGAGGTGGATGTTTTTATCTTATTATTGACACAGCAATATATCAATTGAAGTCACAATTCCAGGGCCACAAACAGGTTACTGATTTGTTCAAATTTTTGCATCTTCATTATCTCAACAGTTTGTCGCATAATGAAATGGAACTTGCTGCAACTAAATTTTTAAAATCATACCCTCATATTTGTTCATACAGAATTTCATAAGGACTTGTGCAAAATGGAGACCGTTCGTTATATTTTGCAGCATCTAATCAAAGTGAAACTAATTGTTTTAATGCCAGAATTAGCAACTGCGTGTGTACTCTTTGTAACACTTCTAGTGACAGTTGCATCGTGTGAACGCAAAACTTAAAATCATTAAAACCTACCAACTCGGTCAACGATTTCTCAAGATCGATTTTCTGGATTCGCTTTAATAGCAATAGAAAATCAAAGAAGCTTTACTCTTCATCGACAATTTTGTAAATAAATAATCGCGTGTAAATAAATTTGTTCCATGAACAATTCCTTATGTTTTGAAGCAAAAATTTTAAAACAAAATTTTGAGTAATTTATAGAGTTTTATATAGATTTTAAGAAAGTTTAGGGACTCATAAACATTTTTTGTCCAGGGGCCCACGAGTCTATTGTTACGCCACTGCAAGCAGTATAAACTTTGACTATTATTTACATAGACACTTTAAAAAGTTGAAATATTATTTATTTGACCCTCCTTCTTTGACGTCACAGTATCAAGGAAAACTACAAAAATTAAATTATTTTAGAAAATAAAATTTATATTTTCAAAATTCTTTGATACTTATTGATGATAAAGTGATAGTTATTTATTTGCAAATTAAAACTTTTTTAAAGTAAACTAAAATTTTGAGATTAACTTTTAATTTTTACAAAATATTTTTAATTTTTTAATTTAAATAAAATAAATTTTTTACTGTATGAAACCTTTTTTATTAAAATGTATAGAATGTAAAACATTCTTTTTAATAATTTTTGCAGGCTTTAATAATAAAGTAAATATGCCATTAAACAATAAATATATATATTTTTTGAATTGTTTAAAAATGTCAACTCAAAACGCAAAGGGTAAACAACTAAAGTTTACTATCAGCTTAAGTATTAATTTTTTCATTACAAAAATTATTTTAGTCTCAAGATAAGAAAGAAAAAAGAAAAGCTGCGATTTTTTGTCTAGGGGTAAATGAACATTTTCAATGATTGCTAAAAGATATTAAATTCACTCTAGAAACTTGTCAAATATCAAAAAGACCTTCAAAATTCGCTCCTATTCTATAAATTATAGCTTGTAAAAATAAACACTTGCTTTTCTGTAGAAATTAACATATTCCGTGCTATATTAAGCACGCTGTGCTTAATATAGCACGAATAAATTTTATTTAGTTATTATATAGTTGGAGAAAATACTATATAATAATAACTAAATTTTATTAAGTTATTATTATATAGTTGGAGAAACTATATAATAATAACTAAATAAAATTACTATGCATTTTCTCCAACTTAATAAAATTTAGAAACTACCAACTACTCTACCTAAAGAATCGCAAAATAAGCTAAATCTGATTGTGTTTAGAAAAATACTATTAGTTTTTTTTTATTGTTTAGAACTGAAGACTTTTATAAAGTCTATTTTTGAACTTCTTTGGGATTTTGCTCAGTTGGTTTTCTTCAAGTTGTATTAAATAAAATTAAAAAAACGCAAATGAGCAAAGTCTTCACTTAAAATAGCATTTAAGAACTTAAGATTTCACAGGTCTGGAAATTGAAGCTATATTTAGGATTCGAAAACATACCACTATATATTAAATTACATAACATGTAAAATCTTGATAAGCACTTTAACTACGCCTTAACTACACCTTAACTATTTAAATTTTAAAATACAAGTCATATATACAGCTTTGTTTCCGGTTTTTTTTTTATTTTCATATTGAGTTGTTATATGAAAAGCCATTTTGACCCTTTCGCCATCTCGCTCATCCGCTTTTATCTTATATATATTATAGAATATATATACAGAGGAAAACATTCCGTTTTCCCTTTCATATTCTTAATATATTTCCTGTGAAAAAAAGTTTACTACTTCTTTAAAAATTTCATGAAACCATAAATTTAGGTAAACTATGATCATTTTATGATCATAGTTTACCTAAATCTTATCGCTTTAATTAAGATTGTAAATGACTTTACTTTCTTATTTGATTGCAGAAAGCTGATACTTGGAAACTATAAGAAAATACATGTTTGTTTGTTTTTAAAATAAAGTATTGAATAAAAATTGGGATTTTTTTAAATTTAATCTACCTCCCCTAAACCTAGTTTAGAGAAATTATTTTAACTTTTAAAGGATTTAGTGTTAATGGGGTTGAGCCACTATAAAGTCGGTTATAATATTCTTGCATTGTCGTAAAAAAGTTATTACTCTGTAGAGTTTTTTTAGCTTTTTAGTTTTTTTTGTTTGTAAACTACTGTAATATGATTGTAACCATTTTTGGATTAACAAAGATTAGTAATATTTACTTTTATGTTTATTTGTTATTATTTACGAGTATGAGAGTCAATCTATTTATTTTTTCAAGTATATAAGTTATAGTCTTATATTCACAATTGGTTGTGGAGTGCAGAAAGTACCGCGATAGTCAATTAAAAAGACTATTCCGTCAAATCGTTGTTTTATTAAAAAAAAAGGTGCCAGTATGATTTATAGTTTACAAAAAGGTAACGTAATGGCATCCTGCCTCATTCTGTCTATTTATTGATATTAATTTTATTACAAAAAAATCTTTAAAAAAGCTGAAATAATAATAATCAAGGTATTTTACTTTTAGTAATTTAAATAAAATAAATCAGTCCTTTACTTTGAAATTACAAATAAATACAAACTGAATAATAATCTAGCTAACATTGCATTTTCACCAGTCGTTTTTTCGGAATTTCTTATTCTGCTTCTCCTCCCCCTAAGCTAGGATAAGGAGGTGTCTAGTACCAATTTGATTAAATTTCTTGTTTAAGAATTTCTATAGAAGAGTATTTTTAATATATGTTTTCATTAAATTAAGTAAAATAAGTATGCTGTTAGAATAAATGAAAAGTTCAAATTCTTAGTTTAAATGTTATTAAAATGTACATAAATGACGGAGCTTGTTTTTTTGTTTTTTTCCGTATTTTATGATTATATTTAGCCACTCTTTAACATCCAAGTTTTGCTACTTCTTTTAAAGCTCAAGAAATTAAGTTATAAGTAAATTTTTGTTGCGAAAAAATCGGCATTTTATGTTATTAGTAATTTTTTATTAATGTATAATAACATATAGTTATATATTATTAGTAACCCAAAACAATACCATTAAAAAATAAAACTTAAAAAAAAAAGTAGTATAAAAATAACTTTAATTTAAACTATAAAAACTGTTTGCGCAGGTACACATATACATAAATGTGCAAGTAAACATATACATAAATGCGAGAAAACACCTATACATAAATGAATGCACACACAAATACATTAGGCGTGTGCATAAATAACGCTATGGTTGTCATTGTCCCGGTTTTCCGTAGAAGAACGCGATGAAAACTTTAGTTTTAAATAGTTTAAGTGTTGTGCTTTCCTACGTAAAAGCCAGGACAGTAACAGCTATAAAGTACACAAACTTTGTTTAAAATATGCATTAACAAAGTAACTTTAAATATTCTGAAATCAAAATAAAATAAAAAGTAAAAAGATATAAACACTTAAATAAATGAAGCAAAATTTAAAAAAATACAATCATAAGATTAAAATACAGGTTTCT
Source organism: Hydra vulgaris (assembly GCF_038396675.1). Classification (NCBI taxonomy): domain Eukaryota; kingdom Metazoa; phylum Cnidaria; class Hydrozoa; order Anthoathecata; family Hydridae; genus Hydra; species Hydra vulgaris. The sequence continues at coordinate 39,812,878 of NC_088930.1, forward strand.
AGTTATTTTCAATAGCTAATATAACATCATTATTTTTTGAGTTGATGGCCAGAGCGTATGCACTTTTTCCAGAAGTATTTTTTTTATAGCGATCAGCACCATGGCTGATTAATAAACATATCGCTTTGACATTGTTATCAGCTACAGCGTTCATTAAAATTGTGTTTCCAGAAGCATCTGGATTATCAATAAGTCTCGGACAATATTTTAATATATCATCAAGAATGATCACATTCATGTTTGCATGATGCAAAACATTGTTCTGTTTAATATCTTCAATCATTGGATCTGCATTATTTTTTAATAAAAATAGAAGAACGTCACGTGAGCAGTACTTAGCTGCGTACATTAAAGGGGTTTCGCCATTTTTATCAACTTGGTTAAAAGATACTTTAGATTTTAGAAATAAGGGTAAACATTTTACAATGTTATGTTGGGCAATTAAATGCAGCAAAGTTTTTCCGTTTTCTTTATCTCTTTCGTTAACATTTGCCCCAACACACACTAACATTTCCGCATTAGAAATATGAGTTGAAATAATAGCCAAATGAAGAGGACTTTGATTGAACAAGTTTAGTGCATTGACATCGGAACCACTTCGAACTAATTGTCGAATTTCTTTCTGATTGTTTTCAAACATGGATACAATGTGTAATGTAGTGTTTTCATTTTCATACCTTCTTTTGGCTAATATAGCAGCAACAGTATCGTCGCATTTCAAACTTTAGTTGAATAAAAATTAAATATATTAGTGCAAACAACCTACACCAATAGTTTCTCAATAAAAATTGTGGGCCAAAAAACATTTTATTTTATATAATAAGGAGATTAGAAATCACATGTGTTTGTTATACTAAATTTTATTACCTAAATTACAGAAATATTCAAAACAATAATAGGGGAAAACGGGGCAAGATGGCTTTTCATTTAACAACTCAACAAAAAAACTTGAAAATGGGCGAAATGTATTTATATCTTGTATTTTAAAACACCAATTGGTTTTTATAAATGCGGTTAACGCAATTTTAGCGCTTAAAAAAAACAACCTCAGTTTTGGTTATTTATAATGAATGGTGTCCTTCGGGCTCTTTTAGAAATATTTTTTTGTGACTTGTATTTATTTTGTGTTACTTTATTTAGAATAGTTAGTAGTTTTTAAAGTTTTATAAAATTGGAGGCAGAAATTACATAATAAGTCATCTTGCGCTAGAAAATATGACTAGTTTATCAACTTTTTATTCTAATTTTTATTTTTTCTACTTTCTATTTATCTACTTGCAAACTGAAAATTCGTGCAAGCAATAAATTATTGTAATAACATAAACATACTGACAAAGTATTATTGCATAATGACTAATAGTTTTGCAATAACTCAGGGCTTTCAATACCTTCGCCATGTAGCCTCGTCTTCCCCTAAGTTCCAAATTCCTGCAACAATATAAACGAGGCTTTCTATTTTAACAACTTGTTGTTAGTTAACTGCTATGAAAATTTACGAGAGTTCAACTATGGGATTTCCTAAAGTACTAATTCTTAAAACTTTGCGGTAATACTTACTTAATGCTATAATTCCCTTAAGTTTTATTCTCAAAAAAAAAGTTAAGAATCTAGTTTGAAGTGTGGTTTTTAAAAATATTTAGTCTAAACTCAAATACCCGTTGTTAAATTATACTTACTTACCATTTTCTTATTGATAAATAGCGATTGAAATACAGAAAACAATTTTGAACTTCATTATTTGCAGCTTCTTGAACTGCTGTTTTTCCATTTCGATTTTTAAGAGATGCGGACGCACCTTTATACAATAGAAATTGAACCATTAACAAACAACCTTTTGATGATGCAATATGAAGCAAAGTTTCACCCTTGTTGTTTGAGTCATTAATTGGAGTTTCATTTAAATTAACAAGATACTTGAGTATATCTTCTCGCTTCCATATAGCAGCATTGTGGCATGCATAGTTTCCATCTTTATTTTTTATTTTGACATCAATGTTTTTACTTACAAGATATTGTACGATATCAAAATGATCTTTAGACGCTGCAATATGCAGTAAACTGTTTCCACTTTTATCTAAAGTATTTATCAATTTTGGCTCTTTTTCTAACAAAGTTTTCAAACACTGCAAACGTCCGTATGTTGCAGCTATATGAGTTGGATATAGTCCTTTTTTATTTTTAACTGTTGCCTCAGCACCTATAAAAAAGCAATGCTACTTTAACTAAAAATACAACTACAGAAAGTTTAAGAAATTGTAATAGACCTCTTCACAGTTTCGATAATTTTGTGCGCGCGCAAATTTAATCACGCGTCATGGTTCCTTTTGCGCAGAATCGCGTGAAAAAAAGTAAATGCACAGATATATTTGTTATTAAATTATTAAATTATTATATTATTAAATACACAGATATATGTAGTTGTAGATATATATATATATATATATATATATATATATATATATATATATATATATATATATTTTATATGTAGTTGTAGATATATTTTATATGTAGTTGTAGTTGTAGATATATTTTATATGTAGTTGTAGATATATATATATATATATATATATATATATATATATATATATATATATATATATATATATATATATATATATATATATATTGTATATATATATATATATATATATATATATATATATATATATATATATATATATATATATATATATATATATATATATATATATATATATATATATATATATATATATATATATATATATATGAGGCGCCTCACAGGAAAAGGTACCAAGTCTTAGTTTCTAGTTAGTTTTCTAGAGATATTTGACATAATAGTTAGTCAGGTCAAAAAATTCAAAAAACGAGATTATTGTTTTTTTTATAGTGTTATCATATTACAATACATACTAGAGGTTTTTTTGTGAAAAACTTTTTTTGGTAGTTGCAAAAAAGAATTTTTTTTTAATGTGGAAAAGGTACCAACTCTTCATCAGAACTGTTTTGATAATGTTCTCTCCTCTTGAAGTAAAGAACTCCTTGTTAATTATTTTTTTATGCTGTGTTATTAACGTTTTAGCGTGCCGGTATATAATACTTTTTATTTTTGATCAATAATCGTTGAAAATCCTAAGAAGTTATTGAGAATATAACTTATTTGTATGTTATTTATAAACCCTTTAAACCGAGTATGGTGACCAAATATTTTATTAAATTTTTTGTTATGTTTTTAATTGTAGTACCAACAATAATTATTATTGAATGATATAACAATTATTAGATTAAATAAAAAAATAATTTTAAAAATGCTTTTCTTAATTGAATTCCTTTTAACAGGTGTTACTTTAGAAACAAATTGATTTCAAATGCTGACCTAATAAGCCCGCTTAATTCGTAAATGTAACTATGTATTGAGGTTTTTTTGTATTTAAATAGAAGTGCATGACAGAATATAACTTATTTGTATGTTATTTATTAACCCTTTAAACCGAGTATGGTGACCAAATATTTTATTAAATTTTTTGTTATGTTTTTAATTGTAGTACCAACAATAATTATTATTGTATTTAAATAGAAGTGCATGTTTATACACACCAATTAAATTATAACAAATAAACAAATATTTGTTGCGAAATTTCTGCTAGTATTTCAAATCAACGATAAGAGCCGACTCACGTTAGATGTAGAAAAAAGTTCAGATAAAATTAAACTTTAATTTTAATTTTAATGACTTGTTTAATATTGATGCCCTGCACGAATTCTTTGAATATAAAGATGAAAATGGTTTCGATGATAATTTTTTAATGTCTGATTCATCTGATAACCAAGCATCTAGCGACGATGAAGCGGCGATAGATGAGAATCAACCTTTAACCTCGACTTTGCACGAAGAACCAATTAGAAAAAATGCACCTTTGGCGTCAACTTCACAGGATGAACTGACGATTTAAAATGACATTGTTGTTCGAGAATGGTTCAATTTTTGTTCCAACATATGATTGGCAAGAACAGCTTTCACCTAATTTTAAAACGATTCCTAATATTAGGCAATTGCACTCTTTCACATTTCAATTTGATAAAACTGGAATGATTACTTGTAAGATTGATTCGGACAGTGCGGAGGTAGAATTCCAAATATGGCAACACCAACTCATCTCAAAAATTACCACGCCATAAATATTACAATCTAAAATTCTCTCACCAGAAAGACAATGGTATCTCTACAATATTATCCGAATTTTTGTCCCAGAACGCGGGAAAGATATAATTTGTCCAAAGCCACAAGTTGACAGGATAACGTTTGCCCAGGTTTTTTATTTTTTTAACCTACCATCATTACGAGAATTAAAATACGGATATATTTAACTTAATATTTAGGTTTTGAACAATGAAAACATCACTAATTATCTTAAATTATTTTTTATTTCTAGGTCAGAGTAGCAAATGTTCACAAAACAGTTCAAGAAACGGCTTGCAATCTAAATTTTTCGATGGGTTTTCCTCCGGTTAAAAGAAAGCTGTCCACATGTTCTTACTGCAAACAAGTTGCACATATAAATAAAATGCTAAAAACAGTTCCAGTTTGCCCCAAACGAAAACCAGACACAAAATTTTGTATTTAGTTAAGAGTTGGTACCTTTTTGATTTTTCAGTTATGTTTCTATTTTTTTATTATTAAAGAGTTACTGAAATTTATTTAATGTGAAAATTTGTACCTGTAATCTAAATTGTACTATGCATTTAAAAACAGAAAATAACCACTAACTAACTTCTACATCAAACTGAATTTATAACATTTTTAAATTATGCGAACTTTCAACTTTAATTTTCTTAAAAACGCTATTCCGGTCGTTGTCTTGCACAAACAGCTATAACTTGGTCAAAAATAAAGATATTAAGTTAAATTTTTTTTCTTTTTGATCATTTTTCTTTCTATTATACAGTAGTGCTAATAACTCCATTTCTAAGACTTGGTCCCTTATCCTGTAAGATGCCTCATAATAATATATATCCATTTTGATTTTTTTTCCCCCCAAAACTCATTTTTATTTCTCAATATTACAAATAATTATATAATTTTGTTATATAGTATTACAAATATTATATAACAAAAACATAGAAACAGATATTAGACTTATAATCGTTAAAATAATTTTAAATAAAGCTAAATCTTTTTTATGAAAAAACGAAAGAAATCCTAAGTAAACTTTTCTTTGAAGGTTACTATCTTAATTTATAGCGTATTTACTTGTTTTTATGCGATTCTGCGCATGAAGAACCACGACGTACTATTAAATACGCGCGCTGTTTTTAGAGTTTACCTCCATATAATAAACTGTGAAGACGTTTATTATATGGAGGTAAACTCTAAAAACAGTTAGTGACGATTATGCATTTTGCGACTAGGATAGCTTTTAATTAGTAATTAATTTTAATATGTTTATACGGTTTTTAATAGGTATAGTTGAGGTTTTTAGTTTAAAGGCGAGTTTCCACTCATCCGTTTTTCAACGGTAATGGGAAACAAAATGAAAAAATAGTCACGCGAGCATGCGTGATAAAAGTTTTTATTTGCCTAAAGACAAATAAAAACTTTTATCTTTTATCTTTTTACCTGCGCATGCTCACGTGGTTATTTTTCCATACCCTTTCCCGTTCCCGTAGAAAAACGGATGAGTGGAAATTCACCTTAATATAAATCATTGATTGATTTTGTAAAAAACAAAAAGGTTAAGTGAAAGTTAAATAAATTATACTAAATGTAAATTAAATGAAATAAAATTCTCGTTGTGTTTCTTGCAAAAAACTACAGAATTGTGCGATAACAAACGTGAAAATATTGATAAAATAATCTTACATCGAAACATGAAATTTTAACTAATTTTAACTTATATGTTTTAAAATTATAAGAAATTACCAGCGTCTAATAGTAAACGAACTGCTTCAAAATATCCTTTTCTTGCTGCAGTGTGTAATGGTGTGTTCAAGAGGTCTCCAGAGGCCACGTTCAATGCATTTACATTAGTTTGCAACAACTTTTTTAATTCAATGAGATCCCCATTTCGAATACATTCTTCGAAACCTAAAACATGATAGAGTAAATTATTAAAAATTTATTACATGGAAATCAGTCGGTAAATCACAAAGTAACAGTTTATTTTTGCATAACAAGAATAAAAATGTATATTTGTGTAACTATGAACAAATGATTAGTTTTTAAAGCTAAGAGTGGCATTAGAAATTTTTATGCTTAACTAAAATGATTAGGGTAGACTAGGGTAATATGAGCACCTTAGGCGAAAATTAAAATGTTTTCAAAAATAATTATGCTGGATCCACAATTTTGCAAATGAAAAATTTTTAGGGATCCCTACTCATGATCCACTTAGATATTTGTGCACCCAAAATTTTTTTTAAAAAACACAAAGGTTTTAAAATAGTAGCAAAAGTGCTCGTATTACCCAGACCTTTTGGTAATATGAGCATTTTAAAATAGCTCAAAAAAATAACATTAATTAAGTAAAAAAATACCAACCTAACAGTTAGAACTAATTTTTAGAATATAATGATTCATTGTTAACAAATCTTATCATTAAAAGATTAAATTTTAAGCCACTTTTAATTGAAACACAACTGCTATGTTTGTGCTATGTTTGTGCTATGTTTTCTGTAAAAATAATCAGTTCGTTATTTTTTCAATTTTATTAACTCAAACCTTTTAATAATAAAAACTCAAATTTTTTGAATTTAAATTACAGAAAAATCTTTAGTAATATTAAAATATTAAAATTTTTTACTACGTTTTGTTTTTATTCAGAAAGCAATTAAAACCACTGCTATTTTAGGACTTTAACTTGGTAATTTCAATGAAAAATACTGGTTAATTTGAGCATGCTCATATTACACAAAAATGGCATCTTTAAATACAGTCAAAACTAAATGTTTCTATGCATTTTTCTTCAAACAAAAATGGATTGGACTTTTAGCTAACATATTTTTCTTTATGAAAAATTTTTTATCTTTATTTTAGCACCAAAATTTCGCGCCACAGATTTATTCATGCGTGATGTATTATTTTAACAAAGCAAAATATTTAATAGCGTTTTTATTAGATGATAGCCGTTAATTACTGCATATGAATTTACGCTAATTGTACTAATTCCTGGTATTACCACATAAAGTCGATTCAAAAAATACAAAGCAACTTTAATTTCGCTGCTTACATCTAAGAAATCTTTAAGTATGTATGCTCATATTACCAAGGTACTCATATTACCCTCATCTACCCTATATTGTATCCTTTTTTTTTCTCGTATAAATTATCTTTCTTCTTTATATTATGCTTGAAGAAAATTCTTTTTAGATATCTTTGCATAAATAAGTAAATAGTATTAAATTTTGTAGTTGAAAAAAATTTTGTAGCTTTTTCAATCAGATCCTTTAAATTATTTGTTAAAAGGTTTTTCTTTTTGTCAACTTCGGACTGTCAAAGAGAGGTTAAGCGGCTCTTCAAATTGCTTAAAATAAATTTTCAATGCATTAAATTCATGTTGCATTGTTACATATACATCACAAAATGACCTGAGTACCTCTACTGCTGCTTCTTTTCGCCTGAAGTTATTATTAAGTTTTGATTTTATTGCCGCATTGTGTATAACAAGAAATGTTTTTTATATAGCTCTTTTAACTACGCGGTTGTCTTAGTACTTCCAACGCCCAATAGGTATTGGACGTCCTAAGACGTCCGAATGGACAACGGACGTGAAATGGGCGTCTGTAAGACGTGTTAGGATGTCCAATGCCACTGGGAAGAAATTATATTTTTTTATTGGTTTAAATATTATTCAGGCAATAAAAGATGCTGTCTCTTTACTTAAAAATGTTGTTGATCAATACATTCAAATATGCAATGAACAAGCCTAAAAATTGCGCACAAAATAAATGTTACATAGAAAAGCCAAGAATTGCATTTATTGCAAAAAAAGAGCTATTACTTCTTCTGTATCCATTTTAAATTGTTTTAAATTGATTATCACTGTTTCTTTGCAAGACTATTTGAGTACCGAAATAAACACAAGGTTCGATAATAAAACTTTTGCTTGTTATAAAGCCTAAAGTTTATACTTTCTAATCTTTAGTGTCTTTAAAAATTATTGCATGAATTTTAGTGTTCTTGTACTATTGTTTGGAAAAACCACATCATATGCTTTAGTAACTTTTGTATAATAAACTTACCGAATTCTTTACCAAAGCCTTTATTAGGCTTACTTATTATTGCCGAATCAAAGGCTTTATTAAATGAGCTTCGCCTATTAAAAGCAAACTGGTTAAATTTCAAAATTACTACTTTCACTAAAAATTTACTTGCAACAAATTTACTATTACAATATACTATTATTAAAGCATTACAAGAAACAAATTTTGATTGATTTGAAAACATTAAAATAAAGGACAATGTAAAAATTTTAAAATACACTAACTTTTCAACCAGGTTAAATATATTAATCGTAAGTAATTAATCGCACGTAACCGTCACAGGATTTTTGTCAGGAAAATGATTAGCTTTTTTACAAACGATTATGATTTTTGATAGTTTAAAATACTTTAATTTTTAAACGTAAGGATTTACTGAGGTAATTACTTCTCCAAGGAATTTATTTTTTATATTTTTTAGTGAAAGGAATATGTCCTACAATATAAACAAAAAGTTTCATTACAAGACATAATATTTTCACAAAAATTTTGCGGAGTATATTCTGAAATCAAGGGTGAGGTAGCCGTGGACAATTTTCATGGGGCACATCGGGACGTACTCGTCTCTTAACAATCTTATTGGGACGTACACGTCTCTTAACAATCTTATTGGTAAATTATGTTGTTAAAAATTAAAAAATTAAACAAAGTTTGAAAGTAGTGCGCAACTATAAAAAGAAATGTGAAAGATATATAAACGTGAAAAATTTAAAAATTGCAGTAAAACATGTTTTTAATAAAACAATGAAACTAAACGAAGCTGCCGGTGTAAATGGATTCTCCAAAAATACATTGGCCTACAAAATAAAAATGCTTAGAAATAATAAAAAAATGATAACTTTTCTACCAAGTATTCTATTTCCACATTCAAACTTGGTTAAATGTTATAAACTCTAGTTTTTTCAATTGGGTTACAAGAAAACTTTTATTCAAACTTTATTCCATTTTACGTTCACACTCTTTACTATGTTATTTTTTAAACCTAATATTTTTGTATTTATAAGATTGATACATGATTGGATAGCTTTTTCATTTCAGTTTGTTCGAATGTAGTACACCTGAATACTATTTAATGGTTTGAGATCTTTCAGAAAATAATTATTTTATTGGTATTAGTTCAACAGTTGTTTAAATTTAACTACTTAATTATGTAATTAATTATTAATTACTATAACTACTTAATTATATTTATAATGACTCAATAAAAAAATGAAATTTTAAGAAACGTTTCTGGTCTTTTCATTATATTTCCTAAATTGCTCCAATGTCGTCTAAAACTATTCCTCTTGCAGCGTAGTTGTGGACAATATATAGCTTCGTTTTTTAGAAAAAAATCAACTATAATTTATTTGAACTAGCTGGGATTTGCTTTTTTTTTTTAAGAGCTAGTAACTAAATGATCTTTTTCAGCGAAACTTCAACTTTTTGTCTAACAATACAAAAGCTGTGGTAACTTATTATTATTAATATATTAGCGATTTTAAAAGTGATGTTTTTTAAAAATTTATTGAAACATTTTTATAAAACACACTCAATCCGCCAAAAAGGGGTTTGAAACTTATAAAAAGGGCGGAGGGTGAAATTTTTTCTTATTTACCCTCAAAATTTCTTGTACCTGCCCCTTTTTTCAATTTATTCAAATTATTGTTTTATTATATATTTAAAAAAAAAATCAAAATTAAAAAAACAAACAAACGATATCCACATGCCAAGTAGAATAAAATGTTCAAAAGTTATTGTAAAAACCAAAAGTATTATAGTTTTTAATCTTATTTTGTTTTGCTTTTTTACAAAAAGGTATTATTAAAATGAGTTATTATTAGTACAATTATGATTAATTATGATTAATTTATAACAAAAACAGATTATTACACATTTGCATATTTTCATGAAAATTGTATAAACTCTAAAACTGGTTATACCTCATTATCAGCTATGTAGTAGATAACAGGTGCGGATCTAGACCATTAACTTAGAGGGTGCTACTTTTAGGCTTTTTTGATTTGGTGGATCAAGACTATCTAGCAAAGGGAACTATATAGAAAAGGAACTAGACCATCTAGCTAAAAATCAAATTTTTTTGAAATAGCTGGTAATAGTAGGTAAATGTTTTCTTGACAGTCCGGTTTAAAATTTGCACCACACAACTTTATTCATATAATTTCTAAACAACCTTCCTATGTAACTTCCGTTTTCAAACAACATGCTGTGTTAAATATGTAAGTTTACAAAAAAAATTCTTTCTAAAACATTTAAGAGGGCGGAAAAGGGGGGGGGGGGGGGCTTAATGGATCTGCTCCTGTTAGATATTTATAGACAGCTTTGTAGTAGTATTTATATATTAAGTATATTAAACAAGCTAATTTATTAACTAATTAGTACAACAAAAGTTTTATTTCCCTTTTCTGGGGCGTAAACAGAAAAGTTTCTGCGCGCCCTAAAAAATAAAAATTAAATGAGAACTTTCAATATTATTAAAATTTGATACGATCTACATCTGACGTAAGCAAACAAAAAATATACTAGATCCTTTCAAAACTAACAACAACAAAAACTAATGATTACTTTAACACCGTGACACATATAAGTATAAAAACATATACAATCAAGCAACGTTAGTCTCTACTAATTAACGTTTTAATTTTATTAAAGTTTTGGTAAAAAATAAAAATTAGTAAGATAAAGTTAAAAAAACAAATAATTGACATATCTACCCACGGAAAATTAAGATATATTGTAGTCGGCAGCCAACAGCATATAATTTTAACTGCTTGAGGTTGCGCAATAAATTTTTCTTTTATAAAAATTTATCTTTATTTTTTTTCGCATTCTTTAAATTATAATTAATCAATAAAAATTTCAAACAGTAGTAAAAGAAACAAAAATATTTTTTACCAACAATACCCTTACATAAATTGTATAATTAAAATATTATGTGAAAATTTATATATTCTTGTTAAAAGCCGTGAATAAAAACAACACAATTATACTGTATTATCATAAATTACAAATATTGTTTATAATTATTAAATTTATAAGTTATACTTCAATCAGTGAAGTAGATACTTTTAAGTGTGGCGTAAGAATCTTACCAACTTATTAAAAGTTTGTGTTTTTAGTATTATAATATTTAACTCATTTAAAATGTCTACTTTTTAAGTTTAAAAAAAAGTTGATAAACAGTCTTGATCCCTGGCAGGGAAAGCATGTCAATTTATGTTTGTAAGCCTGCTTTATTGAGGTGATAAGAAGATCCATTTTTATATAAGCGTAGACAATTCGGAGCCAAGTTTAGTTCTGACTCCAGTAAATAGATTTTGTTATAGTTGTTAAACCTACAGCAAATAACGCTGGCATTAAATCGTTCTTGATCTTATAAACAAATTATTGTTTGGTTATTTTATTAGATTTTTTTGATAGATTCCTAATTTAAAAAGTAAAAAGTTTATATATTTATTTATTTTTCTTTGTTAATTTTAAATTTTATTGTAGACTAGACTTTAAAACTGTTTTTTAAATTGGCTTTTCTTACTTAAAAAAAAAAAAAAAAAAATGGAAGTAGTATATATAAAAAAATGATCATGTATTTTTTCTTAAACCATATAATATCTTTTGTTGTTGTTTTAATTTGAAAACCTAAACATATTTTATTATCAACAACCTATCAAAAAATGCGAAATCATCAAAAACTCAGAACTTTGATTAAAATTATAGTTTCACTACGCAAAACTAAAAAAAAGTAATATTAAAATCCAAAGTAATGTCTCTTAAGTAAAACATGTCGATTAGACGAGCAAGCAGTTTATTACCGTAAATTTAGTTATTACTTTTTTGTGTAATTAATAATGTGTTGTGTAACTTAGTGTTTTTTTTAATGAAAAAACTATAACCAGATAATTCATTCCTACTAAATAGTTGTTATTGTCCCGAATTTTTTCCTTAGGAAATCGCAATAAAAATTTCTGCTTTTAAGTGGTTTAGCGTTGCGCCCTACTTCGTAAAAACCGGGACAATGGCAGTTATATCTTACTATTCCCTCTACCGCCCATTTAACTTATTTTAAAAATTTGTCATGACCGTATCACGTGCGCTTAAGTTGAGTTAGTACTTAAGCGTATAGATATTATTTTAAATGTACACAGTATTTGTTGCACTAGTAATATTTTTGCATACTAAATACATTTCTGATAAGTCTTGATTGATAAAACACTGAGTAAAATAAAACAATTTGTTAATGATTTTCTACTAATTTTTATATATATATATATATATATATATATATATATATATATATATATATATATATATATATATATATATATATATATATATATATATATATATATATATATATATATATATATATATATATATATATATATATATATATATATATATATATATATATATATATATAGGGGTGCCTTAAGCATTTTTGGTCTTTGAGATAGCAAACTTCTAGACATTGAGCAAACTCCAAACATTTATATGTTTATACTTAAGTCAAATAAGGATGCTTTGCAAAAAATTGCGATGATTGGAGCTTGGGAACAAAAAAGCCCCCCAAAAATATATATATATATATATATATATATATATATATATATATATATATATATATATATATATATATATATATATATACATATATATATAAATATATATATATATATATATATACTATGGTACTAATGCGTTAACAAGTTTAACGACTTTATTGAGTTTATTAGTTCTTAAATATTAAAAGAACAAATGTGATAAAAAATAAATGACAATAGGCTTTACTCACATACTATTCGTTAAAAGAAAAAATCGTTTATATTTATCATCAACAACTAGTATTATAATTATCATCATTAATTTATCATCAACAACTAGTATTGTAATTATCATCATTAAATTCGCGATAACAAAGTTTTTATGACTTTTTTTTGACTTTTTTTGAACTTTTATAACTTTTATGAATTTTTATAACTTTTTATTGAAAATATTTTTAAAAAGTTTTCATAAAGTTTACAATTTTTTTTAATTTTCAAATAAAAAATTTGTTTAGATTGAGATTTACAAGATACATGTTTGTTTGCTACATATATGTTTGTTAGTATCATTATTCATGAATATCATTTCAGTTTATATCAATTAAGTCATTTAAAGGCGAAAAAAAAAAAGATTTAATGTATCAATAATAAAAATTATAACAGTTGGAAAGAGAAAGTATTATGAATATGTTAGTGTGAAGGATTTCTGAATATGCCGTGATAAATAATGATAAAAAGGTGAATGTTGGCTAAAAAACGTAAAAAACATGTTGACAACCAAGTTTATTATGTTTTTTTTTGAAATCATAGACCTCTAAATACTACTGGATTGCTTGAAAAATGAAGAAGAAATGTAAAAAATATAAACACAATAGAAAGATAAAAATTAAAAAAAAAAAGTATAAAAAAAATATTCTTACTCATTTTACTTTAATAAAAAATGTTTGTCCGTTTATTTGAGCAAATATCTAGGAATTAATAGCTATATGGCGTTTTACCATTTAAGCGGACGTTTGACAAAAACTATTATGATTTATGACCAATATTGATTATGTTTCTATTATGCGTATCATATTTACTAACGTATATTTAATAATGGATTATTTTTTTGTTTAGAATTTTTTTTTCAAGATTTAATTTTCACAACTTCTATTTGTTGCGGTTTACTTTTTGTTTTCATTCTTTCAAATAGTTGGTCAGTTTGGCTTATACTAATTCTTAAAATGTCATTGTCAGCAAAGAAACGTTTTGTTTTTGTTTGCAAACTTACAAATTGTTTCCAAAGAGTCACTGCCCAAAAACATGACCCGTTTGCTTCGACATCAAATTTCAAACTCTTTTTGAGTAAGCAGGCTGAAGTTTTTTTTGGCATATGACCCAAATCACACGTGCGCATAACAAAGCAGTTACGTCATATTGAAAAGCAGTTTATACTGGAACACTTAAAAATTTGATCCAAAAACTATATAAGTATAAATGATAGAAAAATATTTGTATATTTATTATAATAAAATAGCTTGGCTATTTTCTATATATAACTAAATAATCCAAGAATATGTTACAAATGATACGAATAAGTTACATCGGGCTATTTTAAAGATAATTATATAATTTCTGGCTTTTTTTTCAAAAAAACAAACAAACAAAAAACAAACAAACAAAAAACACACAATAAAATCTCGAAAAGCAATTTCGTTTTTAACGTTGCCCTTAATAGAAATTAAACAATTCATGAAAGAATAATTATTTTTCATTTGATAAGATGAGTCAAATTCAAAAATAATGCGTTAAATAAAGTTTAAAAAAGATTTTTTATAGTTAGAAACTAAGATTTACAAAACTAAGTCTTGGCTGAGATAAGCGCAGTGGGAAGGGGAATATAGTATTCACAACTTCAACTAAAACACACAACTAAAGCTTTTTAATAATTTACCATGTTTTATAACAGTATAAAAACACTGAAAAAAAAAGTTAGAGAAACTGTCCCACTTCCTCGCAAATAGTTTATCCGAATAGTTATGGCTATATTTTTTATAAATCTTTATTTATAAATATTATATTTTTCATACATTTGAGAATTGTGAGAAGGGAATACGTGAATAATAACATGTTTTTCAAAGCAAATCTCACTGAACTAGGATAGTCAATATGCGTACGAAAAGAATTTCTTGATGCCGTTTTTTATTTTAGATTAAATTTAATGAATGGAATTTTTGAATGGATGAATGAACTTTTAATGTCATGTGTTTTTAAAAGTCCTCGGCATCATTTTTAGAGAAAAAAATGAAATAAAAGTCTGCATGTCAAAATTAACTTTATTTTTGGATTAGCATTTTATTATTACTAACAAATAACTTTTAAAAATTGTAGTCAAGTAACGCATCAACGATAATCGTTTTATTGAATGAAATTTTCAAATGAAAAAAGTTTGTGTCGAGTATAATTATTTATAAATATATAATATATTTATTGAAAACAAATTAAATATTCAATGTATCAAGAATAACCTAATTTTTTAATTTAAAAACAGAAAATTTTCGAATTATAAAAAATTGAATTTTTCCAAATATTTAGATCAAAGTAACGAATAGAAAAACGCTGTGAAATAATCATATAAAACCAGTTAAAAAGAAAGATTAAGGTTAAAATAAAAAATTACTTTTTCTTAAAATTATCTAGCCAATCAAAAGCTAGAAAATTTTCAAAACTAAATTCCTTCGCAAAATATAAATCTTTTTCTTTCACCAGCAAACTACTAATTGAGATATTTTAGCTCTCATTCGTTTGAACTTTTTATTTTCGATTTTATTGACTTAATTGATTGATAATATGTAATATTATCTACCCGTTTTGCCAAATTTCCTTGAAAAAAAGCGACAAATATATTATTTTCTAGGTGGAAAAAGTGTTTTGTGGAATATCAAAAAATAGTCGAAACCTCTTAATTTATTTTTTCTCTTTCCAACTCCATCAGAGCTATTTTGTTTGATCTTCCTTAGATGCCATGTTTGTTTTTTAAACAAAACAAAACAAAAAAATAATTGACGCTAATCTTTTCTTGAAATCTCAAAATATTCTAAATTTGAAAAAAGAGTTCAATGGTTTAATAAGCATTTTACTCGTCAAAATTATGAAAGTTCTATTTACAAAGAGAATCTTATTAGTGGCTCTGAAAAATCCACATGAAATATTGTGATTCAAATTATAGAAAGGTAAACGTAAGAGTTTTTAAAGGAATTTTTACGGTGACTGCGCATTTATTCGAATTATGAAAGTTTTCGAATTAAGTAGATTCGAATCGGATACATTGTACTGTTTTGTTATTTTTACCAAACGTTCTTTTAATTTAGTTTTAATGAACATATAACAGTTATAAATAAATACAGTAAAAAAACAAGTTAAGGTGCCAAAATAAGTTTTAAAACTTTTCCTAAATGTGGTCAAAATAGGTAACTACATCAAAATCTTTCTGATTCGAATCTCCTTAATTCGAAATTTCCAAACAAAGGTTTCAAACACTGAAAAGTTTTCAAGCACTGCAAACGGCCGTATGTTGCGGCTATATAAGTTGGGTATAGTCCTTTTTTATTTTTAACTGTTATCTCAGCACCTATAAATAAAATATGCTGCTTTAACTAAAAGATACAAATACAGAAAGTTTATGAAATTTTAATTATATGGTGGTAAACTCTAAAAACAGTTAGAGACGACTGTGTGTTTTGCGGCTAGCATAGTTTTTAATTAGTAATTAATTTTAACAAGTTTTTTTAATATGCACAGTTTTTAATACGTATATTTGAGGTTTTTAGTTTTATATAAATTATTGATTGATCTTTTAAGAAAAAAAGGTTAAGAGGAAGTTAGTTTAATGACAAGATAGATAAATGAAATAAATTTCTTTTGTGTGTTTTGCGAGAAAACTATATTTACATTTATCTCTACGCATGCACATTGTGCTATCTAAGTTGTTGTTAGAAGTTTGTTGCTTTACTATAATCAATATCATGTAAAAATCTGTGACAGGAACAACATTTGACATAGTAAAATTGGTATCCTTGAAGGATATCAATTTTACTTTATTACTTGTTGTCCCTGTTATAATTGTATATGTATAATACAAACTACAACATTGGATACATTGAAAATAATATTTGGTACGCAAACGCCAGCGCCTTGCACACATGCCTTACCACAATTAAATCCTTCCAAACGATTTCGTATTCTAAAACTTGAGTGCACCTAAAATCACGATCCAAATAAGCAAACAAAGGTATTTGACGTCTTGTTTAACCTTTTTTTCTTACAATATCAATCAATGATTTATATTAAACTAAAACCTCAAATATGCGTGTTAAAAACCGAGTAAACATATTAAAATTAATTACTTATTAAAAACTGTAAACAGCGAGGTGATTTTGATTACCTATTACAAACGAATTTTATCACCCACTGCATTTGCTGCGGTTATCCCAGTAAAATGAATTTTACTGTGCTTTTCCCCAATACCAGCCTCAGATTGAAGATTTTGTGACTTATGAGGTTGCATGCAAAAAAAAAAACAATTCAAATTCATCTGCATTATAAATTTCATTAAGTTTGTACGTGGATAAAATTGGTGAGAGAGTTGTTTCTTTCCTTAGTTTGGTCATTTTAGCCGTATTTTCAGAAACGAAATGAAACTATCATTACCGTCAGCAAAAAATTTGTTGCTTGTAGGGTACCTACGCTAATTACTGGCCACATTTTTACAAGAAACACCAGTTACAGAAAAATACTTAAGTATATGTTACATACCATATATAAAATTTTAGAAAATTAAAAGCTCTGACATTTTAAGTAAAAATTATTGTGATTATAAATAACATAAAATTATATATAACCCAGATATTAAAGGTAAACAATTTTACCAAATACTGGTCATCTTAACCATTTATTGGCCGTTGGCTGTATTTGATTGAATAGAGTATTGTAATTGATTTATTATCATAAAATTAAAAAAAAATAAAAAGCACATTATAAAATCAAGATAACTTGTACAATTAAATTATTTATACACTCATTAAGATGAATTAACATGATCAAAAATACCTAAAAAAATTTTTTTGATAAAGTATCATCTTTTTTCACCTTGGTCAATTTTTTCAAGTTTGATATACGATCTAGCTTTTTTTTTGCAAAATTTTTTTTTTTTTAAAATCTTTTGTTTTTCAACTTTTCTATTTTCAATAGCTACCTTTGAAGCTCTATCTTCAAGCTTTGCATTATAAACCTCCTCTGAGATCAGAACAAAAAACTTTAAATTAGAGTTTTTTGAGTGTTTGTTTGTTTAATTTGTGAAAAAGGATATGTAAGAACATCTGAATCTTTGTCTGATGGACAAGATGAATTAGCAAATGGAAATGGAAGATCTGTTAATGTTTTGCAAAAAAATTTTTTTAACATTTGAATCTAATGTTGATTCAATTAATTTTACTTCTTCAAGACATATATCAGTATTAATATTCAAACCCAGAGTATTGTCTTGAACAGAAAAATCAATAAATTCATTGTCTTGTACCGGTTTGATTCTTGCATAGCTGTGTTTTTTAACAATATTTGAATATTGCACAGCATTGTCTTGAATTAAAAAACCAATAAACTCATTTTCTTCTTCTGGTTTGGTAGAAGACAGCGAGTTAATCGCAAAGCTATTTTCTGATAGATCAGACAATAATGGAAGGTTGTTTATTGTTGAAATGTTGCATACATTTTGACCTGGGACAGCATCTGAAATTTTACTATATAAAATGTTTGGGATATATGCCTCTTTAGGAATAGCATCTGGATTAAAGAGATAAATTCCACAAGCTCTAAATCCTCAGCGTATATTTGTGTCAGTCATAGCATATTTCCATGCTTTTGAAAACAAACCGCAAAAATTAGAATGCGAAACTACTAGACCAGGGTAGTCATTCATCATTGTTTGGCATTCCTCAGAATAGGCAGTTTTCAGTGACTTAAAAACTGTTCTGTCACAAGGCTGCAACCAGTTGCTGGTGTGAGCTGGAAGCTCTACAATTTCAATTTAGTTTACGATAGCCAGCTCAATCATTTCAACAAAATTGTGTAAGTCATGTCCATCTAGGATTAATATCTGTGGTCTTGCTGAGCCAATATTTGAAAGAAATGTTTTCTCAAACCATAACTCCGCAATACCTTATTTTGTCCAGCCCTTTTCAGACACACTCCATGTTGCTCCTCTTGGAGCATTTTCGGTATCAAAACCATGAAAAGTTCGTACAGTTTTTCCTTTCCCTATTATATCAGGTGGTATGACTTGACCAGCTGCATTTACGCAACATATAACAGTAATTGTTTCCTTGTTGCCACTTGTTCGACTCTGAATATATTTTGAGCCTTTCCTGGAAACAACACGTCTAGGTTTATGCTCTAGTTGCATCCCGGTTTCATCCATGTTCCACATACATTCTGGTTTGTCCTGTAAATTCTTACTTTGTATCAGAACTTCTAAAGAAGTAAAATGTTTGGAAACCTTTATCCTATCCATACACATGTGTCGTATAGAAGCTGTAGCTTCTGGACAATGAAGACTAACACAACTGTGTCTCTTTTTAAGTAGTTGCCACCACTTTTCACTAGGTCGACCATTTTTAAAACTTATGTTATGTTTTTTAGCAAGCTTAGCAGCATAAGTGATAAATGTTTTTTTCCCAAAACCGATTCCCATTTGGGCACGATTGCCTGTATATTCAATTAGTTTTTCTTCAAGGTCACCTAGCATTGGCTTTTTCTCTGGTTTCGCTCCTATTTTGGACTTTCCAGAGATTATGGTTTGCAGAGTCGATTGCGGAACTTTATATGATACACTTGCTTTCCGTTGATACATACCTGATGCAACTGCATGTACTGCTAGTTTCATGTTATTCTCAGTCCATAGCATGCGTTTTTTTATTATTCTTGTTGAAATAACTGGTTTCATGGTTTCATTTTAAATGTGGATTTTGCTAATATCTTAACTTAACTTTTCTCACACATGTATAATAACTAAGTGTGAGAAAATCCTATATAAAAATATGAAACTAAAAAATTTTATACCTGATACCATTTATTGGCCATGGCCAGTAAATGGATTAATTATTCGGCCAGTAAATGGTTTATTAGAACAGGATTAATCTAATTCAGTTAAAACATTATATGTGAAACATCAACTAAATACTTTTGTTTCAAAGTGTACATAAGATATTTATCTTTTTTTTCCTTCCTGAATGGACTGGCACAAATACTTGCAACGCACATAAAAAAGACTCTAAAGTATGAATTTAAGAAAACAAAGCGTAAAATTGTTACATTTTTTATAATGTTTTTAACATTTAGTTTTAGTGACTAAAACCTTCTAGAACTATCCTGAAATTGCGATATTTACAAAGTTTTAATGAAGTCATTGAGTTTAAATAATAATATAGGACAAGTTGTGTCATAGTTTTTTATGAGAAAAGCTTTTAAAAGTGGCCAGTAAATGGTTAATGGCCATTAATTGGCGTATTTACCCTACAAAGAGATGTGAGTCGTTTTTTTGGTTCTTGTTTTTTTGCAAAAAAAACCGTTTTTTTTTTGCCATAAAAACAAACTGCTTTGTTTTTTGTTTTTTTTTGTTGTTTTTTTTTAAATTACACTTTTTCTTATTTTAAACACTGAAATAATTTTAAAAGTTTGTTTTTAGGTGTTATTTATTAAAGGAGAGTTTTTATTCTTTTATTTAACATATGACTTTATTAGAATTGCCTAAAGTTCTTCAAGTAGCAGATCCCCCCCCCCCTTTTTTTTTTTGTGTATTTTTTTAACTAACTACTTTAACACCTTGAACTTTAACATTTAAATAAATATCACCTCAACAGTGTGTTTTTAAGAGATATTTATTAAAAGACTTTGTCATTCTCCTATTTAACATACAATTTATCTGTCTTGTTTTACAAGTTCTTCAAATGTTCATCAAATAACTTTAATAGTTTTTCTTCAATAACTTACTTAAATTAAGCTAAAATAAAATTAAAAAAATTATTTAAAGAAACATTTTTTTTATAAAATACAAAGACATCGTAAGTAAAGGGTCTTTTTTTTTGTTTTTTTTTATGTAGATATGTTTTTTGAGTTCAAAACTATTTTTCCTTAACGTTAAAAACAAATTTTTCAAAAAAATGAATGAAAACTAATTATTGTAATTTGTAGAATGAATGAGAACTTTATAATTTATAAATGAAGTTTTTAATTTATAAATGAAGTAGCATTGCAATGCAGAATTTATATGTATTGTATAAGTTTTGCATAGTTTTAATTTTTTTTTTAATTTTGCTATTTTATTTTATGCTTTTTGTTTTTTAGTTTTATTTCAGCAATTGCAAATAAATTAAATTTGTCAACATGTTATAAATAATATTGCATAAGTACTATTTTAACTTTTTAATTTTATACCTTTATATTAATAGTTTTGAAACATAAGATTATTAATGATGATATATTGTTGTTTTGAAAATACTTAATGTACCAGTTTATCATAATTTTTAGTAAAGTAAATTTTCAGTGATACGATTATTAGTAGTAATTTTTTAATAATGTTACTGAATTATGAAATTATTTTATAGCCATTATAAGGTATTGTAAGCATTAATTAAACAGTTTTCTAATCAAAATAGTCACATCATTTAGTTGTTTGATTAGAACATACTAATGAGTAGTAATAATAGAGTAGTCTGTGGCCTCACTGGGGGTAGAAAGAAAACATCTGTGAGCATTTTATTTAAGCCAGCAAGCCAGGTGAGCAAAGCAGAAAGAGTTCAATGTTCTTTTTGCAATGATGTTATGTATTGCATATTAAGATACGTGGCTGGATAGCTCTGTTGGTTAGAGCGTCAAACGGAAAGTTAAAACCCGGACTGTTGTACGATACGGGTTCAAATCCTGCCACCGCTAACTCAGCGCTTGAGTAGTACTTCTGTACGCAAAAATGTTGGTCAATAACGGACGCTACTTTGGATTAGTCTTAATGACTATTTGTGGCTGTTCATATGCTAAGCCCACAGTATCTTCGGATAAAAACATTGTATAGAAAAATATAGCATGAAAATTCAAAAAAAAAAAAAAAGAAATATAGAAAATGTCCAGTTGAAGTCAAACACAAATTTTTAAATGATGACACAGTCATGTCCCAATCTCATTTCTTCAGCTTTCTGCTACAAGTGCTGCTTGCAAATGAAGTTTTAGCAGTTATGCAAATATTCACAGTGCCAAAAGAAACAGATTAACAAATGAAAGAGCAGCAAAATTAGTGTTTGTATCGCAATATTTCAAACTTGAAGCAATGGATATATGTGCAACACAATAACCAATTCTGCCTAAAGATCTAATAAATATTTCAGATAAATCTCACGAATCAATAAATGTTTCAGATGAAGAGTCACCTGAACAAGAATTTGAGTCACTTGACCGAGAATGTTGTTTTAGATTAAAAAAACTTAAAATAGAATTGTTTCTTATCAATTTTTGAATTCAAATTTTGAAAAGAACAAATAGTTTGTTAACCATTTTAGCAATAAAAAAATCATTAATTTAACTCTTTTGAGAACTCTGTTTATGCTTTAATAAATTAGTTTTAATATAATCTAATATAGAATCTAAAATACTCAAACAAAAACTAAATAGAAACATTTTAGATAAGTTGGAAACATTTAAAAAAAGTTAAAAGTAATTAAAAAAAACACTAAAACGATCTGTAAAAACCAAAAAAACTCCAAAAAAACCAAAAAAACCCCAACAAAAACAAAAAAACACGTTTTTTTGGGTGGAAAAAACACGAAGCAAAAGCAAAAAACAAAGCAAAAAAACACGTTTTTTTGCATCTCTACTTGTACATCCTTTTATTGATATTTTCCAGCACAAATTTTTAAATAAAAAGCCATACAACTGAGCAGCTTTGCAAGCCCTAACGCTTGCTGTACCAAATTTGCCATTACATCTCTGGTTAGCAATTCAAAATCTGAGCGCGTAATACCGATAATCAATAAAACACGGCTAAAGAAAAAAAATCTGAGGTTTTATGCCGACAAAATAGTTTGAAGTGTATGTTCTTCCACCGTTCAACCGATAACCTAAAATACAATTACATTTTATTTTTTTATTTCAAAAAGTAGAACCACAGCTTAACAGTGCCGTGCGGACCTATTTTGGGGCCCCAGGCAGACTTTCTTGTGGGGCTCACAACCACAATTTTTTTTAATTTGCTTTTTTAAGTGAGGGATTTTCAGGGGTAAAAAAACCCGGGTTTTCACTAAATCATTATATTACATACGATAATTTCCAAATTTCCTCAATTTTTTTGCATATTATCAAATAAATGATACATAATGAAAATTGAAAATCAAGAAAAGGAAAAAAAATGTTCTGATCATTGTTTAAAAACCGGTTAGTTAATAAGTATAAAAAACAACCCTAGATGACCAGTGGGCACGGCGATGTTGGTTTAACGTTTAGGCGACGTCGAGCGCGACATCGCATTAACGTTGGAAATGGAAAGTTGGATCGACGTTAATATGCAATGTAATCGCGATGTCAATTTTTGATGTTAAGACGATGTTAATATCCGATGTAATATTGACGTCGAATCGCGATGTAATAGCGATGTAAACATTCGATGTAGCTGCGACGTTGTGTGCGATGTCGCATCGATGTTGGAAATGGAAAAGCGTATTAACGTTAGAATCAGATGTTAATCCGACGTAAATCAAGCAATGTTCAATAAAATGTTATATTTTAAGTTTCGAGTTTTAAATGGAAGTAAAAATTATCTAAATTTTAACTTGCATCTCAAACTCCGACTGAGGTTCACACATCGTCGTTTATTAATGTTTAAATATAGACTACATCCTAAATTAAAACAAAAAATAAAAAAGATTTTCAAAATATAATATAATTACGGTATTAAGATATAAAACATAATTTACAAGTTATTTACTTTATATATTTTATATGTTGAAGACCGTCATCCACCTGTGGCCTTGTCTGGAGCGTATCGCAAAATATCTTTGACGCAATTTACAACGTCTTCTCTGTTAAATCTTCTATCCTTCATAGCTGCACCTGAAATATGAAAAATGACTTAAAATTAAACGTATCAACACTTTTAATAATTTTAATAATTATTTTTATAACAACAACAAAAAAAGGCATTAAAAGCTACTATTTTAAATCAATTCATATTTTATATTATTATAATATTTAAAAATGGAAATGAAAGTAAAAAAAAAGTAAGTGGAAAAATAAGCATAGTAATAAGATACATAGTAATAAAATTTAGCTTCTAAAAACTGAAGTAATTTATAAAACGTACAGCACACAACTTTGCAAATATTAAGACTTTTAAAAGCTTTTTTCTTTGGTCTTGAGTCTTTATTGTTTTCTAGGCGATTAGTTCCTTTAAAATTGAACTTGGCGAACAAATCGTACGTAGCGACGCTAAAACAAAATATTTATATAATTATTATTCTATTTAAAGAGAAGGATTCCAAAGCAGTGTTGAACTCCAAGTGAAAAACCTTAATATAAACATATATGTTGGATGATATGATAAGAACAAGTGTTCAAACTTATAACGTTATTTTATCTAAGAAGATTATTTGCTATAAAGTACACGATATTCACTATACCCAGGGGGAATGTGTCGTTCTTAGAGCTTCTTAAGGACACATGCCCACTGGGTACAGGCTATAGCTAATATATCATCAACATATTGAGAACCTTTCCATTATGTTCTTGACAACATCTTTAACATCTTTACCCCCAGCAGAAGACAGAGATAAAACCTGATAAAATTAGAAAATGGAATAAAATTTAATCACAAGATAAAATATTTTTATATCATTACATTAATAATATATATTAAAGTTCAAAAAACACTAATAAAATACAGAAAATTTTCTACATATTATTTTAAATTGATAGAATCAGATCACCTCTATAAAATATATAAAAGACACCATTTTCTTTAGATTGATTTCGCTTAAGAAACGAAAATTAGAACTTGAGTAAAATATTTTGAGAAAGTGTCTTAATCAACTCTAGATCCTATTTTTAATCTATTCAAGTACTTATTAATTAATATATCTATCAAACCCAAATTTTTAATCAAAATTCATACAACATTTATAGATGCCGATCAAAAAAGAGATTATAATTAACAAACAAACAAAAAAAAAATTGATTCTGTGAATCAAAATTATTCTAAGACCAGATCATTTAATGGAATTATATCTTGGTCAGCAAAGTATTTCATAAACACAATAATATTTTTAAAATCACTTTAATCGTTTTGAGGAAAAAAACCTACATATATAAATGACATAAACTGACATATGACATAAATAATATGACATAAATTAAATTTACATTGAAAAAAGACATAAAAATTTATTAACCAGTTTGTTAAACTTTTCTTCATTTACTATTTTTACCACTAAATTATGCAACTCCTCTAGATTGCTTATTGGGGATATTTCTCCAGCTACTCCAACTGAAGAAGATGTTAAATTTAATAAAATTTTCTCAATATTTTCAAGTCTCTGATCTTGTTTGGTCAAGTATTTCATTACTTTAGCTTGAAATTCTGCATAAAAAATCATAATTTTAATATTATTAAAAATGTTCCATTACTATGTACAAAAAATGTTAAAAAACTAAACTAGTTTTAATAAGCAAATAATTCATCACAAAACAACGACGTTATTCAAAAACACAACAAATATACAAATTTAAATTGAAAAAAAAAAACCTGACTCAGTTAACGGAAACCCTTTAACTGGTAATGTAGCTGCATCTTTTCTACTATATTGACTTTTAGTAAAATGTTCTTCCTAAATGATTTTTTTTAATCAATTAATTAATGAATTATTCTAACACTATTATACCGTGAATTATATTTTATATATATAAAAACATAGAAAAGTTGAACATAATAATATACCATACAGTCTTCTCTGTTTGGCGAGCGCTTTCGCGCTCTTGCAGTTTTGCTCTTGTCCGCATGCCTGCCAATTTTTTGGTCAGCGCTTTTTTTAGCGCTCACCAATAATTTTCAAGTGTATTTTTAAATTGAAACAAATCTTTTTTCTTCATTAAGAAGTTCTATTTCCTATATTAAGAAGAACAAAAAAGAAATATTTTTTAAAATCGCGCAAGCGAGACAATTAATGACTGTCTGACTAATGACAGTCATTATGAAAGAATGACTGTAATGACTAATGGCAGTGAATTTCAAATGGAGAAGACTGCATACAGACTCCATCAGGTCAGGTTATCCTATTACTGGTTTCCAGCACAACCTGCTTCATGTTAACCTCAGGAAGGACATCCAGTTGTAAAAAATTGCTTCAACTCTTTCATAATGGCATTTATATGTCACTATGGAGAACCATCCAAACCACACAAGTGTGGAAACATGGATTTAAAACTTACAGAAGAAAAAAAAAACTACTTTGTTTAATTAGTGTTTATGTACGGTACCTCAGAATTGTTTGGAACTTGTGAACTACCAGAGGTCTCTTGAAAATCAACCTGAGAAAAAAATCAAAAGTAAAATAATGATAAATAAAGTAGTATGCTTTAACTAAAAATATTCTCTTGTAAAATAAATATTTATTAATCATTGTTTGTAGTTTGGATAATAGCTGACAATGAAACATACCTCTTCGTCATTGATTTTCTTTAATTACATTTCTAGTAAAAATTATTATTATTAAATTTATAAAAATTATTATTATTAAAAGTAATACGAAAAAAAATAATAGATCATTACATAACCTAACAAAAAATAAAAATTATATAACAGTATAACTTTTCAAAATTAATAACTTTTAAAAGATCATTACTTGTTTTTCAGTTTCATTGCTGGGTAAAAACACTCTTTTTAAATTTTTCAACTAAAAAAATAAGGTAATGATATACTTATCTGTATATTCATCATCGTCAATCATAATTATTTCATGATGATTATCATCATCTTTAATCAAAAAATATTTAAATAAAATAGAAAAATAACTTATAGCTAGCTATACATTTTCATTGAAATTTGATGACATTTCATTCTTTTTCACACTTGATGTCTGATTCTCAAAATGCAATAACTTTTCTAAAGTTAATCCAGGAGAAAAAGGATATATAAATACAATATAAAAATACCCACTTATGGGTAAGATGAGCATCGCCATCTTCTGAGTGATTTTGTCGTAAAACAGGTTTTGGTTTAGAAGTAATCACTTTTAAAAACTTACTTTAAATTTTTAGGTTGTTTAAAAATAAATATTATGGAATGTTTAAAAAAAGATATTATGGAAAATATCTAGTCAACTTTCAGAAAAGACTCCATACATTAAATAACTCCCTAATGACTACAAAAAAAAATAAATTAAGCTGCCTTCTAATTTTAAGGGGAAAATATTTTTTTAATTTATAAAAATTAAACAGTTTACAAATTTGCATATACCTTGATGAACATATATTCGTGATGGTGGAGTAGGAAACTCTTTAATATTTTGACTGTTATCTACAAATTATTGCAAAATACTATTTAAATTAATTTGTTATAACCTAATTTTTTTAAATAAATAATTAACACAAAATATCTAATATAGAGTCAGTGGTGTACACTAGAGGTCGCCCGATGGCAAATGCCACCCGAATCTTCCGAAGGGCTACTGAAAATAATATCTTAATGCAGTTTAGTCGCCCGACCGGGCGAGTCAATTTTTTTCTTCATTATTATTATTATTTCAGTAATTCTATAAGCAAAGTTTATGCGTCCAAATTTAAATTAAGCAAAATTTATGCATTCAAAATTAAAAAAGATGACTTTAATTTTGGAACATAATAACGACCACCCCCTTCTGTGTACGTACGCATTATTTATTATTTAAATATTATCTTGTTGTAACATTCTAAGAGAAATGATAAAAGCCAAGTGACGTAATTAAAAAAAATAATACATAAAAAGTTTGCTTTTATTTAACGTCTTTTTGCTACCAACCAAATTACGTTGCAAAAAATAAGAAACATTAATTTGAACAATTATCGCTCGATTTTTTTTTCTCTCCCTTATTATTCATAATGTAATCCTTATTAAATATAAAAAACAGTTGTGACAGTCAGAAAAAAAAAATTTCATGTTTTAAAAAAAATCGAGTTTTGGAGAGATTTTTACTTTTAGAGAAACTTTACTGTTTGAGAATTACGCAAAATGCGAATTTTGTTAAAAAATGGTAATAGACGACTGAAAACTTTGGTGGGCGACCGAGATTAGCTAAATTATTACTCTCAGTCGCCCGCCAGGCGACCGACCAAAATCCAAGTGTACATCACTGAGAGTTAACTTTTTGCTAAGCAAAAATTATATTGGATAACTACAAATTAGTTTCCTTATTGTTTTATTTTATTGATTCTCTAAAACATCATAACATATTTAAAAGCAATTATTACTTGTTTTTTAATTATTTTTTTCATGCATCACATTATGTAAATTTTTATGAATTATAAAAAATTATATTTTAAAATGAACCATCCATCACGATCATTTGGTACAATTCTATCTGAGATAGTCTTAGTGCCTTAACAACACTGCTACTTTCTAACTCACTCAGCCGTTTTGCTAATTGGATGAGAGGTTTATTTGCACTTTTTACAAATTTTTTAACAATTTGAAGAAAATTCTCAAAAGGAAAACTTGAAAGATCATGAAGGCTACAGTTATGATACAAAACATCTTCATGTAAATGAAGCAAAGCATGAACGTTATAAGAATAAAATTGTGGCCGATAAAGCCACTTGAAGATTTGATACAAAAAAAGCCATTAACTTTTTTGCATAATCCAAGTAATGTCATTGTTTCAAAACATTTGAGTTTCTCATTAAGGATACTGCAATGCTTAAAGACAAGAAGTTCTGGTATACCTCTTTTGACAAAATATTTTTTAAAATTATTAGTCCAGTGTACAACAAGGATTGTCAAAACTCGGTTGCTTTAAAACGCTTAAATTCGTCAAGTGAACGTGGTTGTCGAGCGAACTCACTGGGCATTTTGCCATGATAAAAAGCCAATTTATCGGACATTTGCTTTTTTTGCTGACATGATAGGCGACAAATACGTGGGCCTTCAAACCAATATTTTATTAGCCGCTTCATAACACCAAGACAAACACAATGCATATAGTCAATAACAAACTCCTTTACACACAATATTCCATAATCTACTAAGGGAGTCCTTCCTAATTGATGAGGCTCACAGCAAACATTATTTGTACCTAATGAATGATTTAAATAAATATATTCTTTAAATTGTTCATCACTTTGCATTTGACAATCAACTTCAGTAAAAACAACCCTTCCATCATATTTTCCTTCAACTAAACATCACTCACATGAATGATACCCTCTGTAACCTTTAATATTCTTTAAAAAAGAAAGTGCAAGCGCATCACAAACAAATGCCTTAATTGTAACAGGTGAAACTTTTCCATTATGTTCAATCCCACTAACTTTAAGCAATCTAAACTCAGTTAAAAATTCATTCAAATAATCAAATATCTGATTACTTATCTGATTACTTTTTATCACAAAATAGACAAACAATAAATGGCTGTAACTCTGAAAACTTTGCTAAAATTAGCCAAAATTGTGTGTTGGTACTCTTACATAAAGGCAATCCATCAACATTTATTAGCATCTTAATTCTTTCAACAATTTTTCTCAGAATCCTTTAAAATTTGATTTATTCCTTTTTTAATGCCAAAGTAAATATATTCACCACCACACAGCTCTTTTATATTTATATATTTAGGGGTTTTTAGAAGTGATTACAGTATTTTGGGAGAGAAGATAAACCAATTTTATTCAAAATACTTAACAGTTCATTGACAGTTTTCTTTGTACATCTATTGCGTGTAGCCCATGCTGCTAGACCGCTAACTAGCACATAACATTTATTACCAAGTAAAGATGTTATTTGACATGATTCGATAGAGCATTACCAAGCAATGAAACGTCTCTATTTGCAGTTTGGTAAATTGAAAATGAATCTGATGCATAGTCAGAGTTAATGTTACCATCATAACCTTCGTCTATAAGATTCAACTTGTTGTTTTCATTTTCAACGTTACCATTGTTTTCTGTTAAAATGCTAACTGAGTCGTCAATATCAATTTCTTTAATCAGTGACTTATTAATATCTCTGTTTTTATATCTACAACGTTTTAAATAAGAGTTCATTTTTTAGTACAGGCAGGTACACATTAAAAACTACAAAAAAAAGTGGTATCCTGTAACTGAATATTGGAAACTTCTGAAGTGCTGAAACTTTCTATACTTAAAAACTACTTAATATGAATGTCTTCCCTGGCCTTATTTTTTAATCTATGGTTTATAGTAAAGTTTTGTGTTTTAAAGAAAAGTCACCTTTTTTGGTTAATACCGCTAAAATACTGCAATCAGGTTTTTTGCTTATAATTTTAGAGCTGTTGATCAGCTTCACTCAAAATTTTGTAAACATTTTGTTTTCGGGCCATAGTATTGGTACAGACTTTATTGTAAACTTATTATTAAAAAATAGACATAAAAACCCTTAAAAACTACAAAATAAATCCTTACAAATTACAACTTCTATGGTAAATTATAATATAATGTAATTAGATGGACTACTATTAATTAAAATTTGTAGTTAGTTTAACATATATGTATTTTATAGATAAAAATATTAGTAATTTTGTAAATGGGGAAACCAAAATTTATTATAAAAAGGAAAAAAGAACCTTTTCTTATTGGAAAACCAAATTCAAAGGCAGAGGCAAAGGTCCAGAGAAAAAAAATAAATATGAAAGAACTTCAGATTCTACAAGCTGCGCCTTAGTGCAAAGAGAACAATAAAAGAGGCTATGCTGCTTTGCAAACTGCATGCTTTTTTTTATAAAAGAGGAACATTAGCTCGGAGATTAGATGGAAAAACTGCTAATATAAAAAAGCAACACCTGAGAATTTTGACAGCAGAAGAAGAACACTTGATTATAGAATTCATTAAAAATAAAAACAGGAGTCATCATGGAATATCAAGGAAGCAATTTACTAATCTAATTATTGATGTTTTAAAAATTAGAGACTATTGCAACACCAAGAATCGAGGCGGTCGTAATTTTGGTAAACTATCTGATAATGCAAAACATGTTATAAAGACAGGAAAATAAATTAAGTGTTTAGTTACTAAATAAACTATAATGAAAGTTTCTTTATGTAATATATTACACTAGTTATTTGTTTTTTAACACTATTCCATATAATTCCAACATAACTATATTAAAAACACAAATTTTAAATTTATTATAGGCTTGGTTAGTCGTCATGGCAGAGATAGGAAGCAGAGTACTATGAATTTGATCTAAAAAGACAAGGAAATGTACCAATTAACAGGGCATGAACTGCACAACGGATATGGCAGAGTCACATTTAGGTAAGAAAATAATTAATAATATCTTTTTGTACTTTATTTGCTGAAATGCTCTATAATTAAAACAATGATACATAAATGTCTTAGATTAGCCCTAGGCTGCATTGTACTAGCAAAAACATTTTGAATCTACCTTTTAGATTTGTTGGCTGAAGAACTTATTAAATGTAATTTTCTCAAACTCAAAAAAACTTGAACCCGGTGTGTGGAAGGGTGATATTGATACAAGAAGAATTTTTAACTTTGAAACACCCCAGTTCATTGCGTATGTTGCACGTAGGGAAACTTGCAGAAAAATGATCAGGGAGCATTGTGAGTCAATAACAATATGCCCAGTTGTTTCATTAGCAGGTAATAATAACACAAACTATTTATGTAAATGTACCTATACAACAATTTGCATTTATCTAAAAAAAACAAAAAACAAAGAGAGTTGGCATGATTTAAAGAAGGTTTAAATATAAATAAAATGCAGCAAGATAAATTTCTAAAGGCTGCTAACTGTATGGCTCAAAATCAAGAGCAAGAGCCTTCTAGCAGCCTTGTTCCAAGTACACCAAAGAAAATATGCACACGTTCATCAGTAAATGTTTTTCTAACACCAATTACTCCACATTCATTTCCAGAATCAGCAAAAACAAATCATCGATATGGATCAGCTAATTATTGGAAATTTATGTAGGAGCAGTTGCAGATGATTATGAAAGAAAGTTATGAAAAAAGTTAAATCTAGAAGACATACCAGGTTTGCTTACAATAAGCAAGGTAAAGCCAAAAGACATGAATAAAACGAAAAATATATGTGTCACCAATATACATGGATCAATGGAAGCCCAAAACATCATTGAACAGGTCGAATTGATTGAAACTGGAAAAAGGAAAAAAAAGGATCAAAAGGAGAAAAAAAAGGCATGAAAAAGATAAAGAAAAAGAACAATTTTATAAATGTAAAATAAAATGTGTTTGCAATGGCATTTGTGAGTAAAGGGTTTTAAAGAGTGCCCAGTCGTCCACGAAATAAAGAAATCAGTATGCAGCAAAATTTCTTGTAGAGCTAATGGAATGAAGCCAATAATGATTAAATTAGCCACATCAACTGAAACAAATGCTGAATATAAAGGCCATTTTAATAACGTGGAAAGTGATACCATCAATTAGGGAAATGTTTTATGTTTTGAAATGTAACTTATTGATTCTGAAAAGAAATTTTGACTTAGTATCTCAATGTTTGTATTAACCTTAGTACCCCTTAAAAACTACAAGCGCCTCTACTGCTAGTAAAAAGCAACAATATAGTTATCTGAAAAAAAAAAGAATTGCAAACTTATTTTCAAATTGGTGCTTACCCATGCCAAAAAGTGTGTTTTTTTAATTTTAAAATTAATTTATATTTTATTTTTAAATTGTTTTTATTGCATTTTTTAAATATGAGAATAGTCGAACTTGTATTTTTTTGGAGAGAGTATTTATATGGAGTCTCAAAACAAATAATATTATGCGATAAAATTTACACAGTGCTTGACAAGAACATAAATTATGACTTTGTAGTTTTTAAGGTGTTTGTGTTTTTAAGGCGTACCTACCTGTAACTGAATTAATTTGAATATCAATGTGGGCCAATTTTAGTGATATATATATCTTATATATCTGATATATATATCTTATATATCTGATATATATATATATATATATATATATATATATATATATATATATATATATATATCTTATATATCTGATATATATATATATATATATCTTATATATCTGATATATATATCTTATATAAGATATGTATATCATCTGGTAAAGTATTGTACATTAAAACTTCAATATCATGTAATTCAAAAAATATTATTTATTTTCTATCATGCAATGGATGTGATGGAAAAACAACATACATTGGTAAAACTAATAACCTAAGGTTAAGAACTAATCTACACATCTACACATGCAGAACAGGTATTGATGTTCAGATAAATTTGATCAGCATGTTTTCAATTGCCATAAAAATGAACCTTTTTTAAAATTATTTCCTATGTTAAAACTCTCAAATGAGAATTTACTTCTTATTTATGAAGCTCATTTACATAAACAGGGACATGATACAATGAACATATAAACAGGAAAAAATTATTTTTACATTATTTTTAAAATTTTCCTTACCAACAAGTATCAAGTTATGCTATATTTTTGTTAATTATAGTTCTTTATATAAACCTTGTTTACTTCCTTTTTAAACTTTTTATAGGAAGTTCAATATAAAGAGTTTTCTATAGTTTTGTATATCTCATACACAGCTGAAGATTTTATATGAAAGGCCTTCTGTGTTAGAGAAAAAATTTTTAAACATTTGTCAAAATTTAAATAATAAATCTATTTTACTCATCTTAGTTTGAATAGTATTGCTTTTGTTACCTGGAACATTTACTCATACTGGTTAAAAATTTTTTTTGGCTAAATATATATATATACATATATATATATATATATACATATATATATATATACATATATATATATATATATATATATATATATATATATATATATATATATATATATATATATATATATATATATATATATATATATATATATATATATATATATATATATATATGTATATATATATATATATATATATATATATATATATATATATATATATATATATATATATATATAAATTATAATTTATTCTTCTATCAAACATCGTCTAACGACGTATGTGCGATGTTATTTTCAAATTAAAAATCAAGGTTGGATAAAACCACGAGTTTTACGTCGCTGTGATGTTGATTTAACATCGCAACTCGATGTTAATTTTCGACGTCATTCTCACCTTGGTGTGATGTTTACTTTACTTTGGCGACGTCGCTAACCTAAAACCAACATCGCACCGACGTAAGAATGACGTCGATGCCTACTGGGTGCGGAGCGGTACATTTGTTCCTAGTCTTTAACACGTTCGCTGCCGACCTATTTTAAACTATTTTGTTTTTCGCGGTTTCGTTCTCATTGCCAAGGCTAGATATCAACATTTCAATAAATAAAATATTTTTAATCTAAAAAAATTCTATAGTATTTTTCATTCTGAATATAACTGACAAAAAATAAGCACTACGAGAATACTCGTACTTTGGCAATAGGAAAGAAATTTTTTTCTCCAGTGCCGAAGTACGAGTTTACTCGTAACACCGTAATGAGTATAACTCATTACGGTGACTGCACCTTATCAAGATCTATTTGAGAACTTGAAAGTTGTAATTAAGAAACGTTAGATGTAATTTAGAAGATGAAAGTTGTAAATAAGAAATTGTAAGATGTAATTAAGAAGATAAAAATTGTAATTGAGAAATGTTCACAATATAGATTATCAGAAAGAAGTTATTTGCATTTTTAATTTTGTTGCTTTAGTTTACCTTGTAAAATAAGGCTTGATCCTAATTTGGCCAAGGTGATATGGGTCATATGGGTTGGTTTTTAATAAATAGTAATATATTATCAATAAAATAAAAAAGTGATGAAAAAGGGATTTGTGGTTGGCGGTAACTCCATATCTTCCAAGCAAATTAAATTTCCTCTAAGGACCCAATTGTATGCTTTTTTATATTTGACACCTAAAGCTTGTGCAAGAGTCGCAAAATGACGATTGGGTCGTCATTTCGCTCAGCACATTCAATAACACATTCGATGAAGATGAAAACATAATATTTTCTTTCAACTTATTCGGTTGTATGTATTTCATGTCCACAAATTGGACAAGGTGGTTCTGGTTGTTCCAAAAGTGAATGTAAACAAGTTTAGTGAAATAAATGCACGGATTCAATTTAATCACAGACTTTCTGTTTATAGTGTATTGACAAATAACACAATGATCTTTCAATTCCATTACTGTGTTACTGCATTGCTGGTGCATACAATGCTAAATTAGATATTATTAACTTATTAAAATGCATGTACAAGAAGATTTTTTATAATGACCTTTAAGCTTACATCGTGAATTCGCAATTACAGATAATGTATTCTCATTTCCATATTACGATTTCTTAATTAGAACTTTTGTTTTTCTAATTACATATTGCGATTTCTTATTTACATGTTGGGTTTTTCAATTACATTTTAAAATTTCTTAACTACATTTTGTATTTCTTAATTACATATTGTGACTTCTAAATTACATGTCGTATTTCTCAATTGCATATTGAAAGGGTATAGTAATGTAGCTTATTTGATGCAATATTATTATAAATAGTGCTTCAATTTTTTTGCACATGCATATGCACATTGGGAGTTATCATGAGTAAAAAAGGTAATTTATATTTTGTTGTTTCAATTTAAATTGTTGTGTTTTTAAGACTAGAAGCTAAAATAAATTTGATAACCACATTATACCGCATGTTATTAATAATGTGAAAAAAGTTTGATTTACACAACGTTTACAAAATGTTTTTCAATATATTAAAAAACATTTTAGTGTGCACTTCGAATTTTTTTACACAGTATACTAATTAATGTGTTTTATAGATAGGTAATTTCTTTTTTATAAATAGATAATTTATAAGTTTATCTATCTCATATTAGCTCAACACAGATACCCCACAATTGGATCAGCACATATGATTATGGAAGATTGTGAGGATAGTGAAGATAATGATATTGAAAATTCGGATTCATTTTTCGCTTATACTACTTTGTCTTCGAGTTTGACTGTATCAGAATCAGGTTCTGAAGATAATAACACTGAAGAAAGTGATGGCGATCAGTTTACAGACGTTCATCTAGCAGCCACTGCAGAAGATTTTTTAATACCCCCGAAAAGAGCTAGAAAAACGGGTGATCTTGCTTAAAGACAAAATCAAAACAATGCTCAACAGGTAGATCTTATAAGTAATATTTTGCCAGACAAAACAACTTTTGTAACAAATCCATCTAGAAATTCAAACCACTGGAAAGATGAGCCGAATATTGTAAAAGAAATTCAACTTACTGCCGATCCTGGTTTGAAGATAAACATAGAGAGCAAGAAACCATTAAATTTCTTTAAACTTTTTATTACAAAAGAGCTTATATAATACTATGGTAGTTGAAACTAATCGCTACGCAACGCAAGAAATAAGCAGCGTCCCCTCAGAAGAAGCTTACGTTTTAGAGATTGGAAATCAATAAATTCAGAAGATATGCGGCAGTTTCTTGGAGTTCTTCTTCATATGGGGTGTGTCAAAATGCCATCTTTAGAACACTATTGGTCTAAGAACAGTCTCTATAGAGTTCCCTTATTTTCTAGAATAATGCCACGAAATAAATTCCAACTAATGTTACGGTTTTGGCATTTTATTAACAATAAAGATTCAGGTAGTGGACGCTTGTGTAAAATTATTAGACTTCTCGATCACTTAAATAATACAATGGATAACATCTACTGTCCCAATAAAAATATATCAATCGATGAGTCAATGTTGCTTTGAAAGAGACGTCTTGCATTCAGGCGGTATGTGAAAATTAAAAGACATAAGTATGGTATCAAGTTCTATGAGCTTTGCGAATCAGATAGTGTTGTACTAAAAGTAAAATTCTACTCTGGCGAGACAACTCTCGGTAAACATTTGTTGGGTCAAACGGGAGCTATTGTTTTAGACTTAATGGAGAAATTTCTGGGAAAAGGTTATCATCTGTACACCGATAACTTTTACAATTCCTTTGAGTTAACAAAGCACATGATAAATCAAAAAACATACATTTGTGGTACTTTAAGAACTGACCGAAAGTCAAATCCAAAAGAATGTACAAAAGCAAAACTGAAACAGGGAGGCGTTATAAGCAGAAGCAGAGAGGGCGCAGTGGTTGCTAAATGGAAAGACGAAAGAGACGTGGTAATGATTAGCAAATTGCATTCGTTGCAAATCATTGAAGTGACAAACAGGCGAGGAGAGAAGAAAATGAAACCCAATATTATTAAAGATTACAATCAATGTATGTCAGGAGTAGATAGGGCGGAACAAATGGTATCATATTATGATTGCCAAAGAAAGACAATTAGATGGTATAAAAAAGTAGCACTTCATCTCTTTGATACTTTTTTGTTTAATGCTTACTGTCTAAACAGCAAATATGGACAAGATAAAACAATTTCCTTGCTTAAGTTTAGAGAATTAATTGTTACGGATTTATTGGGTGAACGTTTGAATGAAATTGTGCCTCGAATCAACAATAATAGCTTCCGCTACTTGTCTTCAATACCACCAAATGAAAAGAAAAAATTCCCAACAAAACTATGTCAAGTGCTCTAAAATAAAACGTAAAGAAACACGATATGATTGTGCTGTTTGTGAAAATAGACCTCCGTTATGTATTGGCGAATGTTTTAGAATGTGTCATTCCAAAGAATATGTTTACACTTTAATTTTCATGAAATAAAGTTATCAATATTTTACTTTTATCTGTTTTAAGCTACTTCTGTCTTTATCTGCATTTAAATTAGGTTCCTTGGATTTTTAAAATAAAAACTTAAATGTTATATTTTCTGAAATCAAATGTGAAGCTAAGCAAAAAAAAGAAAAAGTGAATAGACAAAGCCAGTCATGCACAAATATTATTTCAAATAAGTTAGTATAACTACGAGTTTACTCGTAGTTAGCAAACTCATGACGCCGGCTTACTACGAGTATTCTCGTAGTTAGCAAATATCAAAATCCTACGAGTATAAAACGACTACGAGTTTACTCGTAGTTGGCAACGAACGTGTTAAGTTAAAACTTCTAATCGTGGTTTTAATGCTTTAAAATGGTTACTTAAAATCTCAGCAAACTTTTGATTGATGATTTTCCTATAAGACAAATTTTCACTAGTAAAAATGTATTTGCATGTGCTTTATTTTTGCAGTCCGCGTTTTCATCACTTTATGCTGGTTACACAGTGAGTTTTACATTTTTTAAAGTCTGCCTTTTTATTAATAAAAATGTGTGGAAAAAAAAAAGTTGTTTCTAACTAAATATAAAACATCAAAAAAGTAAAAAAATCAACAAAGTAAATCTCTCTCTCTCTCTCTCTCTCTCTCTCTCTCTCTGTAGATCTCGCTCTCTCTCTCTCTCTCTCTCTCTCTCGCGCGCTCTCTCTCTCTCTCTATATATATATATATATATATATATATATATATAGATATATATATATATATATCAGGGCCGTATTTAAGGGGTGGTTCGACGGGGCAATAGCCCACCCTGGAATATGTCAACGGGGCGCCCAAATTTTTACGGAGAATATAAAAAGTTTTCGGAAAAATTATAAATTATATTAATATTAAAATATAATATTATAATACAAAATACTAAATATTAGGTAATTGACAATTGTACAATATTGTAAATTGTTATTTGTTTCCCAATCTGCGGAATATTATTTCGGCCTCCGTCATAGATGAGTAGAGCGGCGAGCACGGTCACGGTAAAATATAGTATACTTATATAGTTATAATTAATATATTTATTATTGATATATAATGAATCAAAAAAAAAAACTTAGCGGAGCTGCAAACAAAAAAACAAAATTGCAAATTGAAAATAATATTTCAAAACTTCCAAAAATATTTGATTTTTTTTCAAAACAAGAAATAAAAGGTAAGTGTTTTTAGCAACTGTCGGTTATTAGTTTTATGTTTTATAATCTAGCTCTCTAGTTACATTTAATACATTTTTAAAATAATTAATATTAATTTAGTTAAAATTACATTAATACAATAACTTCATTATACACTTTGTTGGTTTAAAAAAAAACTAAGAAAATGAAGGATCACCAAGTGAAATTGAGTCTGTTGTATTGTCTAAGAAAATAAGTTGTCAAGTGTCACACAACAACACTAGAAATATTAATGATTTACATAAAGCAGGCTCCAGTGATGATCCATTGTAAGTAATTTCATTTGTTTTAAAATATTCCTTTATAATAATAAGTTACATATTTATAAATAATGTTGGCATTTTATAATTGCTGACTGGAACCAACCTTGTATGAAAAATAAATTAAAATTCCAGTATTTTCAATTGTACCTAATTGTTTTAAAAACTAGCCTGAGATCTATTAAAAGAATATGTTTTAGTATTTTATTAATTTAAATTTTTATTGTCGTTTTAGAAGTAACAATGAAGAAAATGAAGAGGCACTTTGAGAAATTGAGTCTGTTATATTGTCCAAGAAAACAAGTAGTCAAGTATCACTCAATAAGACTGGAAATATTAATCTGGCTATCGATGTTTTACATAAACCAGATTCCAGTGATATTCCAGGGTGAGTAATTTCACAATTTTTAAAAATATTTCTTTATAATATACACAATTTGTATAAAAATGTTAGTTATTTATCTTTGTTGACTTGTGTAAATCTCCTAGGTAAAATTAGTAAAATTTAAAATTAAACCTAACCAATAAATGTTGTTTAAAAAAAAAATATATATCAATTAAATAGATTATTAGAGAATAAATTACTTAAATTTGTAACATATAGCCATATAGGTATAGCAAATAGTGATTATTATTAATTATTGTTTTTTTTTAATTTGTGGTAATTTTAGTTCTGATCCAGGATTGTGGAATTTAGATGAGAAAACAAGAGATTATATTTGCAGAAATGGATTCAACCAAAATATAAATGCAGATTTTACACATTCCAAAAAAATCTCATTGTACATAAATCCGGAGGTCATCGGACTTTTAATAGGTACTTAAATAAAGATTGGTTTAAAACTGTATTAGTCAATCGAGAGACATGCCAACGAGATTATTTATCCTACTCAGAAACAAATGGATCAGTGTATTGTATCCCTTATTATTTGTTTGAAAACCAGACTGTTTTATCTAAAAAAGGATTCTCAAATTGAAAATATCCAGAAAAATTAATAAAACATGAAAACTCAGAAGGACATAAAATTTGTGTGTACAAAATGAAACAACGGGAAACTGATTTAGGCCGAATAGTCACTAAAATTACTCTTCAATTAAAAGTAGAGACAAATTATTGGATTAATGTGCTGACTCGAGAATGTTCTGTAGTGAAGTCATTAGCTAGTCATGGATTACCATTTAGAGGAACTGAAGAAAAGTATGGATCTTCTGTTGCTAATAGTGGTAATTTTATTATGGCAATGGAATTAGTTGCAGAATATGATCCTTTTTTGTGTCAGCATATAAGTAAATATGGGAATCTTGGTAAAGGAAATACATCATATTTATCTTTTTATACTTATATATATACATATATATATATATATATATATATATATATATATATATATATATATATATATATATATATATATATATATATGTATATATATATATATATATATTTATATATATATATATATATATATATATATATATATATATATATATATATATATATATATATATATATATATATATATATATGTATATATATTAGGTACGTAGCATTTTAAAACATCGTTTTTCTTTACCTAAATTGTTATAACTTTGCTAATTATTATCAAAATGCCTATAACTTGGTATCAAAAAATAGGTGTAACAGTGGGCTACAAAATTAAAATGGCCTCTGCCCACTGAGCCTATCTAAGGGGCTAGAGGGGGTGTCGAACCACCACCTATACCACCCAAAAAACATTTTTTTTCCATAATGGAGCGTCTTTTTGTAAAAATAGTCATTTCTATATATAACTTTTATTATAATTTGCACCACCACCACATATAAAAGGTGTATCTTTGTGTTAGGGTGGATAGGAAGGAGATAGTCAACACACCCTATTATCAAAAACAATTCATTCTTATAAATATTTTTATCTTTATAATAAAAAGGAAATCTATCACTATAAAGAAGAATCATATTTTACTACTTTACAATATATACTAGTGGTGAATACATTGATTTAGGAAAAGGGGTGTGTGTCATCCCCCTCCAACCTAAATAAATTAAAAAAAAAGACATAAAATGTGACTATGTATAGAATTTTATATAAAAAATAAAATTAATATAGGAAATTAACATAAGAAAATATCTTACCACATTACAAGACTTTAATGCAGGTAGTGTCCAGGGGGCTAGAGGAGGTACCGAACTTCCATACTCGCTGCCAAAAATGGTTCGTCCATTGTAGAGCATGTTTTTTTGTGAAATTAGTCATTTCTATATACAAAATGGTCTTCTAATTTTGATACAATTAATATACAATATAAATTTTTATTGACCTCTAACCGCTTGATGTATTAAGGGGGCTAAATGGGGCCAAAAAGAGCGCAAAAAAAGATTAAAAAAATTGAAAATGTTATTATTTCAAATGATATGAAGTAATGTAAAAACACATTACTAGACAAGTAAGTGTATCCTTTCTTTCATAATATTATTAGTAATTTGTGTCTTGGCTTTTAGTGAATGGTTGTAA
The DNA here is from genome assembly GCF_038396675.1 of Hydra vulgaris. Taxonomy (NCBI): domain Eukaryota; kingdom Metazoa; phylum Cnidaria; class Hydrozoa; order Anthoathecata; family Hydridae; genus Hydra; species Hydra vulgaris. The sequence continues at coordinate 39,854,594 of NC_088930.1, forward strand.
ATTTAAATTCCATTAATGAAACTTAATAACAATCATTTTTAACGATAGACACGACAAGAACGTAACCCAGAGCCGTCTATCAAATATATTGCAAGTCACACCACTTGCGGTAGTTTTTTAGCAAGTCACACCACTTGCAGTACCTTTTTTGAAAGTCACACCACTTGCTGTACTTTTCTTGCAAGTCACACCACTTGCTGTTTTTTTTTTTTTTGCAAGTCGCACCACTCGCTGTACTTTTTTTTCAAGTCACACTTTTTTTATATCATAATCATCAAATTATGAAAAAATCAACTCTCCTGCTATGACATCAGCAGCAAGCTGAAGCTTTTTCATGCAATAGTCAACTGCTTCTGAATCATTTCATATTTTTTCCAGTAAGAAATAGTATAAATTCTTTCTTCTTTTCTTTTATTTACTCTTTCTACTTGTCAATCATACATGACAGACTTATCAGTTACAAACCATTCATGGCAGAGTTCTCTGCCAACAATTATTTCTGACATTATGTCACCTAAGTCTTCAAGTTGTTTGGTAGATAAGTGCTTGTATAAATTTTTCATATCATTGAAAGATAGTTGACGCTGGTCTCGTTCATGCTTTCTTTTTTCTTTTTCATTTATTTTTTGCTTTTTGCATATCTTTCTTTTTGAAATTTCTGCTCGCAACGCAGTATGATTTAACCGATTGTTTAGCCGTTTTTTACGAGCTGCATGCATTGACCACTTAACTACATTTTCTCTAGATACTTGGTCAAGACTAAATAATCCATAGTCTTATTCTTTTTTGATCTTATTTTGCCAGATATATAACATAGTGTTGCATTAGGGGATCTACATATAGCTTCACTAAACATACCCATTAATTCTGTGTAGTGAATATCTGTGTTGTGAAGCCTTGCACTAGCTGTCTCCTCTTTGAGTGTCGCTGTAATGGAAAGGGAGAAATATCTCTCATATTGACGTTTCACAACATCCATTACCGCAATAAGACAAGCTTTAATCATGCCAACAAGCTGCTCATCAATGGAGCATAAATTATTTATAGGTTCTAATACATTTGGTTTAAGAGGATTTCCAAAAAAATCATTTTTTCTTTTTAACACTGAAATTGGATTAGAAATGCAACTTTTAATTGTTCGCAAAACACCTTTAACTACCTGGATACCGGCAATATGATCAAAATTTGCTTTGTCAACTGATACATAAAATATTTTTTCATCCAAGGTCCAGTGAGTAGTTTGGAAAATATGGCTAGCACACACACTTCTTTTATGGCAGTTGTATTGCAAAACGCTGATTGCAGTGCTGTTTGAAGAGTGCCACATTTTACTATTTCGATAGTCAGAAGTCATTAAAAGCATTTTAGTGTTTTATAAAGATAAAACAAGTAGGAAAAAGAATGTGAAGACGATTGCCACGATATCTTGGAATTATCCCTCGTGGAGGTTTTTTATTGTATACAAAGTTAACAAAGCCTTCAGGATTACCCTTGCCATCTTTAAACCTCAATTTGTTCATTGCTAAAGCAATTTTAAATGCCTTACAATCTTATCCAAATAATTGGCAAGTTTTAATTTCCAGAGACTGTAATGCCGAACAACAAGAAATAGCTATTGTGTCAAGCGGGTGCAATTGACAGTTCAGCTCATTCAAACTTTTACTCCAGGTTTCACAAATTTTGGTTATGGTAAGGTGATTTGCTGCAACTGTCTGTCATTGTGTTTGATATATTTGAGATAATTGACTTACGACATTCGTCAAATGAAAACGAGTGATAATCTGAATAAATTAACGCCATATAATCCACTGCGTTACATATGTGCTTTTGATAATCATCTGATGTACCTCCAGGTATTTGGTCCAAAGCAATGACTTGACATTTATCCTTTGATGTTAAGTCAATACTGTTGATATGGATACCTTCTTGTGTTGTTGCATCAAACCCAAGAGTCAGATTTTTGTTACCGAAAGCCCATTCTGCAGCTTGTAGGTTAGATATACTGCCAAGCTCACAAGCCATTTGCTCAACAGTAATGCACTTGGAATTATACAAAATATCAACACCAAAATATTGTTTAATTTTCTCCAATAGGAATGGAATATTACCTGCTGGCACATTAGACAACAACATGCAATAAATTAACAACCTAGTTTGTAATTTACAAGACTTGCTAACTTCTGATGTAACTGAATTTGCTATAATTTCCTCCTCCATCTGGGTTATATCATTTTCTAAACTAGCTAATGCTTTTTTTTTCCCTAATAATTTTATTATTTTTGAGGTTAATTTGCCTTAATTTCTTTTTCTACTGTAATAATATGTTTGCAATTTCTGTTTCAAGTCTCTAACTTCTTCTCTTAAAGCTTTTATAATACCTTCTTTTTTTTTGACACTTTGCCTTAACACTTTCAACTTATATGGCATGGTCTTCGTTTTAGACTTTACTAAATCTACTTTATTTTTGTATTCTTTGGAAGAGCTAGCTAACTTTGAAGACAAATAAGACAATCTATTCATTAACTTTTTTTTCTTTGGAGTTAATTTTTCTCTTGAATTCTTCCTAATTTCTAAATTTACAATCTGGCTTGGTGAATATAAAGGTTCACTATTTACTGGAGATAACGCATTGTTTTCTAATGATGAAAAAATTGAAGATACAGTGTTTATGTTACTAGAGGTAGACGAAAATGCATGAGGCAGCACTTGTTTTTTATTACATAGGGCTCATTGCAAAATGCAGTAAAATGATTGGAAGCTGTTCTGCGTTAAATTTTTCAAAATACGGCAATTTTAATGACCACAAATTATTAAAAATATCTATTAGAACGTTAAGAAACTTTGTAAGAAACTAAAGAACAAAGAATCAGATAATAGCAGATTCGTTTATAATTTTAATAAGTTTATATTTAATGATACGGTTTATAAATTTCTAAAAAAGTTTGTAAAATTCTATAAAATATCGGCGCCTACTGTTTTGTGAATAAAAATATCCGGACGTATGTAATTTTCCGGTATCAGAAATTAGTCCGAATGAACCGTAAATACAGTAAACTTTTTTTTATAAAAACCTGATAATTTTCTTTTAAATTTAAACAAAAATTCGATGTCTTGTGAAAAAATCAGCTCAATATGTTGAATGCTTCCTTATTTATAAACCTATTTCCTCATTTTATATTAGAGCGACGCAAAGTGCCATGTATGGCTACTGTTATTGTCTCATTAAAGAAGTTAATCCGTAAATTTTCCATGGGTGTAAACTGTGTTTGTTCAGCTGATTCGTAGAGAGATTGTTTTTTGGTCTTTCTCATTCGAGGTTTAGGCAGCTTAGTATCAGTTTCACAGTTAGCTGCAATTTTCCGAGCTTTAAGAAACAAACTGCCAAAACAATCCTCACCATTTTCATCATTTGCTACTGCTGCATTATCAACTGCCCATGTTAGAGATTTTTGAATGGGCAAAACTTGATTTTCGTGTTGTGGTAGGGTAAAAAATAAACTAATTTTTGGAAAAAGTTCAATCTTTTTTCATCCTCTTGCTTTTTTTTTGTTTGCTGAATCCACTTGCACAATTTCGACTCATTCTCAAAGTCTACAGTTTTTAGCACAAGTTATCACATTTCGACTGTTCTGTAGCATTGGCTGTATCACGGACGTACTGAGAGCAATAGACGCCGTGCCAGTCTCTCCAATTTTGCCCAAGAGTGAGCAGTGTTGATGCACAAAGAAAAGCACGAGCATAATACTACATTGAGCAATGCTGTAATGGTCTCCGCTTCAAAGACATTTACTGCAAAATTGGACATTTACTGCAACGTTGAACTTACGTTGAAACAACGTTTAAATTTAGATTTGGTTAAAAATTAACGTCGAAAATGAATTAAAGTTTGCCGGCGCAAATGTAATAATATTTCGGTATTAAAATAAAATTTGATATTGTACATAGATTTTTGCATGGGAAAGTTCTTTAAAAACTTTTAATAAAATTCCTAATGTAATAAAGTAAAAACATTAAAAGATTTTAAAAGAAAAGATTTTAAAAGATTTTAAAGGAATAGATTTTAAAGGAATAGATTTTAAAAGAAAAACATAAAAGATTAAAAAATTGCTATGAAAATATGTATAATTTTACAAAAATTATAAAAAATTTATAAGAAATTGCATTATACACAATTTTTTTAAAAGTCTTTTTACATTGTGTACCATACTTTACATTGCATATTTTATATAAAAATGGTGGATTATAGATGAATATTTATATGATTTAAGATGTTTTCGTATATATGTAAAATTTACAATCAAAATCTTATTATAATTATGAAACTATAGCGTGGACCAGTATGTTTTGGTTCGTATAGTCAAAAGACAATGTTGTTTGTGTGAATGAAAATCCATCAAGTTGAAAAAAAAAACACTATGTAATGCAATAAATTTATCTTCGTCGCCATGTTGTATACGTTGTATATAGGTATATAACACTAAGAGTATTTTTGGAAATAAATCTCTTTGTTATCATTATCACTTTATATTTATACATACATAAGTTCTGAAAACCACCATCTTACTTTGAACTAGTAAACGGAAGCTTTCGGCTTCGGCCAAAACCGAAACCGAAATTTCTGCTCCAACAATTTTTTACTTTTCCTGTTTCGGCAGAAATTTCGGTTCAAACCGCTACCGAAATGAACCAAAACTTTTATAAAATTTTTTTTAAGTTTAGGTAACTTTTTTAATTTAGAGTGGGATCAAACGATTACAATTAGGAAACAATTTACTAATTGTAATCGTTTGTTTGTAAATTAGTTTTTAATTATATCAATTGTAGAAATTTTAATTGAAATCACGTTACATTATAGTTTCACATTACTATTTTCAAATCATTCTTTAAATGAATTAACATTTAAGTGAAGCAACCAAAATAAATAATTTTTTCAAAAGTTTCTCAGTGCTAAATTTTACAATGGAAAATAATCGAAAAAAAAGCTATTTGTGGAATCATTTTACCGCAACAGCCAGTGATTCCAAATACGCAACTTGCTATACCTGCAATTTGAAAATATCTCGTGGATCGCACAACCCAAAACTTCAATCACTTAGCGAACTTTCATCACATTTAAGAAGTTGACACCCACAGCTTACTCTAAAAAATTTCGTAACTGAAAAAGCAATACTCATAAATACCGGCAGTCCTGAAAATATACCAACTTCAGATTAGCTTGAGTCTATTACAATTAAAGAAAGAACAATACCCTTACTTGACATCAGATTAAAACGGCAGAGGACTAAAATGTTGCAATTTACAATGCCTGGCTGGGTCGACAATATCTCAAAAATTGATTCAAACTCCGAAGAAAGTCTTAAGTTTCATAGATTTATATTTGAAATATTATCCTCGACTTACAGCCTTGGTCAATTGTAAAAATCCGGGATTTTCACGCCATCACTTTGAAATTAGAAGTGAGAAATACTACCGTAGCATGCTCAATCCAGCAATGGAAAGATTAAGGATGCAACGAAAGTTATGCTTAACGAAAAAATGTTGAAACTGTTTCCATCTCTCTAGACGCTTGGTTAACCTTTCATCATGAGTACTTGGGCATGATGGCACACTTCATTTTAGACAAATAGGAGCGGATCAAATTCTGCCTGTCATGTTCCAAGTTTGATGAAAAATATACTGATTCAAACATTTTTCAAAGACTTGAGAATATTGTGAAAGAGTGGGAGCTAAAGGACAAGATCACAGTCTGCTTAAGAGACAATGCTTCAAATATAAAAGCAGCTTTCAAAGATCCACAGCGTGTTTACAAGTCTGCTGGGTGTCTTAATCTAAATCATTCAATTCAACTAGTTATTAAAAGAGAATTTTCACTCCAGAGCGCTGTAAGCTTGATAGAAAAATGTCGAAAGCTTTGCACTCATTCTTCTTTTTCATACTCCTTCTTTGCTGAGCTTAACAAACAAAAAGAGGTTCAAATGAAAAGTTGTGACAGGCTTAAAAATGATGTCCAAACACGCTGGAATTCAACTTGTTACATGCTTGAAAGAACTCTGTACTTGAAATTTGCAATTGCTACCACACTGCTAATCTGTCCTTCCACCGGGATTGAGTTCACTGTACAGGATTGTAACCTGTGTGAAAAGCTGGTAAACATCTTAGCGATTTTCGAAGAAGCCACCAAATTGTTCTCTGGAAAGAATGCACGCATCAGTGCATGCATTCCAATTGTGACAATTGTCCTGAAGTCATTTGAAGTTCCCTCTGATGACGAAGAAGTAATGGGCATGAAAATGCTTTAAAAAAAGCAATGGAGGCACGTTTTTTTGACTAAGAAACCACTCATCATTTTGCAATAGCAACACTTCTTGATCCTAGATTCAAGCACCACTTCTTTGGATCCCAAGAAGCCTTTTAAGCTGCTAAAAAAAGTTTTTTTAGAATTAGACAGTTATAATTTGAGCCGAAACTTTCGGTTTCGGCTCAAATTTCGGTTTCGGTCGATCGCTACTTTGAGCAAGTTTTTCCGCTAATGTCCAGTGACGTATTCAAAATGTTTTATCTTAAGAAATGCCGTGCTACACTAGGGCCGCAAACACAACAATTTATTTACAAATACTCAATTAAGATGTAAATTAAAAATAACCTAACAATAATAAAGTGTGCCAAAAAAAAATAAACATGCATTACTATCTATTGCACAATTTATCGTGTTCAACCAATTTTTTGAAGTACTTTATCTTTAGGAAGACTTAAATTCTAGCATTTTTTAATGTTGTTAGTGCAACCTACTGCACAACAACTTTTTAGCATTTTCTTAAAAAATTAACTCAATAAAGCGCTACTGATTTTTAGTTTGTTTTAACCCAATTCAAGATGACTAATTTTAAAACAATGCTTTTTAATACGGAGTGACGTCATATCGACTGGATGGATAGGAGTCATTTTTAAATATATCCACTTTGTTAATTCATGTGCATATAATACTCAGCCAGAGAGAGAAGCCGGATAATGAAAATCTCTTTAGAACAAAAAGTTTTTTTTTCTTTCTTTTTAATGTATTGTTAATGTCGAGCTGTTCAACTGTAAAGAAGTTTAAATTAAAACAAATAAATAAAACACATTCTGGTTATAAAAAGCATATATAATTATATAGATATTATGAAAGTAACAAAGAGTATAAATTATGACTGTTTAAATTAACTGTTTTACTCAGCCATCATATATAATTGTCATGGATATGTCAATATTGCACCATTGATGCAACTTTCTGCTAACAATTTTTTTTACGCATATTATAATCTAAATCATCAAGTTGTATAGATGACAAATTGTTAAATAAATTTCTTTTTTCAAGAAATATTAGTATAAACAGCTTTTTCCCTAACTTTTTTTCTTCTTTTTTATCAAATTTTTGCTGTTTTGATTTCTGTTTATAAGAAATTTTAGCTCAAATTTGAGCATGCTGTTAGCAATTTTTAATAACCTTTTCTTTTTTTATGTGCTTTCTGAATAAACCGCTTAACGACCTCTTCTCCTAATAACTCATAATAATATCACACTACATAATTATTAGTTCTTTTCAGATCTTATTTAGTAACTTCATTAGGGGACCTTTTGCATCACTTAAAATCAAAACACAGTGCTTAAAAGATCTGCAATTCACTTCATGTAATTTGCAAATTTCATAACGCACAGATTTTTATCCTTTATTATGCAATACAAACTCAAAGGTTTTTTGAAAACTTGATAGTTATGTAGATATTATTTAAGATATATTTTCTTTATTTACATTTAGGGTTATCATTTGACAGGTAAGGTATGGTTTATTGCCGTTTAGTGCAAACTTAGGCAACAGTTATTTGTTCAAGTTTCCCTAGAGTAATTCCATGTCAAATGACCCAGAAATTTTAAAAAAAGTCACCCTATACAGTTTATACAGTTGAGAGTACTTATATACAGTTTATACAGTTGAGAGTACTTATAAAAATAAGAATTTCTTGAAAATTTTAACCTTTGGCTCCAAGAAGATCCTGAAATATGACCATTTTACTTTTAGCAGATACTGATCAGGCCCCTCTTGTCCCCTTAGAATTGCAACATTTAGTTAAATGTTATAAGTAACATAACTTTAAAAATATTAGATATTTTTACTTAAACATTTGGACTAGGCCATTTTCAGGGGTGGCATATCCAATGAAATGATCAGAAATGTAAAAAATTATTTTTAAGTACCTGTATTTATCAATTAAAGTAAATTTAGGAGATTTTTTATATACCAGGTTTTGATGCTCAAGAAACCTATGTGGCCTCGATAATATCAAAAAAATATATATTACACATCATTCTATATTCATTGATCTTTCAAAAAATATAAAGACTTTGATCTGCAAGTATATGGATTTCCATATATGGATAAAGGTCTCGGAAACTTTCAACATTTGTGTAGTCCTGATCAATGTGCGTTGAAATTTTTTCCAGGGTAGATGACCAGAGGGTCCATAAGGCTGGGGTACAAGGAGTCATGCCCCACATTTTTGAAAAATTTTTTTGAAAAAAGTGGGGCATTTAAAAAAAAGTTTTTGCATTTTTAATAAAGTAAAAATAATTTTGAAAATATTGTCTTTAAAAATTTTTTTTTTGTTTATATTTGTTCCATTCGGTTTTTGATCAATCTGTATTCAATGTTCTTTCTTAAAATATTTAAGAAAGTACATATGTTTATAAGACTTTTGATTTGGAAGTATATAGATTAAAAATAGTCATCCATCTAAAATAATAATTTTGACAGAGTTTTATATTGTATAATTTAAAACTTTTTGAATCAAAAAGAAAACAGATATAACAACATTGATCTGTCAGACAACAAAAATTGAAGAATTCAAATTGATGTTATCAGAGGCAATAAACAAGTTAACAGTTTATTCCTATATTGCATAATGTCAAGCAAGATACCTAAGGCAACAAAAGAAAAATTTGACAAAAGACTGCTCATCGTCTTAGATAGTTTTACAGAAAACTACACGTTTGTGATTCAAAATGAAATATAAATTTACCATCGGTGTCAAAGTCAATTCATGTTAAACCCCGTTTCCCTCTATTTATTAAACAAAATTGACCAGCTTAAAGGAAAATCGTTTTGCTTCATATCAGAAAATAATGAGCATGACATTTATTTTGAAGTTAAGACACATATAGTTAATTATTTAAAAGAAAATCATTCTTATACTTAAAAGATTCTTTATTTATAGTTGTGCTGCACATTATAAAAACCACAAAAACTTTTACAACATCTGTCTCCATAAAGATGATTTTGATATTGATGCAGAGTGGAAATTTTTGCTACAAGTCATGGTAAGTCACAATGTGATGGTATTGGTGGCACTGTAAAACGATTAACTGCAAATGTAAGTTTACAAAGCCCCATAAATGACCAGATATTGAATGTAATAAAATGCTTGACTGCTGTGCAAAAAATATTTAAGGGTTTTTTTTTTTTTTTTTTCAAAATTGATAAAGAAAGACTGACAGAATTGCGCAACACTTTGAAAAAACGTTTATAGCTAAGTAGAACGATTTCTGGAATTAGGAGCTATCATCAATTTAACTCAGAATCTATAGATAATATTAGTTTTAAACGAACAAGTGAAGATGTTCATATAACAGGCATGTTTTCGTTTTCTGATATTCAAAGTGTTTAACCTAATCAGCAAAATAACATCAACAGATTGAAAATTAACATTAATGCATTAAAATTTGGTGAATTTGTTCTGTGTAAATATGATACGTTTGATTAGATTGGTATGAGCAAAGTGTATTATTTGGTACGAGCAAATGGTAATATTTATGCACCAGCACAGCCCTTTTAACAAACCTTTCTGACCATTTAGAGCACATGAGTGTTGGGTTGCAAATACCAACATAATTTGTACCATTGATGCATCTGTAACAACAACCTGACGTACGAATACTTTGACCGTTGACGCATCTTAGCAAATCTTAACAGAATCTTGAGACTTTATATTTTTGTATTTTATTTTGTAAATAATTAAATAAAATAGAACAAGTTCAAACAAAAAATTTTTTTGAAAACAATATTATCTTTACTTCATTAAAAATGCAAAAAAAAAATAATTTTTTTTGTTGAGAAAATAAGTGGGGCACGGCCCCAGTGCCCCACGCTATAGACCTGAGCTCCCATGCCATAGGTCAGAGCTCCAGCTATTCTAAAAGTTAGTGAAAAAATAGGTTTCTTGAGCATCAAAACCTGGTATATAAAAAATCTCCTAAATTTATTTAAATTGATAAATACAGGTACTTAATAGTATTTTTTTACACTTCTAATCATTCCTCTGGATTTTTCAAAATAAGTTTTAGCTTATTTTAATGAAGGTAATAAGTTTTAATAAA